>NC_052079.1:44794626-45164626 GCF_015852505.1 Tachyglossus aculeatus
AACCCAAACAAAATATTATCACCAAAGCCTAACAAAACCCATTCAACTTTAAGTACTAATGTTTTGTTCTTCCAAGCCTCTCTTGCCTAGATCATATCAGAAACCATCTCCATTCGATTTTCGTAAACATAATTCATTTTGGAACATTTCCATTCCTCATTTTCTCTTCCTAGGAATTGAAAATGCTCAGAGCTCTGACCTCATTTACCTTCATGCACTCCTGAGAGGAAAAGCATAGGCCTAATTTCTATTTTAAACACTGGAAGCAGAAGGTAAATGATTTACACGGTGCCTAGAGAACTGAACCAAGAACTCAGATCCCCTGACCCTCAGACCTCCACATTTAAGACTAAACTCCTTTGCCTTACCCCCCCTTGCCCCAAATTAGGGATTAGGAATCTTTTTGCTATCAAGTTCCAGGCAAGTCTACTAATCTATTTTATATTCTGGCTGGGAGAAGGGTGGTGGAGAGCAGAGAAATTTATCTGGCTTCTCCCAAGCTCAGGAGAACAGTGTTGCCTCAACCCGAGTCACAAGTTCTGCCCTGTAGCCCAGGTCACCTTGGGAGGATGTTGGCTTTTGTCTGTAAACAACCCTGAGAATTATCAGGTGCTGAAATCATTTACAGAAATCCAATATCCATTAAAAGCCCGGGCTTCAGCCGACCCCCGGAAATGACTTTCCCTTAAGTACTGCATAAACTCCATAATGCAAAAACAAGATTAAATGCTCTAAAAGATTGGCTTGACTATTTCCTAGCAAAATAATCCAAGAATTTTAGACTCATCTCTTGCTATGAAGCACCGTTAACAAAGTTAAGCTAGACCCACTGTCAGCTGGCAGATAATTTTGAGGACTGGGGCCGGGTTGTGGAGGGAGAAAAGTTCTGGCAACATCATTGACAGAGAAGTGAAGGAATGGTATTGTTTTCATATGGTTGACTTGGAAGGAAACACTGCATTGTTGTAGCATGCTGGGTGTTCAATCAGTGGTGTCTATTGAGCACTTACTATGTGCAGAGCACTGTACTAAACACTTGGGAGAGCGTAACAGAATTAGCAGACGGGTTCCTTGCTCATTACAAGCTGGGGGAGACAGACATGAATATGAATTAATAAGTAATTTATAATATATAAGTTAAAGATATGTACATAAATGCTGTGAGGGTGGGGCGAATATCCAGTATCCAAAGGTCACAGATCCAGGTGCATAGATGACACAGAAGGGAGACTGAGCAGGGGAAAAGAGGGCTTAATTGGGCAGGCTTCTTGAGAAGATGTGACCATAATAATGCTTTGAAGATGGAGATAGTGGTGGTTTGGGATACAAGGAAGATGGGCGGAGCTCTGGGCTAGAGAGAGGATGTGGGAAAGGGGCCGGCTGCGAGATCTGGGCACGGTGAGCAAGTTGGCACTAGAGAATCTGACTGTGCGGGCAGAGCTGTAGTAGGAGATTAGTGAGGCAAGGTAGGATGGGGCAAGCTGATTGAGTGCTTTAAATAAAGCAGATGGTAAGGAGTTTAAGGAGGATGTTCCTAAAATTCTTAAAACAGAATGCCGTGGTGAAAGCAATCAGTTTAATTGGCTTTACTGAGTGTACATTGCATTCTGAACACGGCTTGGGAAAGTACATTAGAATTGAGTGTACATGATCTTATACGTGTTGTCTGCTTTCAAAGTGCTTACAGTCTAGCAGTCTAGTCACTTAAAGATTGGTATGATATTTATTGAGCACCTTCTGAATGCAAAGCCCTTAGAACTTGAAGAGACTTTGATGCTTGGATTGTTCACCACCCTGCCACTTCTTCTATCTGAAGAATGGTTCTTCTCAAAGCCAGTTCCAAGCTCACTTCTTCTGGACTAAGCAGTAGGAGTGATGGATTCGTTCAGAGCCCCAACGGAGCCTCTTTGGGGCACACGTAGGTAGTCAGATCTGCCATGATACCTATTGTGACTGCAAGTTTTGGCTCCCTACTTAAAGTTGGAGTTAGACCTTCTCATTCCTCTCCATTTAAAGTCCGAGTTAAATTTCCAATAGGAATGTTCTCATGAATCTGGGGAAGCAGCAAGACCTAGCAGAAAGAACACAGGCCTGGGAGTCAGAAGATCTAGGTTCTAATTCTGACTCCTCCACTCGTCTGCTGTGTGGCCTTGGGCAAGTCACTTAACTTCTCTGAACCTCAGTTTCCTCACTGGTAAAAAGGGAATTCAATACCTATTATCCCTCCAACTTAGATTGTGAGCCACTTATAGGATAGGGACTGTGTCCCACCTGATTATCTTGTATCTACCCCAGTGCTTAGAACAGTGCTAGACACATAGCGCTTAACACAAGTACCATTGAAAAATTACAGGATCCTCTAGACTGTAAACTCACTGTGGGCAGGGAGTGCATCTACCTCTTCAGTTGTACTCAACTGCTTAGTAGAGTGCTCTGCACATAGTAAGCTCTCAATAAATACCATTGATTGGTTCAGTAGCCCATACCCCATTATCCTGAAGAAAACTGGGAATTCATTAGTTTCCAGTATACAGAGGGAAAAGTGAGCAAATCTCTTCAAATGAGTAGGAAGAATGAAGATTTTTCTTGCTTTCTCATTAATTCTGTGCCTGTTTGCGAATTAAATACTGTATATTTCCTTGAGGTTTCCTTTGTACGCGTGTCTCTGGGCATTACACAAATGCCCTTTAAGCCAGCCCAACGATAACAAAAACCATAAACCATTTTAAACCAAAAGTAAAATGTTTAAGCCCAAAGCCACACACATACTACTGCAATAGACTGATTTCCCCAGTGTAGTTTCTCAGTCATCTTATAAGGGAGCCTAGAGTAAAGGGGAAGGGAGAGCGGCACAGAAGAGGTCACAGGGCAAGAGCGGAGGAGGAAGGAGATTGCTGGAAATGAGAGGGAAATGAGCAAGAGAATCAGTGTGTGTTTCCAAAAGGGAAGGAGGTCCAGAATGGTCGCCCTGGCTGATGTTTATGCTGATCCCCAGTGCCCAGAAAATACATTTTGGAGAAAAAAAAACAAAACAAAAAAAACCCCAGCAACTCTTGGAAACCCGACCTGGGAGGGGACTCTGAACAAGGCCCTGAAGGAAACTCAGTCTCAGATCAGGAACAGAGTTTTTCCTTGAAATTATCCTCCATAAATCTGGGTGTTGGAAAAATAAGAAGGCAGAATGAGAAGAAGCATGTCTGAGAAACAAAAAAACATGTTCGAACCTAATATGGTGGGACGGGAAAAAAAAAAAGATTTTGAGAACAGCCCATCCTGTGGTAAGGATTGGATTGTCCTGCTGCCAGCAATTTCAGTGAGATGTTAATGTGGGTTATCACCAGGTGAGTAAAGTGGGGGTGGGGAGGGAGAGATAATGCTGGCAGTTGAGGGCCCCAGAGCAGGAAAAGTGCTTGTGTGGGTGTCTTTGTACATACCTGTCCTAGAAGAAATGCCAAGTTTAGTTTCTCTAGATGCCCTTAGAGAACAGACACCATCTTGGCAGCTCAGTTTATGAATACTAGTCTCACAAGATAGACATCTTTAATGGAAGCTTGGTAGGTTGGGGCGGGGGTAATTTCCTCTTCCACCTCCTTTAGTTCCTGCTGTCACCCAGGGAGAGTCTATGGGTCCTTTCAGGCTCCCAGGGACCTATACATAATTGTCTTTAACCTCTTAACCAATTCTCAGTATTTTTCCATAGCTTCAGACAGGATCCCATAATCACCTGACCTTTTTCAGGGTGATCCATAGGTCCTTCCATTCCAGGTTTAACACTGGGATTTTTTTTTCCGGCTTTTTGACCAATGAGTGGTATTTATTGAGCACCTCCTGAGTGCTAACCATGGGGCCAAACACTTGGGAGAGGATAGCAGTTTGCAAGGCCCATGTACCCCCACTTCAAGTTTACAATCCCATGATCTCCCCTCCTCTTTAAATTGTGGTACTCCAAAAGGTTCTGTTCTGAGGCCCGAACCCTTCTTATTGTATTCTCTTTCTCTCTAGGACCTCATTTGCTTTCCTGGTTTAGGTTTTCTATCTATATGCTGATGGCTCCCAAACCTGAAACTCAACTTGTTAAGACTGTTACCCATTTTCCACACTAAATCTTCTTCTCTTTCACCTAATGCCCCCTTCTCTATTGACAACACAGCCAACCTTTCTGTCTCAGAAATATACATTCTTGGTGTCATCTTGGACTCCTATCATTTACCTCCAACATTCAAAATTTGTTTTATGGTATTTGTTAAGTGCTTATTATGTGTCACCCACTGTTCTACACGCTAGGATAGGTTCAAGTTAACTAGGTTGAATACAGTTTCTGTCCTAGAGTTAGGGAAGCCTGGAAGTCAGAAGGACCTGGTTTCTAATCCCTCTCTGCCACTTGTCTGCTGTGTGATCTTGGGCAAGTCACTTCACTTCTCTGTGCCGCACTTACCTCATCTGTAAAATGGGGATTCAGATTGTGAGCCTCAGTGGGACAGGGATTGTGTCCAACCTGATTAGCTTGTATCTACCCCAGCACTTAGAACAGGGCTTGACATGTAATTGTTTAACAATACCATCATTATTATAGTTGATGAATCTGAGGCACAGAGAAATTCAGTGACTTTCCCAAGGTCACACAGCAAGAAATTGGCAGAGCTGGAATTAGAACTCAGGTCCTCTGATTTCCAGGCCTGTGCTATTTCTCCTAGGCCATATTACGCTCTATATATCATCTTAAAATTGTTTGAAATGTCACTCCCCTCCTCAAAAAACTTTTCTGGTTGCCCGTATGAGACTACTAATTACTGGTTTCCAGACTATCTCTCAGCTGCTTATTTGCTCTCGTCTCCCACTTCACCGCAGCTCACACTCTTAATTCCTCCCAAGCTAACCTCCTAATTGTACCTCACTCTTGACCCTCAAATCTGACTCACTGTTCATGACCTTCCTTCTTCACAGACCTTCCTTTCCCCTCCCGCTCAAATTGCCAAACCGTGTCCTTTGCCACCATCAAAGTCCTCAATCAATCATATTTGGTGAGCATTTACCATGTGCAGAGCACTGTACTGAGTGCTTGAAAGAGTACAATAAAATATAGTTGGTAGACACTTCCCTGCCCTCAGTAAGCTTATAGTCTTGAGGACAGTAAAAGCCCTCTTGAACTTGTTTCAAGTACAGTGGTTTTTTACACACAGTAAGCACTCAGTAAATACAACTGAATTAATGAATGAATGAAAAATCTCTTTCTTCAAGAGATATCCTTGATTAGCCCCACACCTTCCTGTCTGGCATACTCCATCAACCACCTCAGCATGCATGTGAATGTCTGTTTATTATTTAATTACTTATTTTGCTTTTATTATTTATACTTATGCTCTCACTCCTTCACTTGTATGTTGACCATTTTTGCATTCTTGCTTTGTGTTCACTTCTCTCCCCACTTAAACTCCTTGAGAGATGGGATCGGGTCTCTTACTTTCCTACTTCTCTGGTATGCTTTCCCACCACTAGTTCAGGGTCCTGCACCCCAAAGGAGCTCAAGAAGTGCTGTGGTTTGATGATGTTGAGGTACAAGGAAGTGAGGAATCCCCTGACTTTAGTCTTGCATTGCCTTGAAAAGCAGGGTTGCCTTTGCCTGGCCTGATTCCTCAGAGCCATTTTGGAACAGACCCCCTCTGAAAGAGACAAGCCTTAAGCTTCTAGGGATTTGGATCTAGTCTATGTGGAATCCAATCCAGAATATTTCATTGTAGTTTTTCCACCAGCCCAGTTCATTTTTCCAAAGAGGAACACTTCTTCGAAAAGGAACTTTAATCAGGATTATTGTGGTATTTTTGCTAAACATTTACTGTGTCATACTTTGTTCTAAGCACTGAGGTGGATGCAAATTTATCAGATTGGACACAGTCCCTGTCCCACATGGGGCTCATAGTCTAAGAAGGAGTCAGAACAGATATTGAATCCCCATTTTAGAGTTGAGAAAACTGAGGCCCAAAGAAGTTAAGTGACTTGCTTAAGGTAACACAGCTGGCAAACAGGGAGCAGGGATTAGAACCCAGATCTTCCAACTACCAGACCCATTCCCATTCCACTAAGTCTTATGCCATAGAGCAGCTCCTGCCAGTAATGGCTAGAAAGATAGCTCTTTGGGACTCCTAGTGCTGAGGACATTGACCCCACTTGCTGGTTTGAGCCTTTCTGGAAACCTTGACACCTGTTCCTCATCCCTGCTGCTTCTTGCTGTTCAGATCTGCCAGGGTTTCAATTTCAAGTTCTCACCCGCCTGAATCAAACACCTCAGAATTTAAGCAACTGGTGCCAAATTTTCCAGCCACCAGTTTTTGCAATGTAAAACCAACAAGGCCCACACTAGAGAATCAAACAAGGCCCATGTACCCCCACTTCTAGTTTACAAACAATGCATAGTAGGTGTAGGACTTACTTTTCTGTCTGGCTACAGTTTACAGAATATCAACACAATTGCTGTGTATGTCTAGAATTACATCTACTGTTGGATTTGGTTGAGATATTAATCTGCAAGCTAGAGGTTTCTCACACACACGTTATACCGAAATATCCAAACAAAAAATGCTGCCAGCACACCAGTGGATAATTGTGGATATTCCTTAGATATTGTTACTATACATAAGTAGCCCAGATGCTCTGAGTAATGCATACAGAGGAAACAGCCATTCTCAGTTATCCTCTTTATACAATAAAAATATTTGTCTTGACTTTCACACTTGCCCTTTAAACAGGTGTGCACATTTCTCACACATTGACTAGTCTATTTGTGAGGAAAAAAATGGAAAGGCCACTGCCCTTAGATTCAATATGGCAGCACGACATAGCATTTGATAGTACTGGGACTTGAGGCCTTGATCTCATTCTCTGAACTGCAAGAGCCAATTTCCTGCTTCATTAGCTTTTTCAAGATGAATTCCTACATACACAGCTAGACTCATCTGCCTAATATAGCTCAGGCACTCCAAAAGAAAGTAACTCTCTTCTCTTTCTCAAGGAGTTAGCAAAACTGATCACCAAGCATCTTACTCCACCCAGGACCTTTTTCTAAACCTAATCCAATCCTCCATTCTAAGTCCCACCATGACCATTAACTCCCCTCCAGAGGTTTTATCCACAGCCCTCAGATGGACAGACTAAAGGACACAGTTGAACACAAAACCCCAGTAAAAACGGCAACCGATATTTTGAAAACAGCTAATTTTTCTTCAGACCGAAAATAGTTTCATGCTACCATGAACCAGTTATTCAGCCTAGCATTCCATCAGCAAAGACCCATATGCTTCCGGTTCCTAAGTAACACTTTCTAGTCTTTTCTACAGCCTTACAAATAAGTACCAAAAAGTTCAGTATTCTGTAAAATGTTTTTGGCATACTGTAACTTACTTTTAGGTCTGTCTCCCTGCACTGGACTGGAAACTCCTTGAGGGCAGGGATCATGTCTACTTACTCTATTGTTCTCAGGAAAGCATTTAGTAAGGACAGTGCTCTGCCCACAGTAAGCCCTCAATAAATACCAATGATTGATAGACTATTTCCCCTCCTAGAACTACACTTGCAATACAAAAACAACCTACACACAAGGAGACTAACCCTGGCCAGGTGTCTATTTGCAAGGCAGGTTAAAAGCATTTCTGGCAGAATTCCCAGATACTTGGTACAAAATCTGTTCTGCTAACAGTGAATGTATATGCCACCTGCACAGGTTAATAGACATCATAATATATATTTAATAGAGATAAAATTTCCAACTGCCATTTGGGGTTTTTCCAAATAAGTTGCATATCCATTTCTGCACTTGCCATGTTTATTTTGGATGTGGAATTTGTCTCAGTCATTACCACTTGTCCAACTTATTCACAGAATAAAATATCTATTTAAAATCACCATGCCACTGAAATCTAAAATTTTCCATCTGGGCCTGTCTCTGTACTAGCTATAATTTATGACATAATAATGCCTTGTTGGGTGTCTCTGAGGCAAGAGGGAAGCATCCTGGCTCAACAGGACTGGTTTTGGGGGTCCAAAGTCCCAAAGATTGACACATCATGTGTGTCTTTCAAACAAGTACTTACTCATTCACCAGTTCATTGCCTGAGGAAGAAGTGCTAATCTATTTAAATGTTGAAAAGGAATTTGGTTTATCGGTGATGAATAAAGTCAGTTTCAAAACCGGATGCTTTTATGTACTCAGTGGATCATTCTACAGATTCAAGAGCCAATGTGCAGATTCATTTAAGATTATCAATTTAGATTACCTCAGAGCAGACAAACGGCGGGAGGGTGGGGCTCAATCCCTTTGGGCTAACACCCAATCACCAAGGAGAGGGGGGTCAAAGTAGGGTGGCCATTCATCTGATTCTGTAGCAGACAGTCTGGCTTTCAACGTGCTCTTGAAGGACACGGAATCAGCACAAAAAATATTTGGCAGGTACTTCTATTTTCAGCATCAAGCCTCACACCCCCTCCTTCTGCCATGGAGTTCTGTCACCCCGAAACACAATCTGGGAAAAGAGAGGGACTCGTGCAAACAATCCAACTTCTCTGGAACAACTTATGGAAAAGCATTCTAGGTTCAGGCAGAATTGAACAGACTTCTGCATAAATGGCATCCACACAACATCAACATTTGATGTGTGCCAGCCTGACACATGAAACGTTACGGGAGCTTTGAGGTCCAATTTTTTCGAAAGGCGGCCCCAACCACCTGAGGTAAAAGATCCCAGTGATAAATTTAATCTCCAGATTCTACAGGCAACAAAGACACTAGCTTTTTAAGTGTTTGATACAATGCTGTGCTTAAGCTATTTGGTCTAGTCACATTGAGCCTTCTTTGCCATGCCTCAAAATAAAGATAAAACATCCAGACTTTTAAAGTAGATGGCCCTCTCCCACACTCTTAAAATGGCCTCCCAACTGAAGGGAGCAGAGGCCCAAGGGGCAAAGGAGCTAAAAGGAGAAGTGTTGACAATCACTTTAATAGCAGGCCACTTACCTCAGTCTACATCGGTAAGCACCTGGATTTACCTAGGGAAGCTGAAGCTCACTGCACCTGGAGACCACTAGAAATAGTTTGTCAATCAATCATATTTATTGAGCGCTTACTATATGTAGAGCACTGTACTAAGCACTTAGAGAGTACATTTATAACAGAATTGGTAGACAAATAGAGGGGGAAAGCTTACAGTCTAGAGGTTTGCTACTCAACTGGTTGGTGTAATCTGGGACAGATCTGTCATGAGACAAGGGAATGGATGAGGAGGTCTTTTGGGATCCTTCCATTTCTATGGTTTCAGGTCTCTGATTCTCAGAGAAGAAGCGTGGCTCAGTGGAAAGAGTACAGGCTGTGGAGTCAGAGGTCATGGGTTCAAACCCCGGCTCCGCCACTTGTCAGCTGTGTGACTTTGGACAAGTCACTTAATTTCCCTGTGCCTCAATTCCCTCATCTGTAAAATGGGGATTAAGACTGTGAGCCCCCCATGAGACAACCTGATCACCTTGGAACTTCCCCAGCTCTTAGAACAGTGCTTGGCACATAGTAAGCACTTAATAGATGCCATTATTATGATGATAATGATGATGAAGAAAGAATTCTGTTCTTCCACCTCCTTAAACTGCAAGCTCAGTCGACAATCTGATTGTCTTTTATCTACCCCAGAGCTTAGTGCAATGCTTTGCACATAATAAGCTCTGCGTAAACACCAAAACTAATTCATGGGGCCATCTTTGCTGCTGCTGCCATCCAGGTTGAGGCATTGCCTGTACTTTCAGGGACACAGGTGTCCTCCAAGGCTCAGCACAGCTCCAGCCAGCACCCCAAGTGGCTGTAGTGGTGGATAATGTGGATAAGTGGAGAAGCACTGTGGCTTATTGGAAAGAACACTGGCTTGGGAGTCACAGGTCATGGGTTCTCATCCCGCTTTTTCCACTTGTTAACTGTGTGACTTTGGGCTAGTCACTTAACTTCTCTGTGTCTGTTACCTCATCTGTAAAATGGGGATTAAGACTGTGAGCTCCACATGGGACAACCTGATTATCTTGTATCTACCCCAGTGCTTAGAACAGTGCTTGGCACATAGTAAGCACTTAACAAATACCATCTTTATTATCGTTATTATAATGTGAGAAAACAACCCCAAGTACCAGGACACAATGAGCATTTCAGGCAATCACAGAAGCATTTTATTTATTTATTTATTTTTATTTTTTTTTGTTTGTTTGTTCTCTGTCTCCCCCTTTTAGACTGTGAGCCCACTGTTGGGTAGGGACTGTCTCTATATGTTGCCAATTTGTACTTCCCAAGCGCTTAGTACAGTGCTCTGCACATAGTAAGCGCTCAATAAATACGATTGATGATGATGATGAAGCATTTATTACCCCTGACACTAATGAATACAGTAGAAATCGAGAGAAAGCAGCCACAGTTTCATGTAGCATACCATATGTGTGCATGGGCTTTCCTCTCTCCACATCTGCACGCACATTCCTGTTAATAGCGGAACTATAGCAGCCTTGCATTCAAACCTGTGAACCAGCCAAAAGCATTTTTAAAATTTTTCTTCTAAGGCACACCTGCAGAGTTTGGGTGACTCTCTTCAAACATGTAGATCTTTAGTTCCATTAACATTTCAAAGGAGCAGATGGATTTTAACTACTATTTGGGGGGCATTCCTGGGGAGCACTGTCAGAGAGTGGAGAAAGAATGGTTGTGCTCAGAGTATCGTTTACCTAGCAGAGAGTACGTTGGGTATTTCTGCTGAACTTTCTCGGATACTGCCCAGCTCAGGTTTACTATGGGTATGGGGCTTTCTTGTAGGCAGAATGGGGAGGTAATGAGGCAACTTAAATTAGAAGCCTTTACTAATGTTATGAAAGTGACTTCACCAAGGAACAACATGGCTTAGTGGAAAGAGCACAGGCCTGGGAATCAGAGGGCCTATATTCTACTCCCAGCTCTGCCAATTGTCTGTTGTGTGACCTTGGGAAAGTCTCAACTTATCTGTGCCTCCATTTCCTCAATAGCAAAATGAGGATTAAATATCTGTCTTCCCTCCCACTTGGATTGTGAACCCCATGTGGGACAGAGACTGTGTCCAACCTAATTAACTTGTAACTAACCCCGTGCTTAGAAGAGTGCTTGATGCATAGTAAGCCCATAAAAATATCATTATAATAAGGGAGCCCAATAGGGTTTATTGGCTCTGAAAGGGGTTGTGGGGAAGGGAAATGGTGGAGCAGAAGAGAGTCCGCCACCCACTTTCAGTCACTTTCCAAGGACTGTAAGAGAAGTAATTCTGAAGTAGATTGAATTAGAATTGTGATGTTTCGCCCCTGATGACCCTCCCTGTGACTGGTCAAGGACTTGGATCAGCCTACTCTGAGTAGTAAAGCCACTGATATTTTGAAGTGCCCCTGCAGCCCATGGCATAGACAGGAAAGAGTGTCAGTACCTCCAGCAGTGTATCATGGGTCTACACTGGGCTCTGCAGACTCAGAAATGAAAGAAGAAACAGCTCTGGGGTCCCACAGCCAAACAGGAGACATAAGCAGAGGGGGTTGTTGGCTTCTGTGGGTGAGTGGCCCAGGTTCCCAGACCTCTAGAGCTTCTGGAAATGTGGTTCCAGTGAGCCAGGCTGCTGATCTGGAAACTTAACAGAAACAGCCTGGGTCATTCCCTGAGCTCTGAGCTGTCTAGGGTCTAACTAAGGTCCCATCCCATTGGCTCAAATGAGGGCTTAGAATCATCTGTGTTTTCCAATCACATCATGGAATATGGGACTTGACTCCCAAAATGCTTCCCAGACCCAAGATATTAGATTCAAGGGAGTGAGAACAAAGAGACTGTTTTTTTGTTTGCTTTTTATGGTATTTGTTAAGCGCTTACTGTACACCAGGCATTGTACCAAGTGCTGGGTAGATTCAAGGTAATCAGTTTGGACATAGTCTCTGTCCAGCTTGGGCCTCATGGAGTAACCTCACCGAGCTGCCAAGGAGCACATCCCGCGCCCACCAGCTTGAGCTCATGGCTCACGAGGCCAGGCCTAAGTGCTACTTGCTCTCCAGTTTGCTCTCCTCCTGTTGCAGGATGAGTTGTACCTCAAGAATCGATTCCTCGCATCCTCCTTTCCCCACGTACACATGCCCTGGTGAGGCAACAGCCAGCCGGGGCTCTGCTGGAGAATCTGTTGTTCTTGGTTTGAGCATTTCACAAAATACCTCAGGCGTTAGCGAGATTGTGAAACAAAACTCTTCCCAGTGAACAATTGATGCTCTATGTACAGCTCAGTCTATAAATACCTCACAGATCCTCTTTGATCTCCGGAGGCCTTGGGCACTCTAACCTTGCTGGTGAACTCCAGCAGGAGTGCAGTGAAGGAATTGAATGACTTTGCCACATGGGCTCATGAAGACTCCATTCCCTAATTCCTAGATATCGTTCCCTCTGTGGCATAAAAAACTACAAGAAGCACCACTGATTCAGGCCTCTGACTCCCACCAAACACACACACACACACACACACACACACACACACACACAATATCACACATCAGGTAAAAAGTGGCCACTGGAGGAATTCAGCCAAGAAAGAGATGTCAGTCTTCGTCTCTCCCAGCAAGTCTGGGCCAATTCAGGGTGGGCAACATCTGGACCACTGAAGGCTGTTGGAACCTAAGGGGTAGAAAAAGGCCGCTGAAGGATGAAACCAGCGGGTAAAAACCGGGAACATCTTGTCACGCTTTTTCTTCACGTTTCTGGGAAGGGCGGATGCAAACATCTCCCCCATCTCTAGGTAAATGGAGATGGTAAATTAGTTGCAGGTGTGATGAAATAAGCGCCAGTCCCCCAGGGCAGATCCAGTACTACACAGAACCACGACAAAAATCCGCAGGACCGGACTCACACTCGGCGCATTGAGAGAGTGGAACGCAGGAACCCTTCAATCATCTTGAACCAAAATGGAATGCAAATGAGGTACAGAAGGACGAACAAAGAAAATTGTTAATGTGCCAGGCCTGGGGCCTTTTTCAAGATTAGAAAGAGAGGGCTGAGGGCCAAAATGTCATTTTCTTTGTTCCTCATCCTTCTGAACGTTGTTTGCATTAAATTTTGGCCTGAGATGATTTAAGGAGCCCTTGGTTTTGTTGGATGTGGTTAGCGTGAGCATGGTTCGGTGATAAATAATGTGACCAATGTGTATTGCTTTAAGTGACTGCATTAACAAAGAGCTACTTGGGATTTTTTTTGATGGTTTTTTACCCCTTCCTAAAAGCACTTAATGGATTAATTTCTCATTCTTGAATTATTACACTTTCCATAATTTTGATGCTGGTTGCCAGTCTAAGGAAGATGAGGAGCCTTAAAGTCAATCTTCAACCTTTTGATCGTTCCCGTCCAAATGGCTTTTCAGAGGGAAGGGGAAAAGGTAGGGTGGAGCAAATGATGAAGGACACCAGGCCTTAGTCTCTTTTCCTCCAGTCCTTTTTGCCCCTGTTCCAGACATTTCTCTTTTCCAAGCAGAGCTCCCAGTGACTTCAAAGGAAATTATGTCTGCGGGAGAGATAATGCTGAGGTTTTGGGGGAGGGGAAGTTGAGGGATCCAAAGGAAGGAGAAAAATGGGAATCAAGCCCACTACCTGAAAAGAAACTTAACAAAACAACACAGGCCTCAGGGCTAGCAGTCTCTAAACTCCTTTGGCAAAAAAAGGCTTTAGGACAGACCCTCCAGGCTGGTTTTGTTCTCTCAGTGGGCTTCCTGGCTTCTGGCTATAGAAGGAGTTGGGTTGGTTTGGCCAGAGATAAACAACCTAGGGGAGACTCTTTGGTGTTGATTTCAGTTAGGAATCCTGTATCTATCTGCTCCTGACACTGGCTCCATTAGGATTTCAAGAAGCTGGGATTTTCTGCTCTCCTTTTTGGCTCTATTGCTCAGAAAATGAAAATGAAATCGTATTTGGTGTTCTGCACACACCTTCATTTGACTTAAAGGCCACTCTGTCACACATTGGTCTTTTCAGCTGCCCGAGTGCTGCCAGGGGCATCCTTTTCAAAAACAGGGTGCCTCCTTCCCCCAAAAAAGTTAAATATACCCCAGCCCATACCCCACCCCTTCTGTGCTCAACTTATTGGCCTAATTGTCCCTGAGGTCCAGGACCTGAGAATGGGGGGATATAAACTTTGGAGGGAGGTCCCCCCCAACTAGCCCTACCTGCCCGTACCACTTCAGTCTCACCAAAGCAGAGGCAGCAGAGGTCAAAGGGTGGCAAGATTTTGGAGGGGAGAGTTAAGGATTTTTTTTTCAAGCAAACTGTAGTATTTATTGAGCACTTACTATGCGCAGAGCACTATACTAAGCACTTGGGAGAGTAGACTACAGTTGGCAGACATGTTCCCTGCCGACAACAAGTTTACAGTCTAGAGGGAGAGGAGACAGGGTTGGACAGGACAGGGGTAGGTAGCCTGAAAATGTTAAATCGGCTTTCCGAAGATCTTCACATATGCCCAGGGAATAGCTTATGTGCTGGAAGAACCTGGATTTATGTACAAGGTCACTGTTATGGGTGTTAGAAAAGCCAATCAAAACATATGGCTCTCTGGGAGTTCTTAGTAGGTGAGGTGGACAAGGACCCATACCCATGAGGCTTTTTGGAGTCAGAGTTACAGCCAGGAGCAGGTTAAATTTAGAAGTTATCAACTGGTTCCACTTCAGCGGCTACTCCATCACCCTCATTCAGCGAAGACACTTGGCTTTTCTTTCGTTTTCAAAGCCATCCCAAAAGCTGATAGTGCTGGCAAGGCGAGAGGCTTGGGGCTTATCAGCTAAATACCAAACTCATGAAATGCTGCCTCTGCTCTGCCATATCTTGAGCCGGCAGCCAAAAATGATAGCAGACTGGAGCATCTTCAGAAAAATGAATGACGGCTTTCAAGGCTGCTGGGGGTGGCTGGAGGAATGCGGTGACCCAAGGAAACAAAGGCTGTGATGCCTTAGCTCCTGCAGAGGAAACTGAACTTGGGAAGCTGCATATATCAGTCCCTCCCTAGCCTCCCTATTGCTCAAGCAAGAAAAGGTGCTCGGTGCTACTCCCAAAAAGACTTTATCTCTTTCATTAATCAATCAGTCAGTCACTCGATGATATTTATTGAGTGCTTACTGTCTGTAGAGCACTGTGTAAGTGCTTGGCACTGTACTAATGACCCATTGAGATAGTGAGACAATGGGAATAGAATGTGGTGATGGAGCACCTGGAATGCCTTTTCTAATTTGTCTTTCTTTTTTAATTGAGGCTGTTTTGCGGGAGCAATATGTCTCTTCTTTCAGCAGAGCAAACCCAGTATGTGTTCAGTTAATGCCCCTTATGGCTTGACTGAAAGAGAAACAAATGGCAAATTTTACAAATATTATTCAGAATAATGACCCATATTCTGTACATTCATTTTGCTACTCCAGCACACCCACCCCAGTTCCACAGTGCTTCTATGAATATTCTTAACTCTACTATTGTTCCTATCCCTAGTCTATTCTAATGTCTGCCACCCCCATCTCCTCCTTTTGGGAAGTATCACAACTACTGACTCTGTTGTATTGTACTTTCCCAAATGCTTAGTACAGTGCTCTGGACACAGTAAGCCCTCGATACATTCCATTGATTCATTCATTCAGTCATTTATTGAGCGCTTACTGTGTGCAGAGCACTGTACTAAGTGCTTGATTGATTGATTTGTAATTCATCTATTAAAATACTTTTTTAAAGTCCATTTTCCACAGTGTGAATCTTCTTTAGAGCTTCTTTTGACCTTCTTTAATGCTTCATTTCCTCTTGAAAGGCAAATATTATTCACTCCATTTTGTCAGAAGCTCCAAAAGGTAAAGCCATTTGCCCCAAGTCCCACAATGGTGAGTCTACAAGGGACCAGGCACATTTTTGCCAAAGACAGTCCCCATTTTGATTCAGTTCTGCACAGCCCAAGTCTAGCTTTGAATGCTAAGCTAACCTTACCAAGGATTGTGCCACGCAAGCATGCTTAATAGCTTTGCCACAGGAGATGTGTCTGTCCATTATATTATACTCTCCCAAGCACTTAGTACAGTGCTTTGCACACAGTAACTGCTCTGTAAATATGACTGAATGAATGAACCAGAGTTAAGTGATTCAGGGAGATCTATTCCCTGCCCCCCTTCCAAATCAGTCCCCAGAGCCAAAGCACTTTGGCAACCAGAAAAGGGCCAGCACTCTGTCCGCCACCCCTCCCTAGGGCAAAACCTGTCAGTCAGGAAGAATTTACAGAATTTATTTACCTACGAGGCATTTTCACAAACCTCTTTCCTTTTTTAAAATGGTATTTGTTAAGCACTTACTATGTGTCAGCCTCTGTTCTAAACATTGAAGTAGATACAAAGTAATCAGGTTGGGCAGAGTCCCTGCTACATGTGGGGCTCACCGTCTTAATCCCCATTTTACAGATGAGGTAACTGAGAGAAAGAGAAGTGAAGTGACTTGCCCAAGATCACACACCAAGTTGTGGGGCTGGGATTAGAACCCAAGACTCACAAGCCCATGCTCTATCCACCAGGCCATACTGCTTCCTTGAACTTCACTTAAGACTCTTCTGCCCTTCTGTGCTCCTTTGTGCCAAAAAGTATGAATAGCAAACCTCCTTCTTGTGTGCTTGATAATGTGACAGATTTCTCTGTGGTCCTTAAGAAGCTTCCACAACCCTTTTTAACTTTATACTTTCCAAACTCTTTCAAATATTGTATTCTCCCAAGAGCTTAGTACAGTGCTCTGCACACAGTACGTGCTCAATAAATACAATTGTTTGATTGATTTCAAATCAGGGTTAGGTTATCATGGGCAGCAAAAATGGAGTAGTAGCAGCAGATGTAGTAATAGTTTTAGTAGCAGCAGTCACAATATATATTGAGTGTACTTCAGGTTTATAGCCTTTAGGGATGACCTCAAGGTGACAAAAGGAGAGGCGAAAGACTTAGAATTAGCACTGGGATATAAAAAACTCTCATTGCCAGGTAATTTATAGGAGATTCATTGGAAACCAGTGGCATACTTATTGGGACTGTTTTCTTCCTGATAAAGTCTTCCGAAAGAAGCAATTAGGTAAGTTTTCCTCACATGATCATTAGGATCAAGGGATTGGTCCAGATATTCATGATGCTCCGGTTTCCTTTTAGTCGCCCAGGTGTCTCAGGTCACTGGCTTACCCCTCAGTGGTTTCCATTTTCCCGCCTCGAGCTGACACTGCTCTGCCCTTCACCTTTGGGCACAATAAATCAGCCTTCACATAGAGGAAATTGCCTATCTGAGAATATTTCCCAGCCTCTTGGAGGTGATCCCGGGCAAGCAGGGGCTGTAGGCTGGTATCCAGCTATGGTACCCAGTCATTTAAACACTTCGTTCAGATGGAAGGAGGGGCAGCTCCTCAAACATAAACAGAACTGAGGGCATTGGCACTGGCGAGCTCAGTCCCAGGGACATTGCAAGGTTAAAACTTTCTCCTGGAGTTTTCTTCCCAAGGGCAAGCCCAGGAGTAAATAATCAGCTTTCTTCGAAGACAACAAGTGACTGGGGTTGATTGCATTTTTGTCTCCAAGGAGAATGAAGTCGGCTTTTGCGGGAGGGAGGAGGGGTTGTGTGTGTGTGTGTGTGTGCACGCGCGTGCACCCAGACAGGTCTGAGCAGACAGTGAGGCCATGTGTTTGAGTAACTCTTTGGCCTCTCCCGAGAAGACAGGGCCAGCACGTAGGCACTTTATTCATCAGTCAGATGTCGCAGGGTATTGTGGAGCTCCATCTGCTCCGGCTAAGCTCAGACCTGCTGCCGAATGGCTTGCCAGACACACTCCCCAGCAACAAGGCAGCTTTGGCCGAAGTTGTGTTTTGTTCATTTCAGCCAAGCACGTGCACACGCATGCATGCAGAAACACACAAACATGCTCACACACACATACACAATATAGACACACGTGCACACACACAAACACACACACAGAAAGAAAAAACTCCCCCTTTGGTTCTTCCTGCAGTTTCTAGTACATCTTGTAACTACTGATTTTCAGTTTCACATTGTCTTTTCAGATGAGGGTTTCCCTTTGAGTTCCTTATATGCTAGCCTGGTGCTAAGCATTCTCAGTTATTCATGCCAGAACTGGCCCAAACCCTTCAGGCCCTAAAGGAAACAAAGGGGCCTAATGAAAATGAAGCAGCAGTAGGCTCAAGTGAAGTTGCCTGCTAAAGAATTAATTCACTGTGTGAAGCACTTGGGATAGTACAGTGCAGCAATAAAGAGAGAATCCCTGCCCACGATGAGCTCATAGTTTGGGGGGCTGTGGGGGACAGACTTCGATACAAATAGACATCAATATAAATAAATAAAATGACAGATATATATGTAAGTGCTGGGGGGCAAGGACAGAGGGGAAGAGCAAAGGTAACAAGTCGGGGCAATGCAGAAGGGAGGGGAGATGAGGAAAAGTGGGGCTTAGTCTGGGAAGGTCTCTTGGAGGAGATGGGCCTTCAGTAAGGCTTTGAAGAGGGGGGAGAGTAATTGCCTAGTGGATTTGAGGAGGGAGGGTAGGACATGGGCCAGGGGTCAGTGGTGAGACAGGTGAGATCGAGGCAATGTGAGAAGGTTAGCACTGGAGGAGTGAAGTGTAAGAGCTTGGTGTAGGAGAGAAGCGAGGTGAGGTATGAAGGATCGAGGTGATGGAGTGTTTTAAAGCCAGTTGTGCTGAGTTTTTGTTTGATACAGGGGTGGATGGACAACCACTGGACATTTCTGTAGAAAAATGATCCAGGCAGCAGAATGAAGTATGGACTAGAGTGGGCAGAGGTGGGAGATTGGGAGGTCAGAAAGGAGGGTGATGCAGTAATCTAGGTGGGATAGGATGAGTGATTGTATTAATATGGTAGCAGTTTGGATGGAGAGGAAAGGGTGGATTTTAGTGATGTGAAGGTGAGACTGACAGGATTTGGTGATGGGTTGATTATGTGGGTTGACTGAGAGAGCGGAGTCAAGGGTAATGGCAAGGTTAGGGGCTTGTGAGAGCCCATTTCTAGACTGTGAACCCGTTGTTGGGTTGGGACCGTCTCTATATGTTGCCAACTTGTACTTCCCAAGCACTTAGTACAGTGCTCTGCACACAGTAAGCGCTCAATAAATACGATTGAAAGAATGAATAGGAAGGATGGTGGTGCTATCTACAGTGATGGAAAAGTCCAGGGGAGGACAGGGTTTGGGTGGGAAGATAAGGAGCTCTGTTTCGGACGTGTTAAATTTGAGTCTTGAAGGCAGGAGGAGATGCGAGCCTGGAGAGAGGGAGAGAGATCAGGGGAGGAGATGTAGATTTGGGTAGTTGAAGTCATGGGAGTGAATGAGTTCTCCAAGGGAATAATAATAATAATAATAATGGCATTTATTAAGCTCTTACTATGTGCAAAGCACTGCTCTAAGTGCTGGGGAGGTTACAAGGTGATCAGATTGTCCCATGGGGGCTCACAGTCTTAATCCCCATTTTACAGATGAGAGAACTGAGGCCCAGAGAAGTTAAGTGTCTTGCCCAAAGTCACACAGCTGACAAGTGGCAGAGCCAGGATTTGAACCCATGATCTCTGACTCCAAAGCCCGGGCTCTTTCCACTGAGCCACGCTGCTCAATGTAGCGTAGTGAGTGTAGATGGAGAATAGAAGGGGACTGAGAACTGAACCTTTGAGGGACCCCCACAGTTAGGGGGTGGGAGGCAGAGGAGGAGCCCGTGAAGGAGATTGAGAATGAATTATCCACTCCTAGCACCAGATAAGCCTTCTGAGAGGTCATCCAATCCAGTTCTCTGACTCTAAGCACAGAAACCCCGAATCATCTAGGACTAATGTTTGTCTGTGCAGTGCTATTTGAATGAATTAATGAACCCAGCAGAGTGCAAGCAGCCAGTAGGTGTTCCTTAAGTACCTGAT
The DNA here is from genome assembly GCF_015852505.1 of Tachyglossus aculeatus. Classification (NCBI taxonomy): domain Eukaryota; kingdom Metazoa; phylum Chordata; class Mammalia; order Monotremata; family Tachyglossidae; genus Tachyglossus; species Tachyglossus aculeatus. The sequence goes on from NC_052079.1 coordinate 44,814,603, forward strand.
ATGATATGATGCTTGGGACCCAGTACTTCTTATAGATTTTAGCTGTAAGGCTCAGCTCTATATGCCTCCCAGAGCCTCAGAGCTGGGGTGAGGGGTGGCAGAGGAGCAGATTTGGCAGTGGGGAGCAGTAAGTGTTCCTTCCTTGGTAAGTGGTTTTGAGATCAACAGAGGTGATCTAGCCTGGCCTTCTGATTTCATGGAATAATAGTTTCCTTCCACTCTTCTTTCTCCTCTTTGTTTGCTCTCTCCTTCCCTCACCTACTCATTTCAGACACCACCTTAGAGGAGAGGTGAGCGTCATTTCAAAATGCTCCGCAGAGCAATTCTGAATGCCCCAACTTAGAAGATGAAGCAATTATTGATCCACAGAACCTGAAAATTGGGGCATCCATTATGTACCTTAGGTCAGCATAACATTTAACACGATGATGCCAAAAAAACTGATTCTAAATCAAGGTGAATGATAACGATGGTGCCTCAGGTACACCCTACTGTAGTAAATGTGTTTCCCCCAGCCTTTGTACCAGAAGAATCCTTGTCCGAATGAAACCCTTCTGCTCCACTTCTAAGACAGCAGCTCTTTGAAGAACTTCAAGAAATGTGAAGAGCTGACAGGCAGAACCAGAAACTACCAAGCATATCTGGATAATTAATAGGTTTCAGCCTCCCCTGCCAGTGCTGTCTCAGAGACCAAAATGGGCTGCCAGCAATGAGTTTCCCCTTCCCCAGGTTCCAACAGGGGAGAGGGAAGCTATTGGTTTTCAATGGCCATGCTTAGTTGACTGTTAATATACAGTCTGCTGCAGTGCATGGCTTCTCAGGCTAGTGATGGCTTCAGCTCGGGTTCCTGGAAAGTTTTCTTACCAAGCTCTCTCCTATTTGACGCCTCACTGGCATTAGCTCGAAGCAGGAGCAAACACTAGCATCAATGAAAACATTTTCTGTGGCTTCACGGTTCAGTGCATGTTTGTGTTTTTCTTGGGGACTGAGTTGGGTGCTTGTACCGAGGACACAGCCAAGCCTGAGAGGCTTGTTCAGACAAGCAATTGTCTTGAGACAATAAAGGATGAAAAGAAAGAACAAAAGGTGGCTGGAGCCAACAGGCCTGCACTTGGCCATCTCTTGAAACATTTCCACATCCCTCCTTAACCTGTGGTTGGCTTTACTCCCTCCTCTGCCACCTGATCACCACTGCTCTTCCGCATTTTGCTCCTGTCAAAGGGCCTGCTTCACTTCTCCACCTCCCTCTTTCTTTTCTTTCTTCCCACTTCTGCCTGACTTTCAGTGATTTTGAGATGAAGGGGGATGGGTGTGTTACTTTGTAACAAACAACACACAAGAGTAGAGGGAGAGAGCAGCGAAGCAGGGTAGCTTTATGGAAAAGGCATGAGCCTGGGAATCAGACGATTTGGGTTCTAATTCCTGCTCCATCATTTGTCTTCTGTGTGACCTTGGTCAAGTCACTCAACTTCTCTGTGACTCAGTTACCTCATCTGTAAAATGGGGATTAAGACCGTGAGCCCCATTTGGGATACGGACTATGTCCAACCTGATTATCTTGTATCTACCCCAGCACTTAGTACAGTGTCAGGCACATAGTATAAGCACTTAACAAATGCCATTAGATAAAAAAAGCAGGTGATAACTTGCAAATAGCCTCCAAAATAATCATCAGTTACTTACTGTGATATAAATTTAACACTGCCTGGCTCAATTATCAAAGCAACCTGACTGATTGTGAATCAATCCATCAGTAGTATTTTCTGAGCTCCTCTTGTGTATAGAGCTTGGAAGAATATAATAGCTTTCATAGACAAGATCCCTACCCTCAAGGAACTTACAGTCTAGAGGGGAACTTAGCTTACAATCAATCAGTGAATCACTGACCATTTTTGAATGTATCTTGACATTACATACCTGTGGTTTGGTCAGTTTTTCAGTAAACTGGCATTACCTTTTAAAGATTCAGATATTAGCAAAGCCTTAGCACCAAATCCTCAACTCCCCCCAAAAGCTCAAGCCACAGACAGCTAAACCAATCCTTCCAGAAGATTATAGCATAGGCTGGGATGATCTCGGCCAGGCAAGGTTCGACTTTTCAGTAATCTCATAATTCTCGTAAACATCCCAGCAGAACTTGATGGCATTTTCTCAAATCATGGCCACTGATTGGGTGTAGGGAGAGTTTAAGGGATGGGAAGGAAATGAGAGTTCCAAAATGGGGAGGAGAGGTTTATAACTTACAATTTATTATCTCCATTCATTTCAGTCATTCAATCATATTTATTGGGCACTTACTGTGTTCACAGCACTGTACTAACCGCTTGGGAAGTACAAGTTGGCAACATATAGAGGTGGTCCCTACCCAACAACGGGCTCACAGTCTAGAAGGGGGAGACAGACAGATGGGTGTCAAAGTCATCAGAACAAATAGAATTAAAGCTATATGCACATCTTAACAAAATAAATAGAATAGTAAATATGTAAAAGTAAAATAAATACAGTAATAAATCTGTACAAATATATATGCAAGTGCTGTGGGAAGGGGAAGGAAGTAGGGCGGGGTGGATGAGGAGGAGGAGAGGAAAAAGGGGGCTCAGTCTAGGAAGACCTCTTGGAGGAGATGAGCTCTCAGTAGGGCTTTGAAGAGAGAAAGAGAACTAGCTTGGTGGATGTGTGGAGGGAGGGCATTCCAGACCAGGGGAAGGACGTGGGTCGGAGGTTGACGGCGGGACAGGCGAGAACGAGGTACAGTGAGGAGGTTAGCAGCAGAGGAGCGGAGGGTGCAGGCTGGGCTGTAGAAGGAGAGAAGGGAGGTGAGGTAGGAGGGGGCGAGGTGATGGACAGCCTTGAAGCCGAGAGCGAGGAGTTTTTTCTTGATTCGTAGGTTGACAGGCAGCCACTGGAGATTTTTGAGGAGGGGAGCAACATGACCAGAGTGTTTCTGCACAAAGATGATCCGGGCAGCAGAGTGAAGTATAGACTGAAGTGAGGAGAGACAGGAGGATGGGAGATCAGAGAGGAGGCCGATGTAATAATCCAGTCGGGATAGGATGAGAGATTGAACCATCAAGGTAGCAGTTTGGATGGAGAGGAAAGGGCAGATCTTGGCGATGTTGTGTAGGTGAGACCGGCAGGTTTTGTGTAAGCTCGTTATGGGTAGGGAGCGTGTATGCTAATTCTGTTCTATGCTCCCAAGCATTTAGGACAGTGCTCTGCACACAGTAAGTGTGCAATAAATACCATTCATTGATTGACTGATTACCTATCCCAGTGCTTAACAGGGTCCTTAACCCCTATACCGTAACCTCACTGTGGGCAGAGAATGTGTCTACAAACTCTGTTATGTTGTACTCTACCAAACAGTTCTGTGCTCTGCACACACTACATGCCCAATTGGTTGATTTATTAGCAGAATTCTTGGCACAGATTAAGAATTTAATGCATACTAGAATGAACTAACTATAGCTCTATGCAATAATAATGATCATTTTATTCCTCTACAGCATTTAATCAGTCAGTGGTATTTATAGAGCCCTTATTTTGTGCAGGGCACTGAACTAAGCACGTGGGAGAGTACAATAGTACGATACTGGGAGACACAATCTCTGCCTTTCAAGGAGCCTACAGTCTAGCGGGGGGACAGTGAAATAAATTACAGATAAGAGAATATAAGGCTATGAACAGAAGTGGGGACAGGGTGAGACTAGACCCTAAGCTCCTTGTGAGCAGGGAAATTGACTACCAATTCTGTTTTGTTGTACTCTCCCAAACGCTTGGTACAGTGCTCTGCACACGGTAAGTGCTCAACAAATACCATTCATTCATTCAGTCATATTTATTGAGCACTTACTGTGAGCAGAGCACTGAACTAATCGCTTGATTGATTAAGTTCAGAAGTCCAGCCTTCCTCCTCCAGTTTTGGTAGAGTGATGGACAGAGGGAGAGAGGTGGGGGGTGGGCTTGACTGCCCTGGTGGGAGCCCTTATCCCACCTCCTTCACCGACTCTTGCTGTTGCAGTCCAGGGGTGCTGTAGGGCTGGTTGTGGGGAGGGAGAACATGAACAGCTTTTCTCTGAGCTTGAGTTCCTGGGGTCAGGATGACCACCCCTCCAGACACTAGCTTCTTTGACCCCGCTTGCCGTCGACCCCTGGCCCACGTCCTTCCCCTGGCCTGGAATGCCCTCCCTCCCTCCATACATCCGCCAAACTAGCTCTCTTCCTCCCTTCAAAGCCCTACTGAGAACTCACCTCCTCCAGAAGCCCTTCCCAGACTTAACCTCCTTTTTCCGCTCCTCCTCCCCATCGCCCCCCGGCCCTACCTCCTTCCCCTCCCCACAGCACTTGTATATATTTGTACATATTTATTATTCTATTTATTTTACTTGTATATATTTACTACTCTATTAATGATGAGCATATAGCTATAATTCTATTTATTCTGACGTGTCTACATGTTTTGTTTTGTTGTCTGTCTCCCCCTTCTAGACTGTGAGCCCATTGTTTGGGTAGGGACCATCTCTATATGTTGCTGACTTGTACTTCCCAAGTGCTTAGTACAGTGCTCTGCACACAGTAAGCACTCAATAAATACGACTGAATGAATGAATGAATGAATGAATGAAGATTGAGCCAGATTTGGCTAGTCATAGTAGAGCACTGCTCCCCCTAGAATCTGGGCAGTGATTGAATGCCAAAAATAATCCAAATAATGTCTTACCTTCTATTTAGGGCACCCTATTTGAGTGTCTGGGGTAAGTGGGGAGGGAGAAGTAACTTACAGCTCTCTTTTAATATTTATCAAGCCCACCCACAGCAAGTAAGGAGCTTCACGGAACATGTCATAAAAGCCCTATCTTCAAACTGCAGAATGATTCCATTTGCAAACTGCTGCTGCTATTATTAAACCCGTGGATATGTTGATAGATATTTTCAAAAGGAGAGCCAATCCTCCAGAGCTTTGGCCGAGTCCACTGGAAGCCCAGGCAGTGTTATAGCAGCAGTGGAAGGAACAGCGGGATGCCGGGGGTGGGTGGGAAGGGATAACAGATGACAGCCTCTCTGAAGAGGGTTCACGGCTTTCTGTACGGCCAAATCCGGCGTAATTAGAATTCCCTCAGAGATGCTGAGGCTGTAGGGCATTAAAGAATGGAAATGGGGGTGGGTTGGAGGCTGAGGGGTGGGGAAGATAAGAGAAGGTACTCTTTTGCTCACATAATGGGCTCCAGATGAAGAAAGTCCAGGCAGATAGTGAATGATCGTGACCCAGGGCCAGCTGGGAAGACACTGTGAACAAAAGCCCCTGACAATGCAGTGCAATGGCCCCTGAAAAAATGCATCAGGAATTCCAGCATCAGTTAACTCAGCAGACTACAGAACAAGGAGGCCTTGGGACTGGAGCCGGGAGGCCGGCAAGACTACCTCCGCTACTACTTTTACAGGCCGCCCCTAGGCTTAAGGCCAAATGTCCCACCATCAGTTCAAGCTTTTTGTGGGCAGGGAATGTATTGTGTTGTACTCACCCAAGCACTTAGTACAGTGTCCTGCACACAGTAAGCACTCAAAAAAATGCGATTGATTGATTGATTGAAATGGAGTGGCAGAGAAGCTGCTAAGAAACGGCTCTCTACCCCACAAAGATCAGTCCTCAGGGCCCCACTCCCTCAGTGCTCTGCCCCAGTGTTCTCTTGCGCACGTGAAAAATTGGCACCCCTGACGTGGGGAGCTTAGACTCAGACTGATACATGTTCACATCACTGTCACAAAAGTGGGCAAATATGGTAAGGGTAGTTACACCACAGCCTCTCCGTCATTCTGGTCATTTTCTCCAGGGCTCAAAAGCTGAGGGAGTTAATTGACTTTTCAAAAGGAAACAACCAAGCGGTACCTCATTCTTGCCTCTCAACATCAACCTTTTGTTCACACCCTCATCTCTTCCTGGAATTCTCTCCCCACTTCACATCCAGCAGACCGCTAGCCCAAGTCTCTTCAAAACCTTTCTGAAATTACATCTCCTTCAGATGGTGTTCCCTGATTCAGCTTTCATCTCCCCATCCTATATCCCCTAGCTGCCACTTCAGCTGTTCTGAGTCCGTGGATCATTTAGGGATTCTCATATCCTACTCCCCTTAACACTTCCGGGAATATCTTTACACTCTATCACATCCTCCTGCTTATTTATGTTAGTGTCTGTCACTTCTGTTTAGTTGTAAAGATCTTAAGGGTAGGGATTTTATCTCCTAATTCTGTTGTACAGCCCACTATAGACTAATTTCATTATAGGTAGAGAACGAATCCACTAACTCTGTTGTATTGTACTCTCCCAGGCTTTTAGTACAGTGCACTGCACATAGAAAGTTCTTCATTGCTTCACTGATTGATTGTTGTATTCTCCCAAGCCTTTAGTACTGATAATAATAATGATATTATTAACATGCAAAGCACTGTAGAAAATGCTGAGGAAGATATAAAATCATCAGTTTAGGCACAGTCCCTGTCCCACATGGGAATTCCGGGCTAAGAGGGAGAACAGATATTTAATCCCCATTTTACAGGTGGGGAAACTGAGGCCCAGAGAAGTCAAGTGATTTGCTGAAGATCACACAGTAGGCAATTGGCAGAACCAGGATTGGAACCCAGGACCTCTGACTTCCAGAACCACACTCTTTCCACTAGGCCAAGCTGCTTCTCTTAGTTCAGTAGATGCTCAATAAATACCATTGACTGAGTCACAGAAGAGAGTTTTATGAAGGGAAGAAAAGGATCCAGAAAGCTAGCAAAATTTAATTCTTGATGGTCCCCTTCTGGACACATGTTCAACTTCACAAGATTATTTGGCTCATTACAACTTCCCTCCCTGTCCTGTACTCTTTATCTGTCTGGAACAAGAATGGGTGTCAAAGATAAAACAGAGTGTGAACTGGGTATCAGCCTTGTTTTATCTTTAATCCCTTGGGGAGGCAGGTATTGGTCCAGGACTAAATCATCAATCTGTCACATCATCCATCATGCCCATTTGGCCAATTGACAAACAATTGGCCCTTTGACAGACAATTACAAGAAATTTTGTCAGGAAACACATATGCTTGAGATGAAACTTTCCATGAAATATTTAAGGTGGATCCTGAGTCTGTATTAAGACACTACCACCAAGTCCCTGGTCAATCAGTTAGGTGACCATTGGCTCTTTATTCTCTTGGAGTAGAATTAATTACACTTTCTTAACTTAATATTTGGTCTTCAGTTTGTGGTCTGTGACATTTGATGATGATGATGACGATGCTATTTGTTAAGCACTTACTAATGTGTTAAGCACTGTTCTAAGCACTGGGGCAGAAACAAGCTAATCAGGTTGGACACAGGTCCCTGTCTCTCATGAGGCTCAGAATCTAAATTCCCATTTTACATATGAGGTAACGGAGACACAGAGAAGTGAAGTGACTTGTCCAAGGTCACACAGCCAACAAGTGGTGGAGCTGGGATTAGAACCCATGTCCTTCTGACTCCCGGGCCTGCGCTGTATCCACTAGGTCTTGCTGCTTCCCTTTGCAGTCAAATCACTAATCCCACTAATGTGAGAGGTATTGGATAAATTAGTGTGAAAGTTTGGTAGAGAAATTGACTCTTCAAAGTGCCATTTCTAGAGTGAAACCCCACTCTTCGGTCTGCTACCTCAAAAGGAAGCAGTGTGGCCTATTGGAAACAGGCTGGGAATCAGAGAACCTGGGTTCCAGTTCTGGCTCTGCCAATTGCTGATTGTATGAACTTGAGCAAGTCACTGAACTGTTCTGTGCCTCAGTTTCCTCATCCATAAAATGGAACTTAAATATCTGTTCTCCCTCATACTTAGACTATGAGCCTCATGTGGGATAGGGATTGTGGCTGAACTGATGGTCCTGAATCTACCCCAGTGCTTAGTACACTGGTTGGCACATAATAGGCACTTAAATGTGATCATCATTATAATTATTATTATTGTTTTGGGGTGTTTTTTAAAGGTATTTGTTAAGTGCTTCCTCTGTGAGAGGCACTGTACTAAGCACTGGTATAGAGAAGCAGCGTGGCTCAATGGAAAGAGCACGGGCTTTGGAGTCAGAGGTCGGGTTCAAATCCCGGCTCTGCCAATTGTCAGCTGTGTGACTTTGGACAAGTCACTTAACTTCCCTGGGCCTCAGTTACCTCATCTGTAAAATGGGGATTAAGACTGTGAGCCCCCCGTGGGACAAGCTGATCACCTTCTAACCTCCCCAGAGCTTAGAACAGTGCTTTGCACATAGTAAGCGCTTAATAAATGCCATCATTATTATTATTGTTATACAAGTTACTCAGGTTGGACATAGTCCATGTCCCATGTGGGGCTCAAGATCAATCCCAATCAAGTGACTTGCCCAAAGTCATCATTAGTATTATTAATGAGACGCTTTGGATGACTTTGAACAATGGCTTCTTTTAGTGAGCTTAAATTGAGCCTGGCTTTAAGAATAATAATAATAATAATGTTGGTATTTGTTAAGTGCTTACTGTGTGCCAAGCACTGTTCTAAGCATTGGGGTAGATTCAAGATAATCAGATGGTCCCACATGGGGCTCACAGTCTTAATACCCATTTTATAGATAAAGTAACTGAGGCACAGAGAAGTTAAGTGGCCTGCCCAAGGTCACACAGCAGACAAGTGGGGGAGCCGGGATTAGAACCCACAACCTCTGCCTCCCAAGCCCGTGCTCTTTCCACTAAGCCACACTGCTTCTCCTATGATAATGGCATTTGCTAAGCACTATGTGCAAAGCACTGTTCTAAGCGCTGGGGAGGATACAGGGTGATCAGGTTGTCCCACTTGAGGCTCAGCTCACAGTTTCAGTCCCCATTTTACAGATGAGGGAACGGAGGCCCAGAGAAGTTAAGTGATTTGCCCAAAGTCACACAGCTGACAAGCGGCGGAGCCGGGGTTTGAACCCATGACCTCTGACTCCCAAGCACAGGCTCTTTCCACTGAGCCACGGGTATAGCAATGGGCCTCCAGCTTTTCTGAGAATTCAATGGAGGCTAAACAACAGAAACAACAAACAAACCCAAACCTTCATGGTGGAGAGATCCATCCAGTGCCACATTGGATCAACCCTTGCCCTGAGATGCCCTCTGTGGATCCAAGGGCATGGCCTGGGCTCTAGATAATAACTATGTAGTTAGCGTTAGTAAACAAAGCAATTGCATGATGATTACACATTCCTGCAGAGTCCAGGACTTAGTAATTACCCCCAGCAGGCCCCACAGTATCATTTAACACATATTCCGGTTTATAAAACAGAAATAATGGTGAATGGACTTGGAAATTACATGGCACTTACCCTCAGCATCCCCTGCCAGTACCTGATACTTAGCCCATCATTAAATGGTCAGCCGTTTGCTTGGTAAATAAAAGGTACTTATATATTGGTCCGGTCACATAAAGCACCATTAAAACAACAGGAGCGACATTTTTCTGAAAGGGTAAATACACAAATCCGCTTTGAGGGACCAGCTTGGTTCTGGCGATATGTTTTATTTTTATCTCCGACAGGAACTGCATAATGGAGCTGCTCTCTGTTCCATGCCTTTCCCATTAAGAGGGCCTGCAGACTGAGAGGTTTTTGTCCTGACTTAATTAATGATCTACTTAGGGCCAAGTTGCTGGGAGAGAAGAGGGTAACCAAACACTGGCTAAGCCTGCCCCAAGCAAGGCATATTTTCGGAAAGAATTTCTTCATGGAAAATGTATCTTTCTGACTAGAATTTGCCCAGGGTGAGCCAAAATTAGTCAGGATTGCCTAAACTGACAAGATGGATGTTTCTAGAGCTCCAGAGTCTTGCTTCAATACCCCTTCCCCCATAGATGCCCTGACATTCATTCATTCAGTCATATTTATTGAGCTCTTACTGTGTTCAGAGCACTGTACTAAGCACTTGGGAAAGTACAATGCAGCAGTAAATAGTGATATTCCCTGCCCACAACAAATACCCCAGCTAGATTGGAAGCTCCTTGATATCAGGAATCATGTCAACTAACATTACTGGACTTTCCCAAGCGCTTGGTACTGTGCTTTGCAAAGAGTACATACTCAATAAATACTACTGATTGATTGACTGGGTTTAGGGGTCAGGGGACTCGATTCTAACACTCATCTGCAGTGTGAGCTTGAAAAAACTACTTAACTTCTCTCTATCTTGATTTTCCATTCTGTAAAATGGGGATTGAATTCCTGTTCTCCTTCCCACTTAGACTATAAGCTTCATGTGGAACAGGGACTGTGTCCAACCTGATAATCTTGTGTCGTTGCCAATGCTTGGAACATAGGGATGTGCATAACAAATGTCACTATTATTATTAACATTATTATTATTATTATGGAATGCCTGCCCCCTTCATCCCTAGTTTTTTGACAGAATTGCCAAGTTTTCCGGTTCCAACCCCTTCCTTTCACCACATCTCTGCTTTGGGGAGCCCCAGAGTTTAGGCAGGATGGTAGCCGAATGAGGGGAGCTGGGGAGCAGCTGTCAATTGAGGGATCTCTGAGCCACTCTCACAGGCAAAAATTCTGTGCCTGCCTGGGGAGAAATCAACAACTTTTGGCCATTCTGGAAGCTCTGCAACAAAATGAACTGCCTCCCTGTCCAGGCTTGCTTTGGCTTTGGTAAAAGGGAGTGGGACACAGTTGAGCATTTAAGAAAAATCTGAATTTGGGATTGGTTTGAAAAAGAATGTGAATTGTGCACCTGGTGGGCAAGTGTCAACCTCAAGGGAGGGCTGTGTGGTCCGCCAGCCCATCTGTGAACCTCACACTGGGCATTGAGTGGGCAGCCTGTGCTGGCTGTCTCTGGAAAGATGAATACAATTCATCCAGACACTGCCACCTGGTCCAGTCATGTCGGATCCCTGGGAGGTATCTGAGCCACTGACTTGATGGTGGGACTTTTAAGAGCGGACTCTCCTGGCCTGTGCTTAACAATAATAATAATTCGGGGTGATTCAAAAAGAACTGAATACAGCCCAGGGCTGCCTCTGTGTCTGAGGAAGCCATGAATCATGTTCGTGTTACCGTTCAGCAAAGTCCCAGGAAATCGACCAGCGGAGCTAGCAGTGAGCTAGGCATCCCTCAGCCCACGGTCTGGTGCATTTTCCATAAACGGCTGAAGATGAAACCTTACTGACCATGGATTGATGTGTGCTGTGTGACAGGAGGGGTGCGTATTGAGCATTTGTAAGATTATAGAAATAACTGTGATAGTTCCATTACAAACTGGTTTTGATTACATGTTCATAGTTACTGAGTAATAATTTTTTTAAAGTGCTCAGTTCTTTTTGAATCACCCTACATTTGTGGTATTCGTTGAGCTCTTACTGTAGGTCAGGCACTGTATTAAGCACTCAGGTAGATAGAAGATAATCAGGTTGGACACAGTCCCTGTCCCACATTAGAAGCCAGGTCCTTCTGATTCCAGGCTCCTGCTCTATCCACGAGGCCATGCTGCTTAAATGTCCACTTCCTACGGGTGAGATCCACCTACCTGAGAAGCAGCATGGCATAGTGGATAGAGCACATCCTGGGAGTAAGAAGGTCATGAGTTCTAATCCCAGCTCCACCACTTGTTTGCTGTGTGACCTTGGGCAAGTCACTTCATTCTCTGAGCCTCAGTTACCTCATCTGTAAAATGGGGATTAAGACTGTGAGCCCCACGTGGGACAACTTGATCACCTTGTATCCCCCCACCCCCCAGCACTTAGAACAGTGCTCTGCATGTAGTAAGCACTTAACAAATGCCATCGTCATCATCATAATTCTTTGTGTCTCAGTTACCTCATCTGTAAAATGGGGATAAAGACTGTGAGCCCTATGTGGGACAGGGACTGTGTCCAACCTGATTAGCTTGTATCTACCCCAGGGCTTAATACAGTGCCTGATACATAGTAAGGACTTTACATATGCCAGTAAAAAACAAACACGTTTTTTATGTCCAATGCTTTAATTTTTGGCTCCAACCCTTCCTTCGCCACAGATCGTGCCATCAAATTATGAGGCTCAGATGTAGTGCCTAAATTTCCCCAGGCCTGGGAGGGCTACACAACAGCTCTGGAGCAGAAGGGTGGAGGCCTCCCAGCTCTGGAGCAGAAGGGTGGAGGCCTCCCATCTTTGGAGCAGAAGCTGTGGGAGTCTCCCAGCTCTGGAGCAGATTTGGGAGGCCCCCTGAAGACTCCTGGGATCCCCCTAATCAGATACTTGTGCAAATGGCACATGACATCATCACATTACTCAGATGACTGTTGTAAATGCATGTCCCATCAGGTATATCTCCTTCTCTGGTGTTCACAAGAGCCGTGAATGGCCACTCTAGGTAAATCACCATAAAACAGCATCTTCACAGGATGTAAGTGTCTTGAGCATCGCAAAAATGTATTTAACTAGAAAGACAAGAAGTGTTGTGGCCTTCCCTTCAGCTCTACAAGGCTTTGCTTGGGCTGTTTTCATTTTAGAAGGGGTCAAATTAAATTTGGAGAACTGGGCGAAGCCAAACTATGTTCTCTAGCTACTATCTCACCAAGGACAAACAGATCCCAGTGTTATTGGTTGCTCGAGTCCGACAAACACTTCATTGCCTTCATTTCCTTGGCACGAGAGGGTGACCAACCGTGAGGCCTTGGAACCCACTCAGTCTCTTAGTACTGAAACATTGCTTGTCACAACACAATTTCAGGAGATGGAGCACGTGTGGGGAATGGACGGTGGCAGCCCACCCAAACAGATGCTATATTGCCAATTTGAAGTGGGGCGACAGCAGAGTTGACAGAAGAAATGATTTAAAGATTCGGTGAAGTACAACTTCCAATAATGCTGCAGAGATTGCTGAATAACTAGAGTGGCAGAAAGATGCCAATCAGGAGTAGGATCCCTCTTCTTGAGCAAAACTTTCAGACAGATTGCAAGCTCAGAAACCATCAGACACAGCGCCAGTTAGTCGTATTTAATGAGCACTTTCTGTGTTCATTACATTGTCCTAAGTGCTTGGGAGAGTACAGTGTAACAATAAACAGACACATTCCCTGTAAACTGGAATGGCCAAAACTGCCAACTGGAAAACTGTCTTCATTAAAGGGCAGGGAGGAAGGACTCTGGGCTATGCATCGGTCTTCTCAGTTACCCCCGCCCAGCCACAGAATGATCGTGGTCAGTAACAACATCTTCAAATTCTAAAGAAAGCCATATAAACGAGAGTGTCCATTTCAGGAAAAAAAAAAACCCAAATGAATTTCACATGTGTCTACAAAGGCAAATGGTTGTAACAATCTCCAAATGCTGCCCTCTTTCTTTTGTGTCTTATCCAACCCTCCCACGCCCCCTAAAAAGCAGATGAAGAGAAACTGCACTTTGAAAATGAAGGGTAAAACTGGCAGAATACTGAACCTTCCAAGCCAGGATGTCTGCCTGGTGGGCAGGTGCCACTGTTATTTTCATAGCTCTAGGGATAACCCATACAAACTATTTGAAGTAACAAATGCCAGACCCCAAACAATTTGTGGGGAACATTCTTCCTTTATGAATAATAAAGAGCCCTTTCTTGGAGAGCCGCACATTTTATTAGCTCTGGTTTTGAGGGAAAGCATGCTTCTTCAGATTTCTTTGAGCTGATGGATGGCTTCGGGGCATGTCTTTCAGGGAAACTGATTCATCTGCTCTGTCTAGCTGGGAATCGCACACCTGTGTCCCAAGATGACTTCAGCAAACGGAGAGATGAAAAGCAAAGTTTTCACTTCAGGAATCCATCCCGATTCTATAGCTATTCATGTGGTTAAAGGGGCTCGAGTATAATTATGGTCTGTGGGCAGTCGGCCGGGGCATAGTAGTGAGATGAGTCCCCACGGAGGGAGCCATCTCAGCACAGGCTGTTTCCAGGTGTCTGGGGAGCTGGAGAATGAGTGCTTGATTTTTCTCAACTTCCCACTTGAGGACATTCAGGACTGAGGCATTCCCCTCTTGCTATTTCAGCCCTTGGAGCGGAAAGGAATTGAGACTTATGTTGAAGATGATAATAGTGGTATTCGTTGAGTGCTTACTTTGGGCCAAGCACTGTACTAAGCACTGGGGTAGCTACCATTCATTCATTCATTCGATCATATTTATTGAGCGCTTACTTTGTGCAGAGCACTGAACTAAGCACTTGGGAAGTACAAGTCGGCCAAATATAGAGATGGTCCCTACCCGACAACGGGCTCACAGTCTAGAAGGGGGAGACAGTCAACAAAACATGTAGACAGGTGTCAAAATCGTCAGAACAAATAGAATTATAACTATATGCACATCATTAACAAAGTAAATAGAATAGTAAATATCTACAAGTAAAATAGAGTAACAAATCTGTACAAATATATACAAGTGCTCATCGGGTCAGTTAATCAGTTGAATTTATTGAGCGCTCTATGCAGAGCACTGTACTACGCACTAGGGAGAGTACAGTATAACAGAGTTGCTAGACACGTTCCCTGCCCTCAACAACCTTACATTCTAGAGAGGGGACAGATATTACTGTAAATGAATAATTTATAGATAGGTACATAAATGCCTTGGGGCTGAAAGTGGGACAAATAACAAATGTCCAAAGGGCACAGATCCAAGTGCAGAAGTCTTGACTTGTGCAGAGACACAGGAAATCAGTAGAGGGTTTTGAGGGGAGGAGCGATGTGGGCCAAGCAAAGCCAGGAAGACGATTAGGGATGTACATTGTTAATTTGTTAATTGGGAGAAGCTTGAGGTTGGGAGGCTGCAAGGAGATTAATGACCAGAGCTTGTACCAAGATGGGAGTACTTTGGGTGCAGAGGAAGGGGCAGATCCAGAACTGGCTGTGAAAGAAGATCTGGCAGGATTTGGCTACATACTAGGCCAGAGATTAGAGGTGAGAGTTCAGAACAAGGTTTGATCACTGGTTTGGCTCCTGTGTCAAATATTTGACATCCTATGACTGGCTAGGTTTATGATTAACGTTAGTTGTTTGCGCATAAAAATTAAAATGACTCCTGGTTGATACGTTTTATTTTGAACCACCCCATGCCCCTAATACTTTTTCCCACAGCAATACAATTTTCTTTTCCTTCCATTTCTGCTAAAAAAGGAACCCAACCCTCCATTTTGCTGACTCTCTCAGTCACCCACTCAGCCGACGGTCTAGCTCATCCTCATTTCACCCAACAGCTAAGACCAGTTTGCTCTCCTGCTGTCATGGACATATCCCCTTCCCTCCTGTGGTGTCCAAAGGCTGTCCCGCCTAAAACCACCAAGCATCCAGAGCCGTTCGCCTGCCACGCTTACAGCAGAGACCAGCAGGCGGGTTCTTCTGGCGAAACCAGAGCTATGGAAAGTAGCGAGTGAGGTGGATGGTGATTCAGTGTTTAGTCTGTGCATTTCACTGGAATTGTCTGAGCTCCAAAAGCTTCACTAAACAGATGCAAGGACATTAGAAGAATCAATCATTCAATCCACCATATTTATTGAGCACTTACTGTGAGCAGAGCACTCTCCGAGGTGCTTGGGAGAGGAACAGAGAAGCCAGCAGAGATGTGAAGGAGGAGGTCATTTCAGTTAGTTCTACACTGCCACGGAAGGGAGGAGAATGCATTGTTTAGAAGGGCCGTTCAAGCTCATGACACTGTCTACCTCAGGCTGGCTGTGGTCTTGTGGAAAGGAAATCAAGATTGGAATGCATGACACTAACGTGAGGCAGTTTGGCAAGGAAGCACGATTGCTAGTGGATAGTTCAAAAGGAGTCTAAACAATTTGCAGCCTGCTGGAAGAGAGAGAGGCTGGGACCGCACAAGCCTAGAAGAAAACACGAGCTGCCATTTATTCTGGCCAGACCCCCCACCTAGAATCGAGGTCTCCTAGTTGCTCACAGGAGATAAAGTGAAGATGTCCCACATCTCTTCCATGAAGGAGTAGAAAAGAAAACAACAGAAACATCTGCTCTTCTTCCCAGAATCAAAATCCAAACAGCTCATGTGTGAATCTATTGCCTCCCGACTTCAATGAAAACAAAATTAAGCGCTGGGGTTTACAGTACCCCAGAGATAGCTTAAAGCATTTTATACTAAGATGGCTCCTTCAAGGACAGCTTGCCCCTGAAAAAGTAGAGAAGACAACAAAGGGGGCCAAAGCGGAGGGAAAGGGGGAAGGGATTTTTGATTCAACACCTCGGACTTCTAATTTAACGCCTCACTCCCTTGTACTTAGGAAGGGAATTGTTTGGTCCTTAACTACACTGTCAACTTCTAGGACATTAACTCAGCCTTCTTTCCTTGTCTTATGCTGTTCTGAGCACACTGCCAACACTCAACAAATCATAAATAATGATAAACGAAAGACTATCTACTGTACGTAAAATAAATCAATAAATCAGTCTAATTAGAATTGCCCTTCTCCATCTAGAAGGCAGGGCAGTACAGCAACACAGGAACAGATGTTCCATGCATATAGCTGTTTCCACCCATGAGCTTTAAACAATATTCAGATTAAATTGAGCATTCATAATTATATTTTCCATAATGTTATTGTTAGGTCTGGCTTTTCTTTCTGTTGCTTTCTTGTAATTCCCAGCTGCTAATTTCCCAGTCACCTCAGACTGTATATAATTGGCTGAAGATGGGGGAGACCAAGATGGACCTTAAAGGAGATTAATTAATCAGTGGTATTTATTGAGTACTTACTGTGTGCAGAGTCCTTTACTAAGCACTTGGGGGAGTACAATAGAACAAAATAAGCAGACCTGTCACCTGCCCATAATGAGCTTAGAGTCTAGAGGGGAAGATCCAGCAATAACTTGAATTTTCGACTGCCACCCAGGTGTGCCCTGACAATTCAAAGATTAAAACTCAAACGCAGAGAAGCTTTCACCCACAAAGAAGCCAAATGTTGAGGAGATTTATCCTTCTCTAGATGTGTGGATCACTGCCACTACCATCTCTAGAAGCCATTGAGAAGGGCTAAATTCAGCTGTGGAATGTTTTACTCCTACAAACTGGCAGACACACAGCTGTAGTGTAGGCTAGTATTCATACTCGTATGCTTTGGGAATTTAGTATTCACCCCATCCTCAGAACCCCAGCACTTATGTACCTATGTGTAAATTATTTATTTGTAGTCATGTCTGTCTCCCCCTCTAAACTGTAAGCTTGGGCACGGAGGTATCTACCAACTCCCTTGAACTGTACTGTCCCAAGCGCTTAGTACAGTATTCTGCACACAGTAAGCACTCAATGGATTGATAGTAATGATGATGATGATGATGGCATTTATTAAGCGCTTACTATGTGCAAAGCACTGTTCTAAGCGCTGGGGAGGTTACATGGTGATCAGGTTGTCCCACGGGGGGCTCACAGTCTTCATCCCCATTTTACAGATGAGGGAACTGAGGCCCAGAGAAGTGAAGTGACTTGCCCAAAGTGACACAGCGGACAATTGGCGGAGCCGGGATTTGAACCCATGAGCTCTGACTCCAAAGCCCGTGCTCTTTCCTCTGAGCCACGCTGCTTCTCTTTAGTACAGCACTGAATCTGAGCCTGGTATCCTAGTGTCAGTTTTGGGGGGGGGGGGTTAAATTTTTTTAAGTCACTAATCTTGAAACTGGAAGCAAATGGGAGCCTTCCCATTTATTTTTAAGTAATGAAGTAAAGGAAAGCCAAAATAACCATAAAAAGATTAATGAACAGTGGTCTGGGAAGAACTCTGAAGCAAAGAGGTGGTGTTTGCATTAGAAAAATGAGCTTTGATCTCTTAGAATAAAAATGGCAGACAACTTGGGGAGAAAACATTGGTTTGGTAGTCCAGAAACCTGAGTTTCAGAGCACCCCTGGCTTCCTGGGCCACTCTCATCTAGTTACTGCATTTCTTTGGGCCTTCATATACAGTATCAAGAATCCCTGTTTCCAACTGCAAAAGAAGCAGTGCGTTCTCAGAATTGAATGTTACCCTATATCTTGGGAGCTCACCCACCCATCCGTTTAGACTAGAAACAGGTATTTAAAAGTTATTTAGTAATAAAGCAAATAATAAGGGCATTTATTAAGGGCTTACTGTGTGCTGAGCACAGGGTTAGATACAAGAGATTGGACACCGCCTCTGTCCCACAATACATGATACCCAACTTCATGGATGAGGAAACTGAGGCCTAGAGAGATTAAGTGACTTGCCCAGGGTCACACTCAGAAACCAGTGGTAAAGCTGGGGTTTTGAGTATGAGCCTTCAGTCTCACAGTCCCGTGCTCTTTCCACCAGTGTAAATAATAATAACAATAAAAATGATGATGTTACTTGTTAAGCGCTTACTATGTGCCAAGCACTGTTCTGAGCACTGGGGTAGATACAAGGTAATCAGGTTGTCCCACGTGGGGCTCACAGTGTTAATCCCCATTTTCCATATGAGGGAACTGAGGCACAGAGAAGTTTAGTGACTTGCCCAAAGTCACACAGCTGATAAGTGGCAGAGCTGGCATTAGAACTCACAACCTCTGATTCCCAAGCCCATGCTCATTCCACTAAGCCACACTGCTTCTCTAAAGGGACAAGGTCCACAGGTTCTGGCAGCTACTCAACCAAGTCACCATTCACCACCTTCCTTTGTGCCCTGAAATGTCTATGGAGGCCAGGGCCATCTCAGGACGACGGCTCTCAGAGGCCTCCTAAGCGTGGGGAGGGAGGTTCAGGTCCTACCCCGAAGTCTCTCTGAGGAGGCTTCACAGTCTGCTGGGTGTAGGAACCATGATTCAATCATTCATTCATCTAATCCTTTTTATTGAGCACTTACTGCGTGCAGAGCACTGTTGGAGGTTAGGAGCTGTGGTCTCAGGATCCTTTTAGGGAGGCCGTTCACCAAGCTTTCGTCTGCTGGGCAGTAAACCGGCAATCAGCCGATCAATCAATGGCATCCATTGAGTGCTTACTATGGGCAGAGCACTGTGTTGCATCCCCTGTCCCCTACCCAGGGAACTGAGGGGAGGGAGGGTCACAAAAGGGTGTCCAGTACACTTGAGGGTTGCCGGTGGCCACTGTGGTTTCTTTAGTCCCTAGAGAAGCAGCGTGGTTCAGTGGAAAGAACACAGGCTTTGGAGTCAGAGGTCATGGGTTCGAATCCCGGCTCCGCCACATGTCTGCTTTGTGACCTTGGGCAAGTCACTTAACTTCTCTGAGCCTCAGTTACCTCATCTGTAAAATGGGGATTAAGACTGTGAGCCTCACGTGGGACAACCTGATCACCTTGTATCCCCCCCAGCGCTTAGAACAGTGCTTTGCACATAGTGCTTAACAAATGCCATCATTATTACTATTATTATATCAGAAAACAAGAGATTGTGTCCTTCTGTACCTTTTTAGCACTTGATATTCACCCCACTCTCAGCCCCACAGCGTTTATGTACATATCCATAGTTTATTTATATTGATGGTTGTCTTTCCCAAATGTAAGCTCCTTGTGGAGAAGGAAAGTGTCTGTCAACTCTTTTGTTTTGAGCTCTCCCAAGTGCTTAGTACATTGATCTGCACAAATTAAGCGTTCCATGAATACCATTGATGGATAAGCGCTCAATGAATACCACTGACTGATGGATTGATTTGCCACTGGGCTGTCCTCCAGAATTGGGTTTTGGAATAAAGTTCTGCACAACTTGGACCCAGCCCTTAGATCTGGTGGAGTCGTAGGAGGGAGACGTGTCAAGCTCTGGATGGTTTGGGGTCTCCTTTGACTTGGGTAGCAGGGATGAAATTCCCTGCACCTGTCTCTAGGCATTGCAGGCACAACAACTGTTTATTTACAATCCCAAACGAACACCTCAGGCTTAGTCGGGACTAAGGGCCTTTTGGGGCCTAGGCAGGATTAGATTTCAGTTCCCCTTGAACACTTGTTAAGGGCTTTTTGGCCTCTGTCTATACTCGCTCCAGCTACTGGGGGCCCAGTTCAGGAAGTAGTAACGTTTCCACTATTGCTGTCTCCTTGCTCATCCACTCTGCCTAAGAGCTGTGGACAGAAGTCACTTCCTTAATCCAGAAGACCGTAGTGTTTCTCATAAAACTCAAAGAAACAATCCAAATGGGGTAGAAAAAAAAGAGGCCCTATTTTCTGCTCCTTTTGCTACCATCTGCTTGGCCTTCTCTGCTCCCCGAGACATGTGACTGGCTCTGTTAGCAAGAGATGCCGCAACAGAAATCCAACCACTGCTTGGCCCGCACTAGGAATGTGCACCCGTCATGTTTAATGTGCCTCTCCCCTTTGTGCTTTGCTTTGTCCAAGTCCAGCTGGCTGCAAGAGTGAGCAATAATAATAATTGTGGTATTTAAGTGCTTGTGATGTGTCAAGCACTGAACTAGGAGCTGGGGTAGATACAAGACAACCAGATCAGACACAGTCTCCATCCCAAATGGGACCCACAGTCTAAGTAGAAAGGAGTCGGGGAAATGAATCCCCATTTTACAGATGAGGAAACTGAGGCATAGAAAAGTTAAGGATTTGCCTAGGTAAGAGAGTAGGCAAGTGGCAGAGCCAGGATAAGAACTCAGGTCCTCAGACTCCCGGGCCTGCACTCTTTACTCTTTGAAGCAGTGTGGCTTAGTGGCAAGACCACGGGTTTGGGAGTCAAAGGTTGTGAGTTCTAATCCTGGTTCTGCCACTCATCAGCTGTGTGACTTTGGGCGAGTCACTTAACTTCTCTGTGCCTGTTATCTCATCTGTAAAACGGGGATGAAGACTGTGAGCCCCACGTGGGACAACCTGATCACCTTGTATCCCCCCCATCACTTAGAACAGTGCTTTGCACATAGTAAGTGCTTAATAAATGCCATTATTATTATTATAGTAAGCACTTAACAAATACCATTATTATTATTATTATTTACATTAGGCCATGCTGCTTCCCAGAGGGGAGGCCTTCCCAGACTGAGCCCCCTCCTTCCTCTCCCCCTTCCCCCATTCCCCCCGCTTTACCTTCTTCCCCTCCCCACAGCACCTGTATATATGTATATATGTTTGTACGTATTTATTACTCTATTTTATTTGTACATATTCTATTTATTTTATTTTGTTAATTGTTTTGTTTTGTTGTCTGTCTCACCTTTCTAGACTGTGAGCCCGCTGTTGGGTAGGGACCGTCTCTATACGTTGCCAACTTATACTTCCCAAGAGCTTAGTACAGTGCTCTGCATACAGTAAGCATTCAATAAATACGATTGAATGAATGAATGAAAGTGATGATTTTTCTGGTAGCCCGAGAAGACCCTGCTCAAGAGGGAGGAACATACCTTGAGATTAGTAATCGTATTTATTAAGTGCCTGGAAAAGAAGACTCAGGTGGAAATTAGACACTGTGCCAGACCCTTGAGAGGCTCATAATCGAAGACTATAAGGGCAGAGAGGAGACTGGCCCAAATACACAGTGGGAGGCTTAATTAGCAGGGACCCAGCCAAGCCTCATTTTGGGTGACTACTCATTCAGTTTTCAGCTGGCCTGCCCTCATTGCCAGCACTGATGTGGAACCAGATGCCTTTCTGTTGCGTATTTTTATTTTAAGTGCCAGAATCCCATGGATCAGGTGGCCCCCATGTTTACAGGGACCTGGAAGAAGAATGTGATGACTCTGGAACGAGGGCAACCGTGAAGGGTGCTCTCAGAGACCCGCTC
This sequence comes from Tachyglossus aculeatus, assembly GCF_015852505.1. NCBI lineage: Eukaryota > Metazoa > Chordata > Mammalia > Monotremata > Tachyglossidae > Tachyglossus > Tachyglossus aculeatus. The sequence continues at coordinate 44,836,286 of NC_052079.1, forward strand.
TAGTTTCTGCAGATTTCTGCCAAGATGAAGCCATTGCATTACATTACAGAACCTGTAAAATACTACAACTACTAATAATAATTGTGGTATTTGTTAAGTGCTTACTGTGAACCAGGCACTGTACTAAGCACTGAGTGAATACAAGCAAATCAGATTGGACACAGTTCCCAGTCCCAGGTGGACCCACAGTCTCAATCCCCATTTTAAAGATGAGGTAACTGAGGCATAGAGAAGTGAAGTGACTTGTCCAAGGTCACTCAGCAGACACTTGGCGGAGCTGGGATTAGAACCCAGATCCTCTGACTCCCAAGCCTGGGCTCTCTCCACTAAGCCGTGCTGCTTCCATCCACATACTGTTATTCTCATCCATGTACTGTTTCCCAGTATTTAGTACAGACCTCTTCACGCATCAGGCCCACAATGAGCTTGTAGTCTAAAAGAGGAGTAATAGTATTCTTTGAGAGTCTAATGTATGAAGCAGCATGGCCAAGTGGAAAGAGCATGGGTTCAGCATCAGAGGACCTGGGTTCTAATCTCAGATCTGTCATCTGCCTGCTGTGTGGTCCTAGGGAAGTCACTTAACTTCCCAGAGCCTCAGTTTCCTCATCTGTAAAATGGAGATTTCAAACCTTATTCTCCCTCCTACTTAGACTGTGAGCCCCATGTGGGAAAGGGATTGATGATCCTGTATCTACTCCAGCACTTAGCACAGTGCTTGGCACATAGTAAGACCTTAGCAAATGCCAGCATTAACATTAATGCCATGAAGTGTTCTGGGCACTTTTGTAAAATCTACTAAGATAGTTTAGAGTACTTCATGTTGTTCCATGTATTTCTGTTGACACAAAAATCAGTCCTAGTGGGCTGCATTTTAGCGTGACGTCTCAAAGTGATTCAGAGTGCAAGATTAATTTTTTTTTCAGGAGTCTGTCCAGATGGCTTGGACTATGATCTTGTCAGCAAGAGAGAGCATTAAGATATCCCGCCTTTTACACAGTCAGCTTTCTCACCCTTTCACTTGAATGTGGGGATTACGGTGACATCCTTGGATTTCCTCAGTGAAATTTCAGAAGGCATTTCCTCTGAGGCTCATGTGTGGAGGAATAGTCCATGCTAGCGTTCTTGCCTTCCTTTTTTTTTTCCTCATAGATTTGAGACCACTGGTAATTTCCTTTAAAGTCAGAGTGAACACTATGCTTTTATATCTTGGCAAGATCCCTGTGCTTCAGAGGGCCTCGTTTCCAACAGTAAAATGGCCGTTTGGAAGATCACTGAGGTGTTGGTGCCAGCTCAAGAGTATGCCTGCAGAAAGTCCTGACCTTTTTCTTCAAGGTACACCACCACTTCTCTCCTCCTTACTTATCTCTTCTCTTCACCCACCACACCCCAGTTCACATTCTTTGCTTCTTCTGTACTCACCTTCTTAACATGCCTGGCTCTCTACTTTTCTTCCTCACCTATGATGATATTAGATCCATCTACCTTCTTTAGGGGTGTCATAGTAGTGTTGATAGAGCTATATCGCTTGTACAGTGATGCTGAAAATAGTTCGGTAATAATAATAAATAGTAGTGGCATTTATTAAGCCCTTAAATGTGTCAAGTACTGCACTAAGCCCCGAGGATGATACAGTCAGACCAGACACTGCACGGAGATCACAGACTAAAGTGGGGGGAGAGAAAATGGCTGGCTATTCAAACCCCATTTCACAGATGGGGAAACTGAAGCACAGAGAAATTAAGTGAGTAGCCCAACGTCACACAGCAGGCAAGTAGGGAGCTGGGATCAAATCCCAGGTCTACTGAATCGAAGGCCTATGCTCTTTCCACTAGGCGATCCTGCTTCACTCCTTGATGCCCTGGATTTCTTCGGGTTTTTATCGAAAGGAGGGCAACACTGTGCTTTTTATTTATGGTATTGATTAAGCATTTAGTATGTGCCAGGCACAGGGGTAGATAGAAGCTAAACAGATTGGGCACAATCCATGTCCCACGTGGGGATCAGTCTTCATTCATTCAGTCAGTCAGTCATATTTATTGAGCACTTACTGTGCGCAGAGCACTGTACTAAGCTCTTGGGAAGTACAGTTCAGCAACAAGTAGAGACAATCCCTGCCCACAACAAGCCATGTTACAAATGAGATTAACTGAGGCACAGAGAAAGTTAAGTGATTTGCCCAAGGTCACACAGTAAACAAGTGGAGGAGCCAAAATTAGGCTTCAGGTCTTCCAACTCCCAGGCCCGTGCTCCTGCGACTGGGCCACGTCAAACTCTTTGGGGTGGGCCCTTGATTCTAAAAGGAAAAGCCAGATGGCCCCAGTTGCACCATTAAAATTCCCCATGCTGCCTGAGCCAGTCTGTTTGGTCCCAGGGAAAGGTTTGGGGCCAGAATGGTTCGCTGCTGTGGGAATGAAGACAGTGGAAATGGTCTATTGGAGCATGTCTCGCCTCCATCTTTGTACGCGCCTCCCCATTGGCCGATCTGGTGTGGGAGGCCTTATGGCTGTCAGTGGGCCATCTATCACTGAATTATTTACATTCTGAAGACTGCTCAGAGACACGGACTAAACCCTTAAGGCCAGGAGGCCTTTTGATCAAGTCCAAAACTCCCGGCACCCTATTGAAAACCCCTCTGGCCCAGGTGTTTCAGAGGGCTTGCCAGTTCTTCTGGGCTGGCCCTTACGGACTCTTCCTTGTGCCAAGGCACACTAAGCTCGGCAATACTATTCCACACACTAACCTCAACAGCCCAGTTTTGGAGCCTGCAGGGATGTGGCAGGTGTGCCTCTGAGAAGCCGTTTGGGTTTTGCTGTCTGTGCCCGCATCACTGTCTGATCGCATATTCCACTTAGAAAAGCAGCGTAGCATAAGGGATAGAGCACAGGCCTGGGGGTTATGAGGTCATGGGTTCTAATCCTGTCTCTGCCACTCATCTGCTACGTGGCCTTTGGCAAATCACTTTGTGCCTCTGGTCCTCATTTACCTCATCTGCACAATGGGATTGAGAGTGTGAGCCCCACATGGGACAGGGACTATGTCCAACCCCATTTGCTTGTATCCACCCTAGTGCTTAGAACAGTGCCTGGCACGTGGTAAGCACTTAACAAATACCACAGTTTTTATTATTATTATTAGTCTCGGGCCATGAAGGCCACTGAAACTGAAAAAGCAGCCGAAGGGCACACTATGCTTGCATGGGGGAGACACAGTGCTTGTTTACTTCATCCTATTGTTTCTGCAAGACCTAATAATTTTACTGTTGTAACTATAACACAGTGTGTTAATACAAATGAGCCTCCAAGTGGAGGTCCAACTCAAATAAAATCATGATAATCACAGCCTGGGTTGCAATCACTGGATAGTGTATTTGGCTGTGGTTTGACAGAGGGCCAGGCAATAGTTAAATAATCAAACTGCAGATGTTGGGATAGGAAATCTGCTTAAATTTAAACAGTGGCAAAGGTCCAAACAACAGGGGAAATAAGGGTTGGTGGGTGAGGGCGTGGGGAAGAGAGGTCTCACATTATGTTGAAATTTCCCCCTCCACACCAACTCCTTGTTAACTAGCTCCATAAAGTAAGCAGACATGAAAACAAATAATAGTATTGTTCTTTCCCGGGATGGAGGCCAGACTGTGCTCGTGGGTCCCACTGACCTAGATTCAATATCCCTCTCAATATCGATGACATTCACCTTGTATCCTTAGCTATGATGGGCCAGGCTGTACTTCCAAGTCACTCTTTATCAACAGAACAATAGACTCCTGGCACTTTCAACACTTGAGCAGCCATCTGGCCATAGACCACAGAGAACGTAAATTCAGTTCCACAGCAGTAGCCCAGCCCTGAGAGCTAGGTGGATGAAGACATAGGAGCAAGAATATATGTAAACTAGAGGAGGCATACTAGTCATTATGAAGGACATGGTGGACCACAGCTTCCAAGTCTTCTTCAGAACTTCTAAGTTTCTTCTCCAGAAATTTCCCTTTGGAACTTTCAATTTTGAAGGAAACTCCATAGAAAAATGGGTCCCCCTTTCCGACCACAAATTCCCCACCTCCCAGTCATGACGAAGTGCAAGTTGCCCTTCACTGAGGAATGATTAGTCTGAGATTCTTATAAAAAATGGCAGAAGGGAGTCAAATTGCTGGTTGGTGCCTTTGAGGTATGTTCGTGGAGTAATGGAGGAAGACGACATAGAAACATCCAACCAGACGGCTCACAGAGCTATCTCACACTAAATTCTTGTTCCTCATTACACCAAGGATTTTCACAGAAACCCCTTCCTGCAGCCCACTGTATTTTCTATGGAAAAAGTTGTGCTCCATCAATATTGAGCACTTGCTATGTGCAGAGTAGTGTTCTAAGTGCTAGTGAGAGTACAATAGAGTTAATAGAAATTACTCAATGGTATTTATTGAGCACTTACTGATGAGTTCCCTCCCCACAAGGAGTTGACAGTGTAGAGAGAATCTTAAGGTCTGCAGTCAATAGGAACAAATCCCTGCCCTCAAACACATTACAATCCAGCTTAGGAGTCCCATACAAGGAGACAATCAGTCTCATTAATTTAACATCCTCGGATCATATTTCAGTCACTCAATTAATCATATGTATTAAGTGCTAACTGTTTGCAGAGCACTGCACTAAGTGCTTGGGTGAGTACAATATAACAGAGTTGGAGGACACACTCCCTGCCCACTTTGAGCTTACAGTCTAGAGGGGGAGACCGACATTAATATAAATTGCAGATATGTACATAAGTGCCTGTGGGGCTGAGGGGGAGGGGGTGAATAAAGGGAGGAAATCATGGAAATGGAGAAAGGAATGGGAGAAGAGGAAATGAGGGCTTAGTCAGGGAAGGCCTCTTGTACCTTCAATACGGTTTTGAAGGTGGGGAGAGTAACTGTCTGTCGGATATGAAGAGGGAGGGCATTTCAGGTAAGAGGCAGGAGGTGAGCTAGAGGTTGGCGATGAGAGAGACGAGATGGAGCTACAGTGAGTATGTTGGCAATAGAGGAGAGCTGTGCAGGCCCTGTTGTAGTAGGAGAGCAGTGAGGTGAAATAGGAGGGGCAAGGTGATTGAAATTTTTGAAATTCTGGTTGGACTTCCTGACATGATAATGTTGATTTGGGCTCTGATGTTTCTTGGGTGACAATTTCTTGATTTCAAACAGAAACCATTTGTGCAAGAAGGGTTTCTGGCAGAGAACTTTCAAGACATGATGATTCTATGACACTTTTGTTTACTTTTTTACTCAGTAGACATCAAAATTTAAGCGAGACCTTTAAGAATACAAATAGTTGGAGAGAAAAATAGACGAAAGAGAAATCTGAACTAGAAATAAGGAATTGAAAGAGTAGGCTATTAAAGCAGAGTGATTGGCATTTCTCTCAGAAAGATCTCTTCAGAAAGATGTTGCTGTGTTTATTGTTTGGGTCTTTGAAAGAGATGCAGTGTGTTTGAACTTCACTGAGTGCTGGGAGCCGAAATCCCTACCAGGAGTAGATAAACAAATGAAGTGTGTTTTCCTTTGGAGGATGCAGAAGCCCCCACCATTGCCGTGACATTTGAAGTGATGTTATAAGCTCCTTTAGGAAAGTAAAGCTCCATATGTTTCTTTGACAACCCAAGGCAAACAGAAGGGATGGGTTTCAGTTGCTCTATTTAATTCCGATTATCAGCCTGTCAAGTGAAGTGACAGGAGGTCTGTTAAAAAAGAGAAGACCCTTGACAGGACTGATCAGCTTAGTGTTCTGATCATGGCCTAGTGGCAAGAGCCCGGGCTTGGGAGTCAGAGGACATGGGTTCTAATCTCGGCTCGGCCACTTGTCGGCTGGCTGACCTGGGGCAAGTCACTTCACTTCTCTGTGCCTCAGCTCCCTCATCTGTAAAATGGGGATTAATATTAATAATAATAATGGTATTTGTTAAGTACGTATTATGTGCCAAGCACTGATTAAGACTGTGAGCCCCATGTGGGACAGGGACTCGGTTCAGTCCGATTACCTGGTATCCACTCCAGCGCTTAGAAGAGTGCTTGGCACTTAGTGCTAAATAAATACTATTATTATTGTTGTTATTATTCTTATTAATAATTATTATCATGTATTTTGGTGGATCAAGCAACATCCTTTCCACCGAGATGTTCAATGCGATGGTTTGGGTAGAACTTTCCCTACTATCCCCCTAGAGTAAAGCCTTCTTGAGAGCAAGGATCACATCTACAAACTCTATTGTATTTCACTGTCTCACACGCTTAGTTCAGTGCTCGGCACGATGGAAGCACACAATCAACTCCATTGATTGATTGACATATCGGATATTAATTGACCTCCCAGAATCACCCCTGCCCCAGCCTACATACCAAACAGTACTGCAATAAATAACACTGCATTTTTTATTTTTAATACTGAAATCATGTGACTCTCTCTTTGGAAAAAGCGTTCCGACTTCCTGCTCAGGGTAGGCCCCGAATAAAGTAGCTCAGAGGTTTCAACATCGACCTTTCCCCACCAGCAGAAGGAGTTATCTGCATATCTAGGCCCCAGGCGGCGGTAGGGGAGTGAGACAGCCCACTGACTCAAAGCCCAGACCCATTGCTCACAAGACAGAGTGTCTGGTTGCTCCCCCTCACTCTTTCTCACTTCCTTTGAAATAGATAACGACTGTTATTTCAGCCCTAAACACCCCGGGAATAAACACATTAGCAGCAATAAATCTGGGCTGAGAAAAACTCCTTGTAAAACGCTGAAGGAGCCTTTCCTCACAAAGTCTTCTTCCACTGAATCTGTGCCAAGGCAGCTTTTTTGACCTCACCTGCATTTCTCTCTCCCAAAGCCGGGGAAGGCCTTTCTTTTACAGCCAGGAAGTTCGCATTAGAATGCTTTAGTGTCCTTTGCTTTCCCGCCAAAACACCCCCAATCCGGAATCTCTCTTTTGGTGGGCAGATCGTGCGAGGTGATGACTCAGCTGAGCTTCCTCTGCTTCTGTCATCAGCCAGGAGAGTGATAAAAATAGCAGAGCCAGAGCCTTTCTGGCACGGGGAGCAGGCCCTAGAGGTGATGCAAGGCACCTATTATGGGTGACGCATATTTTTTTAATTTACTGGGGTGGGGGCAGACAGGAGGCGGGGGGTGGGGGGGTGGTCATCCATCCTCAGTTCAAAGCAGACCACTCTGTAGGTTGCCAGCCACCAGACAGTCCAAACTGAAGAAGTAAATTTGACGGCTGTCTGGGTCAGGAAGCCCGATATGATCAGGGTTTTCAGTAAGGCTTACATCAGCCCTGCAAACAAGTACAAAAGCTTGGCTTACCCACAGAAATGTTGGATCTGGCTGCCTCCCTTCCCTTCCTCCCCCAGCTCTCCCCCTCCAACCCCTCCCCAAGTTCTCAGGTGGTAAAATCTGGGAGCCTGTCTCTCCCCTCAGGGAGACTGACACAATTCAGGGACAGACATAGGACGCAGACCTAAATATGTCTTTAAAGAGAGCATTCATTCGTTCATTCAGTCAGTCATATTTATTGAGCGCTTACTGTGTGCAGAGCACTGTACTAAGCACTTGGGAAGTACAAGTTGGCAACATATAGAGACGGTCCCTACCCAACAACGGGCTCACAGTCTACAAGGGAGCAAGGTATCTAAGGAGTGTCCTTCACTTGTGGGCACATGAATGACGAAGCAGCCTGCGTTCAAAGCCCAGTTCAGGGGTCCCTGTGCGTGTTTTTTGGGGGGTGTTTCTCAAAGTGAGTCTGTCACCAACACTGCAGCCACCACACTTATCCCTCTCCCCTGATTCCCTGTCATATAATAATTATGGTATTTGTTAAGGGCTTACTACTTGCCAAGCACTGTTCTAAACTCTGGGGTAAATACAAGTTAGGTCCAACACAGTCCCTGGCCCGTAGTGGGCTCACAGTGTAGGTAGAAGGGAGAATAGGCAGTGAAACCCCACTTTACAGATGAGGAAACTGAGCACAGAGAAAGTGAATTGCCCAGTGACACACAGCAGACAAGCAGCAGAGGTGGGATTAGAACAGGCCCATGCGCCTTCCACTAGTGAGTCAGTCACACTTATTGAGTGCTTACTGGGTACAGAGCACTGTATTAAGTGGTTGGGAGAGAACGATATAACAATAAACGGACACATCCCCTGCCCAGTGAGTTTATGGTCTGGGATAGGGGAGGCAGACATTAATATAAATAAATAAATGACAGATATGTACGTAAGTGCTGTGGAGCTGGGAGTGGGAATGAATAAAGGGAGCAAGTCAGGGAGATGCAGCAGGGAGTGGGAGAAGAGGAAAGGCAGGCTGAGTCAGGGAAGGCCTCTTGGAGATGTGCCTTCGATAAGTCTTTGAAGGAGAGGAGAGGAGAGGGAGGAATTGATTCGGAGAGATGCAGATTGTGAGAGTGGGGAGGGGACAATAACCCCACAGTTACCCCCCTAGGAACAAGGGAAGGGCTGGAGGGAGATTGTCCCCTAGACATTATTTGCAAGACTAGGGAATGCTTATCTGATTGACCCAGAAACGAGTAGACCTGATCTGATGTGTTATTGCCAAGGGAGGTCCAAGCCCCTGTGCATCCGTAAGAAGTTCCCCAGCTACCCCCTGCCCTGCTCTCAGATTCTCTCCTTTACTCAGATCCAGTGAGAAATCTTAGCCTCATTTTTCACCTCTGAGGCTGCTGGGGATCTTTGGGAGCCCCCAGCTCTGCCTTTGCACTGTACAGTCGTGTCAGCTCTGCGAAGAGCAGTCAAGCAAGGAAGAAGCAGTGTGACCTAGTGGAAAGAGCAAAGGCCTGAGAGTCAGAAGGCCTGAGAGTCGGGAGACCTGAGAGTCAGAAGACCTGAGTTCTGGACCCAGCTCCGTTGCGTGCCTGCTCTGTGCTTCCGTTTCCTCATTTGTGAAATAGGGATAAGGAACCTGTCCTCCCTTCACTTAGACTGTGAGGCCCAGGAGGGACAGAAACTGTGTCCAATCTGTTTAGAGTGAATCTTTCCCAGGGCTAAGTACATTGCTTGACATATGGTAAGTGCTTAACAAATACCGCAGTTATTGGAAGGACCTGGTTCATTCTCTCATCGTTAGTTGGAGTTCTATAGTGCAGGAAAGGAAGTTGGATTGAGCTCATGACTCACCGGGACCGGTGTGCTGAATTTATGGAAACTTTCCCCAACAACCTGAAGGTCTTAGACAAGAGTGCATGGCTAGTTTGGGGCTCAACCACAGTCTTCGTGGTTAAATCTCCACATGGGCCTGAAAAGCACCAAAGTCAGTGCTGATGACAAAGCATACAGTTCTCCCAGAATATCAGAACTGGCCCTTTCAAGGGATGGAGACGCCTTCAGGAATGTAAACAAGGCAAAGAAATCTAGAGTAATCTCCCCTGAGATTAGCCTCCTTTCCAATCATTTCCTCCATATCTGGTGGCTTTATTTAGACACTTTGATTTGAGGGGGGGAGGGAGGTTAAAGGTCATCTTAATTTTTTTCATTATGTTTAACTTACGAACTGGGAAGATTAACTGGGTCAACTGTGTGAGAAAGTCATCCCCGCCCTACAGTTTTGATTGCTTGGGTTTTCATTGCAGGTGTAACTTAGCCTGGAATAAGGAATCACAATGACTGTCACTTTATAAAGTTGACCAATATGACTATAAAGGCTTTGCCTTCAAGAGGTGGTATACAATGACTCTATGAAACCAATAACTGGTCTCAAGTTCTTAAGTCATTAAAAAGCCACCAGCCAAAGCTCGGCATCTGAAGCAGTATCAGAGCCCTTTCAGTGACCCAGCAGATTAGAAAGATTCTTTGGAGAAACAGAATTCTAAAGAAACAGCCAAAGTCACCCAGGTGGCCTCTCTCTTGCTGCCACTTAGCAGACATTGCCCATAGCTTAGAGCACTCCTTCAGATAGCCCAAAGACTCATAGCCAACAGAGAGTTACTCTCCCCACCTTCAGAGCCTTACTTGAAGGCACATCTCCAAGAGACCTTTCCTAACTAAGCCCTCATTTCTCTTCTTCCACTCCCTTCTGTATCGCCCTTGCATTTGGATTTGCTCTCTTTTTTCACGTCTCCCTCAACCCCACAACACTTATGTACAGATCTATAATTTATTTGTATTAATGTCTCCCCCCTCTAGACTGTAAGCTCATAGTGGTCAAAGAACGAGTCCACCAACTCTGTTTTATTGTATTTTCCCAAGAGCTTAGTACAATGCTCTGCACACAGTGAATGTTCAATAAATACAATTGATTAGTGGACTTCTAAATGTCAGATGGGCTTACTATCAACAGTACAACCAAGCTTATGAGGATAACTTGGCCCCTGGAAGAAATGAGCAGACTGGAGCAGCAGCAGGCCAAGGGAGAAACCCTAAATGCAAGGCCATTGTTCTGGTATGGCTGAAATTTGGAAAAAGAAAGAAAATTGACATCCAGATCAATTCAGAAAAGAATTATTGGTTGTTTTGTTGACTGTTCCTTTGAATAATTGTTGGATGGACTATGTGACTTTGGGCAAGTCACTTAACTTCTCCGTGCCTCAGTTCCCTCATCTGGAAAATAGGGATGAAGACTGTGAGCCCCCCGTGGGACAACCTGATCACCTTGTAACCTCCCCAGCACTTAAAACAGTGCTTTGCACATAGTAAGTGCTTAATAAATGACATCATTATTATTATTTTGGACTACAATAGTCAAAAAGAGCATGAAAATGCTGGTCATCTGTGGGGAAGGTTTAGAAAATAAGACAAGCATTGCCTCCTGGAAAAGAGGATAGAAAGGTCAGGAGCCCCATGATCTAGTCCCAGTCCTGTCATTGAGCTCTGTAACCTTGGGCAAATCATTTTACTTCCCTGTGCCTCAGTGCCCTCATATGCAAAATGGGGTAAAATTCTTATTTTCCATACCTCTTAAAAATGTGAGCCCTGTGTGGGAAAGGGACTGTGTTCAATCAGACTATCCTGTATCTACCCCAGCACTTAGTTCAATGCTTCTTACATGGGAAGCACTTAAAAAATACAAATTATTAAAAAGTGTGATTTTACAGAAGTACGTCACTTGTCTGAACCTCTAACATCCTCTGGGAAATCTCTGACTTCCCCCATCCCACTTCCTCCAAAGCCTTTGCACTCTTCTACAAGGGCCCTAGGAACTTTCCTGGGGAAGCATCCTGGCCTGCTGGAAAGAGCACTGGCCTGGAGGTCTTTTATTCATTCATTCAATCGGATTTATTGAGCGCTTACTGTGTGCACAGCATTGTACTAAATGCTTGGAAAGTACAATTCAGCAACAGATAGAGACAATCCCTGCCCACACCGGGCTTACAGTCTAGAAGGCGGGAGACAGACATCAAAACAAGAAAAGAGGCATCAATATAAATAAATGCAACTGTAGATATGTACATATATACACAAGTGCTGTGGGGCGGGGAGAGGGGGGTAGAACAAACGGAGCAAGTCAGGCAACGCAGAGGGGAGGGGGAGCTGAGGAAAAGGGGGGCTTAGTCTGGGAAGGCCTCTTGGAGAGGTGAGCCTTCAGTGGGGCTTTGAAGGGAGATTCTAATCCCAAATCCGTCACTTGCCCAATGATAGTGGGCACAGAAAATGTCTCCAAGCGCTTATTTCATTGCTCTGCAATTAGTGAGCACTCAGTAAATATTATTGGTGATGATGAATCGCTGGCGATGGTGAATGGCTTTGGGAAAGTCATTTAACTCCTCTGTGCCTCAGTTTCCTCATCTGTATAATCTTCTAGTTGTCAAAGAATGAAACTGGCCAACAAAAGTCAAGAAGACTTGGGGTCCCAAAGACTGTTTTTACCTAAAGAGAAAAGTCTCACAGCAAAAACAGACTTTGGCTGAAAGAGAATATCTCTAAATCACTTAGATGAAGACCTCCCTGGGTTATTTCTTTGTGCATCCTGCCCACCCCCAAAGCAAACTCAGATGACCTTTTCATAGTCACTTATTTCTTCTCTGTTTGATCCAGACAAAAGCCTTCTATGTCACGGTTGCTGGCCATATCTGTGTGGTGAAAGGTCAAAGCTATCTTCTGAACTTTGCAGAAAGGCACTAATTGCGGGGTCTCTGGGATTTGGCTGTCAGCCTCCTCAAATGCTAGTTCAGTAATTGAAGGTCAAAATGGGAGGGCAGGGTGGAGGGGGAGAGGTGCTCCAGAGGCCATTTTCAGCTATTCCAGAGCATCATTTTACAATCTCGGTGGCAGCAGAAGAGGCGGCTAGTGAGGGGAATTTTACTATCATATTTGAGGGGCCAGTCAAGTTGGTTTCATTGATCTTGATCCTAGGGACAAGAACAGCTCACTCTAGTCTGTAAATTCCTTGTGGGCAGGGAGTATGTCTACCTACTCTATTGTATTGTTTACTCCCAAATGCTAGTACAGTATTCTGGACACAGTAAGTCCTCAAAAATAGAGAAGCAGCATGGCCTAGTTGATAGAGAATGGGTCTGGGAATACGAAGGACCTGGGTTCTAATTCCAGATATGCCACTTGTCTGCCATGTGACCTTGGGAAAGTTACTTCATTTCTCTCTGCCTCAGTTATTTCAACTGTAAAATGAGGATTAAAGCTGTGAGCCCCACGTGGGACATGGACGGTGACCAACCTGATTAGCTTGTATCTACCTCAGAGCATAGTACAGTGCCTGGCGCATAGTGGTCTCTTAACAGATACCAGTTTTAAAAATATGACTGATTGATTGATTAACGGCAGGAAGAACACAATGGCCGCATTGCCTTTCTCATATGACTGAGATAGGGGAATCTTCCCTAACCCAAGGAAATAAATTCATTATGGCATTTTTTGAGCACCTACTGGGTTCAGAGCACCCTACGAAAAGCTTAGTACAGTGCCTGGCACACACTGAGTGCTTAACAAATACCACAATTATTATTACAATAGACTTGGTAGACGTGATCCTTCTTCACCATGGGAACATCATTCTGAATGAATGCCACCAGCCCGGGTACGGCCTCTGTCAGCGGGAGCATCATATGGGATAAGACTAATGATGGCTTCTGGAATGTCACATTTTCTTCTTCTTCTTCAAGAAATTGTCTGAAGTAGGGCCAGACTGGGACTCTTCTGGGTGATTCAAGCCAAAGTTCACCTTCTCCTCATCTCCCCTGCACCTACCCCTGTCCACACATTCCCTTCCTTGACACAACTGAGGCTATTTCTAGCCAAACAGCTGCTGCAGCCAGAGATAAGAGCCCCAGTAGGGGAGAGCAGGGTCAGAGGGAAATAAGGCGGAGTGTTGTTAGCGTGGCTGCTTTAGGCCCCTGTTGACTGTGGCCCTAGGGATGGCCTTGAAGGTATCCTGGCTGGCTAACTTGGGAGCTGAAGAGTAAAGAAGCCCACACTCCTATCTGGACTATTGAAAAGGTCATAACAGTGATGTTGGGGTCCCCAGAGATGGTCCCTGGGGCACGTGGTTCCATAAAGAATAATCTTGTCTAGGAAGCACTGTCCCCTCAATTGCTAACTGGGGCTTGATGATAGGTTGTCCTTTGTTAATTCAGTCCAAGATGAACATCTCACAGACACATGCTATGCCCAAACTCCACTTAACCCATGCAGACATGGTCAGGGCGTGATAGGAGACACCTCCAGGAGGAGGAGGAGGGAAGTTCAGAGAATGCCTGCCATGGGGTTGTACTGACAATAACAGCTTTCGCTTTTAAGAAATCTTCATTCTGGACTCATATCTAAGCAGGAGGAGACTTTCAGATTGCTCAAAGATTTTGTCATTTCTCCTGCTGCCAGAGGGAGAAGATCTGGGAATTTGGGGTAACTGTCCTTCCAAACTCCTTGCTTTTTGTTCCACCAAGGCCATGAACTCCTAAGATAAGGAGACCAGATGCCCCGAATGAAGTAGAATGACTGGGAATTTGGGAATTCAATCCTGATACCCAAGAAGCCCCCAAGAGAGCCTCGTTAAAGCCCTACTCTTGACCAGAATGAAAACAAGGAGGTGGAGGGAGAGCAACCAACCTTCTCCTCCCCTCTTTGAACTCAGCTGCCGCCTCTTCCACCACCCCAGCTGAGCTGGTTGCTTCCTGGAACACTTTGCTAGGTTCTTCACATGGCCCTCTGACACGTTTCTGGTGATGCCAGTGACTTATTGTGGCAAATACTGTGCTAATTGATCATTGGATCTGACCCAGTTTCTGTCCCACAAGAGACACTCATTCCAAGGCAGGCGGGAAGAATAGGTATTTGATCCTTATTTTACAGATGTTGAAATTGAGACCCCCAGGGAAGTTAAGTGACCTGACCAAGGTCACACAGAAGGCAAAAGGTGGAACCAGAATTAGGACCCAGTTCCTCTGACTCCCAAGACCCGGGTCTTTCCACTAGGCCACTCTGCTACTCAGACCGCTAAGATGCATCCTATACAGACGGGGTGATGGAGTCACCACCATTGCAAGCGTTCCGCACACAGTCGGTACTCATAAATACGATTGATTGCCTGAAGTTTGCAGCACAGGACAAGCAGCAGAGGTGGCAGCAGTGATGATTTCAGAGGCTGGGTGGCTGCTCTGTGAGTTGGGTGGGGGTGGTTATTATTATTAATAATAATAATAGTAAAAATAATAATGGTATTTGTTAAGTGTTTACTGTGTGCCAGGCACTGTACTAAGCGTTGGGGTGGATATAAGCAAATTGAGTTGGACACAGTTCCTGCCCCGTGTCTCAATCCCCATTTTACAGAGGAGGCAGAGAGAAGTGAAGTAACTCACCCAAGTTCACACAGCAGACAAGTGGTGGAGTCAGGATTAGAACCCAGGTCTTTCTGTTTTGTTTTGTTTTGTTCTCTGTCTCCCCCTTCTAGACTGTGAGCCCATTGTTGGGTAGGGACCGTCTCTTTATGTTGCCAACTTGTACTTTCTAAACGCTTAGTACAGTGCTCTGCACACAGTAAGCGCTCAATAAATACGATTGATTGATTGATTGATTCTGACTTCCAGGCTCGTGCTTTCCACTAGGCCACGCTGCTTCCCATAGGTGGATATCTATGCGTATGTGTGTTTTGTCCCCTGGAATCCCTGACCTCACCACTGTAGGCCCCCAAAATACAGTTTCTCTCTCCAGCTTCCTCTTCCACTGCCCCTGCTGCAACTCGCACGTAGCTCCCACCATCCCATCCTGCCACTGGCGGGGTCTTTGACCGTGTCAGGTTTGAATGACACCCGCTGATCTGGTCCAAACCGACTTGCCTAGGAAGCAGTTACACAGTTAAGATTTTTCTCTTTCTCTTTTCCTTTCATTTGGTAAAATGTGCTTCCTGACATCTGCTTCTAATTTATTCTTTTTCTTTTGTTGCTATTTACTGTGTGCCTTCTTCTATTATCTGGAAGACTGAAATTCAGAACATGGGTGTGCTCCCTCCGTGCAAAATGACAATTTACATAATTGAATTGAAGCTCTTCCTCTCTCCCCTGCCCAGACAATCCAATTAATAGTCCGATTTTTCTTTAAGCAAGTCCAGCAATTTCTGCAAGGCTTTTCAAACTCAGCAATATCCAGGAAGCTGATCAGCATTCTTTAAGTGGATTCCTACTGGGAATGGCCTAATCTCATCATAACTTCTGCAGATTTACGTTCTGTGGGCCTAAATGATCCACGCCGGCATTCCATCTGATTCATCCCTCCTCCACGTGGTCCTGGCATTATTAGAGGGATCTCCCCTTCCTCTAATTCCCCAAGTGCAGCTCCAGAAGAACGAGAGAGAGAAAAACGACCTGATACATGGCAGTATGCACTTAGTCGAGATCTCCAGAACTGACTGACACTGCCAGTGATCGAAATGGGTTCGAGTTACAGAACAAATCTGTGAGCTGAGGAAAGTGCCTCTGCTACCCGCCCCCCCCCCAAAAAAAAAAGCCTTAGCTATTCCACTCCAGTGCAACATCTCAAAAGGTGACACTGAATAAATCCCCATAGTAAAGCTGGTCCTTTTTCCTGTCAGTGGTACAAACAGGACTGAGGGCGATAAGATTATCACACCCTGCTTTTCAGCTCAACTCTCCACCAGGCAGCTAGGAGAGATATTCAGAGTAAGACCAGTTCAGATCAATTCTCCCACCCCATTGCCCGCTTAATCTTCTCTCAAGACATTTCAATGATCTGATTATCTTGTACCTACCCTGGCACTGAGTAACAGCTTAACAAATCCCACAGTTGTTATCGTCATTATTATTATTGTTCTTATTTCAGCATATCCCCACACTAAGCTGACTGGGCTTTCCTAGAGTGAGCACATTCGTTGTCCTTCTCTGGTACCCATGGCAACCCAGCTGAGACATTGGCAAAATTTCCGTATGTTGCTATCCTTCCTTGGGTTGTTGTTTTCTGCGTCATTCTTTTTCTGACACATCTGCACGAAAGTGTCTATTGGTAAAAGCATCGGGTCTTCATTCTCCCACTTAAAGCTTTAACACATGGCCCATGTTCGTGAGTCTGCCTTGGACCCAGGCTGAATCAGTGTTCCATTTAACTCTAAGTGGCGCTTTTAGTTTCTGCCTGCATTCCTGTTCAAACTTTGCTGGCTCCCAGGAGGTCTCTGCTGCATCATCACTGCTATAAAAGTCACCAACCTTGACCTTTTCAATTTTCCCAAAGAAGGCAAAACAGCAGAGATGAGTTCCTTCCTACCTGGGTAGCCTTGAATTCAGCAGAACCAGGCCAGTCAGGGTCAGACTGGTTCTGAAATGCTCATCAGGAATACATACGGATGATGCTGATAATGGGAGGGATGGAAGCGAGGGGAGGCAGGGGTCCCTGTAGGGTGCTTGAGAACCAGAAGTTCCTCTCTTTCCACACTCTATATTGCCCTCACTGGTTCTGCAGGGTTCTTTGCTTGTTACAAGATCCCATCTGACAGGTTGGAGCTGCAAAGAAGAGTTTGAAGACTATTCTCCTCTGCAGACTGGCACCTTATGCGTCTATGCCCCACAATCAAGGGTCAGATTTCTCTTCAGCTACTTGGATGTTGTAGTGGGTGCTGTTGTGTTCGCTGCCATCCTGTTGATGCTGATTATAGGGATTTTATGGCACAGACATAGATGATGTGCCCTGCAATGGCCCACATGGACCTCCTGGGATTTTCCCAGAATTCCAGGTGGCCAGTCTGGCCATCACAGGGGCACACCCCACACAGTGCAAGAGTCACCTCTCTTGGACATTCCAACGTACACAATGATCCATCTTTCCTGCTCAACTTTAGCTTTTAAAATGTATGCACTCATTGAGGAGTCCAGAATTAACAGGAAGTTGTTGATTTAACATCAAAGATTCTGCACAAGGCAGACCTGGTTGAATTACTGTACTCTTGGTCCATCCATCTCCAGGTTGAAAAATAGATGCTTATGGTTTGGAAGCAATGGGTTCGAGCTTGGCACCAGATTTGACCATTCTGGCAGAAAAAAATACTTGTATATCTGCGAGTCCATTACACAGCTATTTCTTATCCCTTCTGTGGCTTTAATCTCCATCTCTCTTCCTCTCATCTTTTCCTCCTCGCAACCCCTATCGAGCATTAAAAACCTTCATATCTGACTGAGATGCAGAATTTTATGAGGATTCTAGTCCTCAGAATATATCCTTTGTCCTCGTTTTTGTTTCCCAATTTCATCTCACTCTACAGTATCTGTTTTGGCAACTCTGTTTGCCGTCTATTCTGTGCCACCCCTTGCTATGGCCTTGCGTTCCAACCACCCAGTGTGTATCTTATGTAACCGTGAATTTATGCATCTCATGAACCCTTAGTGATAATCACAAACTAACTTTTACCCTTTTTATTGAGGCCCAATATAATGTTAGGCTCATCTGGAAAAATCAGAATTGATCTCTTGGCCTCACATTCTCATAATAATTGTGGTATTTGTTAAGAGTTTAATACGCACCAGGCAGTGTACTAAGCGCTGAGATAGATACTAGATAATCAGGTCAGGCACAGTCCTAGTGCCACAAGGGGCTCATAATCCAAGTAGGAGGAAGAACAGACATTTAAATCTCATTTTACAGATGAGGAAATTGAGGCACAGAGCAGTTAAGTGGCTCCATGGGTCACACAGTGCTACAGTCAGGATTAGAACCCAGGTATTCTGATTCCCAGGCCATTGAATCAGTCCAGCTTAGTGTCTGAATTCTGAACTGTAAACTCCTGTGAGCAAGGAATGTGTCTCCCATGTCACACATGTATTGTGCTCTCCCAAGCACTTAGTACATGCTGTGAACAGAGAAAGCACTCAATAAATATTAATAATAATATTAATTGTGGTATTTCTAAGCACTTACTCTGTGCCAAGCATTGTATTAAGTGCTTTGTTGGATACAAGCAAATCAGTCTGGACACAGTCCCTGTCTCACTAGGGGCTCATAGTCTCAATCCCCATTTTCCAGATGAGGTAACTGAGGCACAGAGAGGTTAAGTAGAGAAGCGGCATGGCTCAGTGGAAAGAGCACGGGCCTTGGAGTCAGGGGTTGTGGGTTCAAATCCCGGCTCCACCAATTGTCAGCTGTGTGATTTTGGGCAAGTCACTTAACTTCTCTGTGCCTCCGTTACCTCATCTGTAAAATGGGGATTAAGACTGTGAGCCCCCTGTGGGACTACCTGATCACCTTGTAACCTCCCCCGTGCTTAGAAGAGTGCTTTGCACATAGTAAGCGCTTAATAAATGCCATTATTATTGTTATTATTTTATTATTATTGTTATTATTATTATTATTATTGAGTTGCCCAAAGTCATACAGCAGACATGTGGCAGAGCAGGGATTAGAAACCACGACGTTCTGCCTCCCACCCTGTGCTCTATTCGCTCCACCACGCTGCTTCTCTTATGCCGTTGATTGATTGGACTCTGGATAGGGCAGACTAATTTT
This sequence comes from Tachyglossus aculeatus, assembly GCF_015852505.1. Taxonomy (NCBI): domain Eukaryota; kingdom Metazoa; phylum Chordata; class Mammalia; order Monotremata; family Tachyglossidae; genus Tachyglossus; species Tachyglossus aculeatus. The sequence continues at coordinate 44,855,200 of NC_052079.1, forward strand.
CACTGACCAGAGTTAGGTGACATGTCAGACCCGAGCAGCTGCCCGCTCCGCCTGCCCTCATGGCTGCCCCTGATGAGGGTAGGCTCTGAGCACCCCCTCAGTGCTCCTCCTGAATACCCCCTCACCCCCTCTGAGCACCCAGGCCGACCGGGACCGTGTGACTGTCCGGCCGCTTTCCATCCTTTGGCATCCGTTCCCCAGCTCGGGATGGGGGAAGCGAATCCAACCATTAACAAGGGACATGCCGCGCCAGTGACCTAGAGCCATAACGGAAATAAGAAGGGCCAGAAAGTTCTCTGGGAGCTTGGCTTCCCACAGTCCTTGGGGACACATCTGCTTGGCCCTGTGGCCCAAACACCTGGCTGTCCTGCTTGAACACTGACAGCTGGGGCCAGCCCGGGGGAGAGACCCCCACAGCAGGCAGTGATGATGAGAGTGCAACCCCAGCGGAGGACGCTTACCTAGACTGACCTTTGCTCATCAGCCCCTTCTAAAACTTCCTAGTGCTCCCTCAGATATGGAGAAGAAACTCGTGTTGCACTAACTGCACTTGGCCTTAGATACTCCCCACCACCCACAGTGCTTACATACATATCGGGGAAACAATGTGGCCTAGAGGATAGAGCAAGTGCCTGGGAGGAGGAAAGACCTGGATTCTAATTCTGGCTCCAGCACTTGTCTGCTGTGTGACCTTCATTTCATTTCCCTGTGCTTCAGTTCCCGCATATTTAAAATGGGGATTGAGACTGTTAGCCCCGTGTGGGAAAGGTACTGTGTCCAACCTGATTAGCTTTTATCTACCCAGCACTTAGAACAGTGCTTGACACATAGTAAGCACTTAATAAATGTTATTATTATTCTCTGTTCCTTCTCTCACCTGAAATTTATTTTAATATCTGTCTCCCTGCTAGATTGTAAACTCCTTGAGGACTGGGATCATGCCTACCTACTCTATAGTACTCTCCCAAGCGCTTAATAAAGTGCTCGCCCCCAGTAAGCACTCAATAAATACCCCTGATTGATTGATTACATGGAAACTGAAATGGAAAAGAGAAGACAGGGGCCATGCTGTAAGAGGAGAAAAGCCTGTGGGAAGGAGAGGGGAAGAATTGGCTTGTGATTCTTCAGACCAAGCTCTAGCCTGGTCACACATGTGATCATGAGGATCAGCCAGGTGTTCCAAGGGGGAAAAGAAAACCTTTCTTGAAAACTACTCTGCTAGACATTCTTGTCATATCCTCTCCACTGAACCAGTAGTGCAGAGAGACTCTTGAAGCACCTTTGTGAAGCCACAGGATATCATCATCAATCGTATTTATTGAGCGCTTACTGTGTGCAGAGCACTGTACTAAGCTCTTGGGAAGTACAAACTGGCTACATATAGAGACAGTCCCTACCCAACAGTGGGCTCACAGTCTAAAAGAAGATATACATCCTACTGCTTCACAGCTTCGATTTGACGGCTGACAGTGTGCTTCTCTCTTATGAGCTGTCTTCCATGCTCATCCTGTAAACAGGTTTTTTGTTTTTTTCTTCAAGGAACCATAACATCAGACTGCAGAAATGCATTCACCTCCTGCTTCCATTCAAGCAAAAATGCCTTTCCTTCTGGTCTCCCAGATGTTGCTTTCGTAGATGGCAATAGGCAAAAACGTCTGACATAAACATAATCATTATCCTTTTTCTATAAGAGGCCTTGCCAGCCAACCTTCAGGCTGCCTGAAGCTCTCGTAGTTATTACCCTGGGTAGGAGTTAAGAGGTAGTCCTCATGGTAGGCAAGATCTAGTGAATATCTTTGGAATAGGAACTGGGTGTTTCAAGCACTGGATGTGCACAATGAATGTTTGTGAAATATCCCTACTTAATATAAATATTGCTGTCTACTGTGCCTGCAAAGAAAATTACTGTGACGATAGATGGGCAGCCAGACATTTCCTTCAGGTTCACAGATGACTCTACAGATGATGAGATTTTATCCGCGGGTATGGGTGTGGCTGAAATCCCTGGAGCGTGGCTGAGAATTCCTTCCTCACTGGAAGTTCTTTCTATCCTGGGGACGTGTTAAGAGCAAATTTTGGAGCGTGCCCACCCTTGCAAATTGAGGAATCTGCCTAGTGTTTGAAATTGTCTCCTGGTATCTCAGTTTCCCCAAATCACCCTATTTCTGCCAGGTCCATCTGCTGCTGCTGTCTCCAAGCAGTCCGTAGTTAAGCCATGTTGTCTGAACTTGTGTCTCATTGAGCCTGAAACCATACATCTGTCCAAGACGATCATCTCCCCTCACATCCATCTGTAGTGCATCAAAGCCACTACAGTCAATTAAATTATCTGGGATAAGAGGAGACAGGGAGAGTAGGGATAAAATGAAATTCCCTGATAATCAAAACAGCTGTATTTTAAACAATGGTTCCTCCCTCCTCTCCTGCTAGACAATTTCCCAAAACTGCAAGGTAGTAGCCAGTTCGCCTTAAGCTTCATCTCCTCCCTCTCCCCCTTGCTGACCTTCTGACAGAGGTCTAACGAGCAGGAAAATGACCAAAAACTGGATCACAAGAGGAAAAGAAGTTAAGGGCCTGGGACCATCTGCAAATAGAATCATGAATTCCTGAATAATCAAGCACTGAGAGTATTTGCATGGACCCATATCGACCCGTCGGTCACCGTGTATTTGTCAAGGATGGGTCAATAATAGGGAATCAATGGCAACTTGGCAGCAATAAATTTTTCCACCTCCCTCTGGATTTCTCAGCGAGAAGGAGCCCAGAGACTAGTTCTCCAAGGTTGCTTTGGAAGTGTTTGCTCAGCTGGTGGTTGCTCAGAAAGCCCCAGTGTGTGCCCTTTGCTCTGAATTTTGTTGCTCTAAAATATGTGGAGTCAGAAGGGTGAGGTGTCAAAAACGCTACCCCATCTGAGCGGAGCCTATTCTGTGAGACCGAAAAGTAATTTGTGGATTTATGGAGTGGCCTGTTAGCGTTTACAGCAGTGATGGAGTGGGGTAGGGTGGGGGTGGAGGTTCGAGGAGGAGGACTTACTTTGAATGTGCCTGATTTTTTTTTATGGTATTCGTTAAGTGCTTACTGTGTGCCAGGCACTGCATAAAGCACTAGGATAGATACTGGCTAATCAGGTTAGATACAGTCCATGTCCCACATGGGGCTCACAGTCGTAATCCCCATTTTGCACATGAAGTAATTGAGGCACAAAGAAATTAAATGACTGCACCTTTCTTTTTTATGGTATTTGTTACTGTGTGTCAAACACTAAGCGCTGGGGTAGATACAGGCGAATTAGGTTGTACATAGTCCCTGTCCCGTGTGGGGCTCACGGTCTAGGTAGGAGGGGGAACAGAGGAACTGAGGCACAGAGAAGTTAAGTGACTTGCCCAAGGTCATGCAGCAAGCAATTGGCAGAATTGTGATTAGAAGCGCACGGGTTTGAGAATCAGAGGTCATGGGTTCTAATCCCGGCTCCCCCACATGTCTGCTGTGTGACCTTGGGCGAGTCACTTAACTTCTCTGAGCCTCAGTTACCTCATCTATAAAATGGGGATTAAGACTGTGAGCCCCACATGGGACAACATGATCACCTTGTATCCCCCCCAGTGCTTAGAACAGTGCTTTGCACATAGTAAGTGCTTAACAAATGCCATTACTATTATTATTCTGACTCTCAGGATCATGCTCTGTCCACTAGGCCATGTTGTTTCTTCTTTTGGTGTGAAAATAGAACTTTCTCTCCTTTCTCAAAAACCAAGTCTACCTCATCCCTTAACAGTGAAGCACCTTTCTCTTTTATAATCCAATGTGCAGACAGAGTTCAGCTAGTTGTCTTGTCCCTGGGGCTGAAAGAGCAACACCCAATCCTTCCTTCCTCCCTTTCATATTCCATGGGTTATACTGGCAAGTTCAGCACTGTTTTTCTGGAACAAAATCCAGTGTAATCTTAACTTGCCATCCTTCCTCTCTCATGCTACCTCTGCAACATCACAGTTCTTCTCTCTCATCATGCCGTTTATAAAGGCTTAGCTATGTCCTTTAGGGTTCCAGGTTGGCCTCTGGGCACACAGGATCAGGTTCTTGTCCTAAGCCGCGGACCCAAAAAACTGGTGGTTTTCAGATTTTCTGCCACATCACAATGATGCTGAATGGACTTTTTTTAAATTCCAAGGAACAGAACTTTCTCATTTTCCTTTTGAAAATGGGATCTTGAGGTTAGGTTCTTCTACAGATGGCTCTGAAAAAGAAAAGAACGCCAGGAACTCAAAACATCCCAGCAAATCCTGCTAGACAAACCAGGCTCCGGAAATACATCTCAGAGGCCCGTCTGTGTCATCATCCGGGTTTTGACTTTGAACAGAACAGGAGGCCCTGCCTTGCATCTGAAGCAGCTGTTGCCACCACATACCGTGGCCTCAAGCATTCTGTTCTGAACTTGTATTCAACATTTCCACATGGCACCCAGCGGGATTCAGGAAGCACACATCACCCCTGAGTCATGGTTACCTCAGGGCATGGTGTCTGTGGAAAACAATTTCAGTGGAGCTGCTCTGTTGACTGTTACCTGGGCAAAGGGCATTTACATTTGAGACTTCTGAGACAAAGCTTTCAGACAATAGCAGACACACTGCTGTTAGTACAGGGATTGGATTTTTAATCCAACAGTAGTATTTATTGAGCACCTCCTGAGTAAAGAGCACTCTACTAAGCGGATGGGAGATGTGATCCTTGTCCTCGAGGAGCTCAAGTCTAGTGCGGGCGGTACAGTCCAAAATACTTTACATAGAAAAGAAAAATGGATAAATAAGTGCTTAAATGGAGTGATAGAAGTTGATGTACAGAGAGCTAGGGTTGGGTGTGAGTGCACAAGTGTGTAGTCAGCACAGGACTGATGTGGTTGGGGTGTGACCTCGGGGGAAGAAAAATTAATCAGGGAAAGACTCCTGAAGATGTGATTTCGTAAGAGCTTTGGAGATACAGAGTGCTGTCTGGCAGATTTGCAGGGGGAAGGAGTTTCCGGCAGGAAGAGGGACGTGACAAGGGGTCAGAGGCGAGAGAAGATAGTGAAACATGGTGGATAGATTAGCTTAAGAGGAACGCAGTGTGCCACTTGGGATATATTAGGACAAAAGAGAGAAGCATGGCGTAGTGGATAGAGCAAGGGCCTGGGAGTTAGAAGGTCATGGGTTCACATCCTGGCTCCTCCACTTGTCTGCTGTGCGACCTTGGGCAAGTCACTTAACTTCTCTTTGCCTCGGTTACCTCATCTGTAAAATGGGGATTAAGACTGTGATCCCTATGCGGGACAGGGACCGTGCCCAACCGGATTTGCTCACATTCAACCCAGCGCTTAGTACAGTGCCTGACATAGTAAGTGCTTAGCAAATACCATAATTATCAATTATTATGATTGTAAGTTGGCAGGGGAGAGTTAAGAATCTTGAAGTCAACGGTTAGGAGTTTTTGCTTGATGCAGAGAGGACTAGTCAACCATTAAGAGGTTTTGGAGGAGTGAAACATGCTGAATGATGTTTCAGAAAAGTATCCAGAAAGTATAAGGGGGTACGGACCTGAGACAGGAGATCCTATTGAGAAGGCGAATGCAGTAGTCAATCCATGATGCTCCATGTGTCTGGCCGTGTTTGGCCATTTGGTTTTGGAGATGAAGGAGCAGAAGAGGGAAATGTTGTGAAGGAAAAACTGACAGGATTTAGTAGCATGCCAAATATGAGAGTTGAAAGAGAGAGGAGAGTCAGGGATAATGCCAACGTTGTGGGCTTCTCTGTGCTGTCGACTGTATTGGGAAAGTTAGGTGGAGGAGAGGATTTGGAAGAGTCGTTGAGTTCAGTTTAGATATACTGAGCCCTCGGTGCCAGCAAGGTATCCCCGTGAAGATGTCCTGGAGGCAAGAGGAAATGTGAGATTGCAGCAGAGGTGAGAGGTCAGGAAGAGTAAGGTAGATGAATGGCCCAAGGGAGGGAGTGAAAGTGAGAAGAGAAGGGAATCTAAAGAAGAGTCAGACACCCACAATTAGGGGATGAGATGCGGAGAAAGCGCTTGAAAGAGAGACTGAAAAGAAGGAACTAGTGTGGTAAGAGAAAAACCAGAAGAGAACTGTGCTTCCAGGACAAAAAAGAGGTCAGCAGTGCCAAAGTAAATCAAGAGGTCTAGGGGAATTAGAATAGTTAGATTTGGCAAGGAGGAAATCGTTGGTGACTTTGGAGAGTGAGGTAACATTGGAGTTAAAGGGGTGAAAAAGAGATTGTTTTTATTTTTGTTTTTCAATGGTATTAAGCACTATGTTCCAGGCACTCTACTAAGCATGGGGGTAAATAGAAGCTAATCAGGTTGGACACAGTCCATGTCTCATAGTCCCCATTTTAAAGATGAGGTAATGGGGGCACAGGGAAGTTAAGTGACATGCCCGAGGTCACACAACAAAGTAGCAGAGTAAAGATTAGAACCCAGGTCCTTCTGACTCCCAGATCAATGCTCTAGTCACTAAGACATGCTGCTTCAAGAAGACTGTTGGTCGAGAGGTAGTTGGAGTAGTGGAGGGAGTGGATATTTAAAATCCATTCAAGGAGTCTGGAAAGTTACGGGAGCAGGGAGATGGGATTATACCGGGTAAATTAGAATTCATTTTCCAATCCATTGCCTGGTAAAAAAAATGGCTCAAAAAATGGCTCACCCAGACCCTCTTTGACATGGTTTACCTAATATTTGCCTCAATTTTGTCTCTTACTAGTGTTCTAGTGTTCCATTCCCAGTCATCTCTATGCAGATCCTTCAGAGAGCTGAAGGTCAATCAATCGGTGGTATTTATTGAGCGCTTACTGTATACAGAGCACTGTACTAAGCACTCGGGAGAGTACAACAGCGTTGATAGACACGTTCCCTGCCCACAACAAGCTTTCAGTCTAGAGGTCAAGCTTCAGATGGTCATGGATACTGGATAATGCAATTTAGCCAGTGGGAGATTTGGTTTGAAGGAGCGGATATGTCTGTTTTTTCATCTTTCACAAATGTTCCTCTTCCATTAAACCAGAGTCTGGAGTCACTTCTACTTTACTACATTCTGTTTTCTCTCCTCGCAGCTGGAGATGACCTCAGAATTTGAACCCTTTCTCAACCCTCTAGATGTAAGCTCGCTGTGGGCAGGGAACGTGTCTGTTGTTATATTGTAGTCTCCAAAGTGCTTAGTACAGTGTTTTGCCTTCAGTAGGTGCTCAATAAATAAGATTGAATAAGTGAAAAGACTGGTCCCAAGGCCCAGGACCTTTCCTTTGTTGGTTTGCACTCTGAGGAAACTAAATTTTGTAATCGAGAAGGGCTCATCTTCCCAAACTGATTTTCTGGTGGTTGGTTGAAGCTCTGAGGTGAGAATGTCTGTCTAAAGGCACAGAAATGGTGGTTCCCGACTCTTAAAATTGGGAGAGCGCTTGTTCCGTATCTCATGGATTGCTGGGGACACTCCAGTGAAGCACCCTGAATTTTCTCAATGGGTCCATTGTGCATCCTGTTGGCACTGTGAAGGCCACATCACTCACTGCATAGCAGGAGGGCGATCAGGCCTCCCGACCAGACAGAGTTTGAATTACAACAGCATGATCGTGAAATCTGCCTTTCTGACAAAACAACTGGAACCAGGCGACACATCAAGCCAGGCACAGGAGTCAGAAAGCCATTTGGGTAGTTATGTAAAACCACCCTACTGCTCTCACCTGCAATAGACCTGGCTTTTGGACTAATTAATCTCACGTCTGTATAAACCCAGTGACATTTCATGTGAGGTGAAAACATGGGTTTGTTCAGTGGGCCAAAAGCCTTCTAGCTGGAAGTCTTGTTGGCCACCCACAAGAGCCCTGATGCTCAGCTGGGCCAAAAATTTGAGTAAACAGTTCAGCACTATAAACAACCCTCAGATGATCCCGAATGTCCATATGGAAAGTTCATTCATATTTCGCCCCAGCTGACCCCCACATGTATTTCAGAAAAATCAAAATCGAAAAAGGAGAAATAAGAAAACAGCAATTCAGTTCACTGTATTTTATTTAATAAAAAAAGGATCTGATTAAAAATACAAACACTTTGGATGGTTATCCAGCTTTTTCCCTGTGTGCCGCTCAGCGCTCAGACCAATCAGCAAGTGACAGACAATTTTGGCTGGAGCTGCAAAATACGTTGCACCAATTAAATTACACCAAATATATTATTATACCTTTGAAATGGCTTTCCGACCAATAAATAAAAAAAGACAAATTCAAATAAAAAAGTCAGCTTTGTATTACAAAAAAAATAAAAATTAAATTAAAATCACAATACTAATAATAACAATGTGCAGTCAAGTTTTCCTTTTTTTTTCTTCTAGGAATGATAACATGCCAGTAAATCCCTACACAGCATTTCCAGTTTGGCAGTAAGAAGTCAATCATTCATTCACATTTGTACATAAACAGCAGGCCTGGGCAAAACCATCATGACTTTCAACTTGAAACATGTTTTTCCCGTTCCCTGAAACAGCAATTTGGACAAGTAATAACAATAATAATAATAATAATACTTTTCGCTTCTCATTCCCCTGGGGGGCTTAAAGCTCCTAATGAAGCACCACAACAAGCCTGCAAAGTTGGGAAATATTATTACACCCATTTGGCAGATATGAAAACCACGATATGAAGGTCAGGGCCTCTGAGGGCCCAAGAAATTGTGGAATATTTAGATGGAACATGGCCTAGGAGTCAGAGGACCTAGGCTTGAATCCCAGCTCTGCCACTTGCCTGCTGTGTGACTCTGGGCAAGTCACTTAACTACTCTGTACCTCAGTTTCCTTATCTGTAAAATGGGGACCGTTCTCCCTCCTCTTAAACTGTGGTATGGGGACTGTGTCTGTTATATTGTCATTTTGTACTCTCCCAAGCGCTTAATACAGTGCTCTGCACACAGTAAGTGCTCAATAAATATGACTATGACTGATTACCTGATATCTATCCCAGCGTTTAGTATAGTACTTGGCACATAAGAAAGCGCTGAACAAATACCACAATCATTGTTGTGAGAATACATAACCTTATTATGCTCTTGCTTTTAGGCAAATACTCATTTTTCATTCTGAATTCCACAAATATCAACAAAGTCCTTTGCTAAAGGTGGAATGGTGGACAGTTGAGTTTTTCAACACTTTTTCCAAGTTTCCCTTTGAATAGAGAGAGTAAACTTCCTACCTTGGTACCCATGTCGATCATACCAGAAAACAAAATCTAAGGAAGGTTTTGGGGTAGATTGCTGAAAGATCACTAGCAATTTTTATGAGTATTTATGAGTAGTTGTAGATCATCACCAGCCCAGAATCAATTTATGATAGAGCAGAAGGAAAAGAATGTTGATTTTTTTGTCCCTCAATTGTTAGTTGCATGTCATATGAAATGGAAGTGATGGGGGAGGGTTTAATTTTTGGCTGCTGTGTTACAATACACTCAGAAATTTAGAGTTTTCTCATTTCATGTACGTGAATCTAAAATGAGAGGAAAATGCTAATTAGGGAACCTTGAATACTTTGTTAATTGCTCATTAGTCTAACATGAAGGACCCTAACTAAGCAGGTTACAGGAGGTAAAGCAACGCAAGATCGTTTGTTCTGGTTGCTAAAGAATCTCTGAGTTATTTCTTTCCTATCTCCTGCTGGTTGATTTTTATAGACCTGACCAGAGTCCATCTCTTGCTGTTCCATTGTGGTGTTCAGAGTTCATGCATTCTTGAAACTTTGCCTTTGATTTGGCCAGGCCTGTTGAATCTGTAGTGCTTACATTCAGTTAATCCAGTAGACCCAAGAAGTACCTTTATGGGGGTAACAAACCTTTGCCAATTTCTAGATTTTTTCAAGTACACACTCTTGTACACACACAAATCCACTCATTTTCCTTTTTAAAATCTGAACCGTTCCTCCTGAAGCACCATACAAATGCATTTGGCTACACATTGTTCATTTTTGTCCAAACCCCTCAAGCCTTCTTACCATTCCCAAGCCCAGAATCCACTGCATCCTGTGCCATTCCTACTGACTGAGATGCATTCTGATTTGGATAAAGGCACATTCCAACTGACTTGTGTTCCTCGTCCCTACATACTATACCCTGTCCCTATGCTAACGTTCCAGCCCTACCTTCCCAGATACTATACTCTACGGCAAGGTGATATTGTTTGCTGACAGTGAAAGTGGCAGATACCTGAACCATAAGATCGGGTCCCCTTTGAAACCCACGGACAACGTGTCTGTCCTTTTGAAGTTTTCAAGTGGCTGAGAGCCTAGTTAAAGGCAGCATTCCAGTTAATACTGTGAAATTGAAGAGCCTGGCAAGTTCCTTTTCTGATGTATGGTCAACTTTGGCTTTTCCGGGCTCACGGTGGATAAGATCACTGAAAATCCACAGGTAGTCCCCAAACCTCCTTTTGGCTATTGGCTTCAGTTTCATCCCCCAGGAAACCTTGTTCAGAGGCAAAATGATGGGGTGGAGTTTCTCCTCCTCTCCTGACCCCAAGTTCGACCTCTGGGGCCAGTGCTCAAGAGCAGGAAAATGCCCAAAAGGCATTGAGCAAGATGGAGGAGGAGGAGGAAGAAGAGGAGCAAGGGGCCTGGATCACCCCAAAATACATAACCATCCCGCACTACTCCAGGTTGGCTGTATTCGTTACTGATCCAAGATTCGTTCAACAGCCCATATGATTCCAGGGGAGAGAGTAGGCTGCATCTCTGCAACTCTGGGGAAACAGCTTGGTCCCAGGGATTAGGTTGTGAGGGGGGAATCAGACTGACACCACCCCCACAATCCAAGCTCCCATAGAAAAAGGAACTCCTGATCTGAATCTGTAGCCTCATTTCAGATGCCCTTGATGCAGATCACCAATTCATGTCTTTACCTCTCTCCACATTTGGATGAAAGTTCTAAGTCAGTTTCCCATTTCTCTCCTCCTCCTCCTTCTCAATCAATCAACCAATGGTCTTTATTGAGTGCTCACTGTGTACAGAGCACTGTGCTAAGTGTTTGGAAGAATACAAAATCATCAAGTTGGTATACACGATCCCCGCCCTCAAGGACCTTCTGCTCGCCCCATTAACTTTTCCTAATCTGCTTTATGGCAGCTGGTTCTCTTGGAGGTGAATCAAGGCCCTTTCTAATTATACAGCTGTGGAGGGAGTCTACAAAGGGATCAAGGGTGGATTTTTTACTCTTCAGGGTCTATGCCACTTGACCTACTTGTAGGATTTTTTGTGTCAGCCCACTGCAGGCTGGTTCCAGAGCCTCGCCACTGTCAGCCAACCAGTCACCAGGCAGCTCACCTCCCCCATAAAGGTACATGATCCTGTCCTGCCCCACCCTCCTCCACCCCAGCCTTCTCGCTGGCTAGTTGAGCTTGTTGCAGATCTCTAGAGCTTTTTTGTAGACCTGAGTCACATCGTCCATGTCCGCGAGCAGGGAAAAGCTGCTGTCTCCCAGTCGGTTCCGGTAGCGTTTCAGGTACTGGGGGCGGGGGCGGTTCTGGAGCCCCTCGAAATCCTGGATCTGGAGGACGTTCTCGGCAGAAACGCAGCTCCGGATCCTCTGCCGGGCGGGCCGGTTCTCCTGCAAGTCCAGCAAGTCAAAGGAGTCACTGGACAGGATGCTGTCATCGCTGATCACGCTGGAAGGGCGACTGTAACTTCGGGAGAGGCCGTCCCCCGGCCCGACCGCCTCCTCCATCGCTTCCGACGCGGGCGGGTCGGGGCTGACCGGGGCCGAGTCTGTGCCGTCGGCGGCGTACTTGCTGCTGTGTTTCAGGATGCCCTTCCTGCGGTAAGCAAGGCTGGGGGAGCCCAACCTCGTGGGGTCCTCCGCCCCTGGGGAGGTGTCGCCGGCCCCCGGCCCGGCATCGCTGTCCAGCAGCTCGGAGGACTCGCTGCGCTCCGGAGAGGAGTAGTAGCCGGATTCTCGTTGCTGGGTCTTTTTTAAGATCCCTTTCTTGGGCATGGTGGCCGCCTGCTTGGGTCCATGTGGGCCCGTGCCATCCCCCTCGGCCTTCCCCGGCAGGGCACCCCCGGTCCTACTGCACAACTCCTGTTCCAGCTTGAAGGCAGAGGGGAGGAGCCCGGGGCTGACCACCCCCTCGATGAACCCGGCGCTGTGGGATCGGTGCTCGCTGTTGCTCCTCTTCTTCAAGATGCCCTTGGGTCTCTTGGAGCCGGACTTGGACGGGCTCTCCGCCGATCCCTCCTGGCCGGACTGCACGATGTCGTTCTCCTTTTTGGATTTCTTCAGCGACCGCTGGCGTTCGAGGGGCCCTTCTGAGCTCCCGGCTTTGGCCGGGCCCTTGCCCTTTGGCTCGGCCTCGGCCTGCAAGCCCGTGGAGCGGTGATGCCAGTCGATGATCCGGGCCAGCAGTGGGGACTCGGAGTCTCTCAGGGCGTCGCAGTCGCAGACGCTGTTCTTATAGCCCCAGTTGACCCACCAGTGGTTGGCGACGTCCTCGATGGTGGCCCGCCGTTCGGGATTCACCATCAGCATCCAGCGGATCAGGCCTCGGGCATCTGGGGGCCGGAGCCAGCCAAGGGGAGGAGAAAAAAAAAGGAAAAAGTCCAGGTTACTCTTAAGGTTTTGAATAAATTCTCATAGGAAAATGAGTTTTGAAGGACTCTGAAGAGTGCAAGGGTCTCAGAAGAGCTTGGCTTCAGCTATACTTTCTAACAATCAATAATACTTAACTAACGCTTCCTGTATGCTGCCTTGGGAGAGTACTACAGAGTAGGTATGCACAACCCCTGCCCTCGAGGAAGGAGCTTACTATTGAGAATGGGAGTGTACAAACTCTAAAAGAGATTATAGGTGGGGAAAGCAACAGAGTAATATGTTCATATGCTCTAGAGATTCCACAATTAATATGTTCACAAATGCTGGGCAGTCGGGATGGGGTGATACCTAAGTGCTTTAGGGTTAAGACCCAAGTGCCTAGGTATTGAATCTGAGGCTGAACTCTTTCGGGGGACCCACTTAAGCCCCAGAATGCGCTCAGACAAATGGAGCAGTGGGTTATCAAGTATCTGAACGTTTTTCCATATTAGTGAAGGAATTTCGTGGAGATATTGACCTTTCCATTGACCCCAAGCATTAGAACGCGGGGGAGGGGTAGCGGGGAAGCCAAGTGGAAGGGAAAGCTCCTGCACTATTCCTCTTGGGGGGATCAGTTTTCCCTCAAAAAAAAGCAAGTGAGCATTACAATATCCTCCTTTATCATTTGTAAGGTTCGCCTGTGCAAACAAGCACTGCACGTCATCATCTGGAAATAAAATGTGACTCGCTTCAGAAAGGAGAAAGGCTAAGCCAAATAATGGAGAGAGAGAGAGAGAGAGAGAGAGAGAGTCCTTGCCAGAGCTTTATGTCAACTATGCGACCGCGTGAGTTATTCTGACACTTTGTATCGGGTTCGAATCTCTGAGTCACCCCTGGGGCAAGACCGCTGACAGGCACGTTGGTTTCGCTGTCAGCCAGTGCCTGCATTCTGGGGAAGGACTCTCTTGTCCCGACCAGGTCACCACCTCTCTGTTTTCGATGTACCCCATGCTGCAGGCTGGCTACAGCCTTGATCTCTATCAGAGCCTGCTATCAGCTTACTGCTTGTCTGAACCACTCCGCCTGCAATGGCTAACACAATTTCTGTTGTCACAGATTTAGTTAAAAGACCCTATAAAATTTCCCCAGGGCAATAAAAATCTAGCTGCTCTAAAAATGGCATTTCAAAAGGTTTTGGTTCGGCATCCTAACCAGGCTGGAATTGATAACAGATGAAGGTGGGGGTTGGGAGGGGCAGGGTGGAACGTGGAGGGCTGAAGAGAGGCGAGGTAGATAAAGTGGGAGATCTTTACTCATCATCATAAAGCAATGCCAGAAAATGTTAGTCGGGGCAGGGGAAACCAGGTGTCCCGAACTCCCATTGTTCTCCAGCATTACACCCTGCTGTCGGATACCTGAAGGCTGCGTTGGCTCACGGTACTCTCCACTGCTGATCTGCCGGATTAGATTTTTGTGATCAAAGCCGTCGAAGGGCATCGTTCCATAAACCAGAGTGTAAAGCAACACACCCAAAGCCCAGCTGTCAACCTAGAGCATAGAGATAAAGAGCATAAGCACCAGGGGAGTCGATCCCTGTGAGATCTTCCTGACTATTAGCAAAGACAGGCAAACCCTGGGCTGCACTTGGCAACTGGTGTGCTGGTCCTCTAAGCATCATCCCGATTCTGCCACGTGCCTGCTGGGTGAACTTGAGAAAGTCACGTAACTTCTCTGTGCCTCAGTTTCCTTATCTGTAATATGGGGATTCAATGCCCCTTCTCCCCCCCCTTAAACAGAGCAGGAACTTTGTCTTAGCTAATCATATTGCATCTACCCCAGTGCTTAGCACAGCGTTTGGCACATGTATGCACTTGACCAATAATTATTAGAATCATCATCATAAGACGGTCTGGGAACGCTACAGGTGAGAGTTATAGGAAGTGTACTGAGGGCATCTCAAAACAGTAAATATGAACCTGTTTGTTTTCATGAACTCTCACCTCCCTGATGATCAGCAATAAAAGGATCATCATTTAGCAGAGACGCCATGTTCTGTGCCAAGCCACACCAAAAAATACATTTTTGCTGGATATGAAAGGTGTATTGAAGTGGGGTTTTTTCCCTGGTTTTAGCTCTCTCACTCCATTCTTTTGCTCACCTCTGGGCCTCGGTAAGGTCTCCCGTTGACAATTTCAGGGGACGCATATAGAGGGCTGCCACAGAACGTCTGCAGAAATTTATCCTTTTGGTACAGATTGGAGAGGCCAAAGTCAGCAATCTGCAAAAAAGAACGGAGACACTGCTTTACTCTAGGTTCTTCTGGGTCAGAAGTCAGCTTGTTGGGACATAGAGGCCACCTCTGTAAGACAGCCTTTTCCTTGGTTTCCAAAGTCTCTTCCCTATTCCTGGTGTTCCCACCAGATTGTCAGCTCCTTTGGGGCAGGGGTTGTATCTACTTCCTCCACTGTACTTCCAAGAGTTCAGTAGAGTGCTCTGCACAGAGTAAGTATTTGATATATATCACTGAATAATTGATTCTTGCCTCAGGAAGATAATTCTGGTATAGTCGCGTTACCCTAACTGTTCACGTTCACTCAAATTCAGTCCCGAGTCAGTTTTAAGATTATCTCTAAAGATCTCAGTTGATTCATAAGCGGAGGCTGCATGATTTAAAGGTCAGGATTATCAGCATTTACTGAGCACCTACTGTATAAAACACACTGCATTAGGTCTTTGAAGGGCACATTATAGAAGTAAACTGTGCAAGACTGCCCTCAAGGAGCTTGCAATCCAATATACTTGATATACTCCCAGGTTCTGATGAAAAAGAGATGGGAGCAGGCAATATTGGAAGAAAATGAGCTTTAAAAATTCTAGGTAGTGGACCATAAAATTTAAGATTTAAGGCATAAGACTGCTTTGAGGACAGAGATCATTTGGAGCGCTACATGGTCTAGATGCTCAGTACACACTGTCGTTTCTAGAGGAGTGCAGGAGGGAAAATGGGGTGTCTTGTTAATGATCACCAGCACTCATACAGAGGTCCAGCACTGTTACCCCTCTGCCTTAGACTGTGACAGGGACTGTGTCTGACCTGATTACCTTGAATCTACCCCAGATCTCAGAAAAGTGTTTGACACATAGTAAATGCTAAAGAAATACCATTAAAAAAAAAAAGAACTTTCTTAGGACCAGCCCTCTCCTCCCCAAGGAGGAAGTAAAATATCATAGGGACCTCCAGGCCACTTGTCTCAGGGACCCAGGGATTAAGGGGAGGCCCGTTCTCTGTCCTAGGGTCCTTGCTTACACCAAGAATTCTGCCTGTGGAATTTCATTTATTTTCATGAGTAAGCCTTGCCTACAGAGCTTACCTACTAAGGCTAACCCACACACTGTGCCTCATTCGCCCCTTGCCTGCCACCAGCTAACCAGCTTCACACCCCACAGAACACAGCTCTCTCCATCTTCCGCAGCCCTTCTGAAATCACAAATTCTCCAGGAGATCTTCCCCATTAACCTCTAATCTCCCCACTCTGTATCCCCAACTGCCACTTATGCCCTTTCAAGCTACCTAAGCACTTAAGTAATCACAACTCACCCCAGCAGATCCCTACAGCACTTATGTACACAGAGACTTCATAACTTCCTCTTATCTGTAATGTACTGAATTGCCTGACTTCCCCGCTAGACTATAAATTCCTTGAGGGCAGGGAACATACACACTGACTTCTACTGTACTCTCCAAAGTGCTTAGGACAGTGTTCAGCACACAGTAGCCCTGAAAAAATGAACACTGGTTTAGTGAGTGAATTAGAGAAGAATAGGAAACTTTCCAGTGTGCATGCTCTGGGCCCCAAACCAGTGTCCCCAAGGGAGACTGCTTTTTCCCTCTCCTACTGAGCTCATTTCTGTCACTCTGTGGAGGAGGAGACCCTGAGTTAAACGTAGCCAGGGAATTCCACTCCGTCTCCACAGTTGTCACAGCCCTCCAGTGTGAGAAACCCTTCTTTTTTATTTGTTTCTTTCAATTACTGTTGTATTGGGTTTTGAATATTTTCCTTGTTTATAAAAACCTGAGAGGAAGTTTATAAATGGGAACTTGGCACAGTATTAGTTACATCCTCTAAACATCCACTGGTTGGGTTTTTTTTGAGAAGAAAATACTCCTGATCCAAATCTCTCCAGTCACAGAACCACTACTCTGTATCTCTTGCCATTCCCTTGATTATAAACTCTGGACAACAAAATGCTGGGGCATAAAACTTTGGAGTTCTGCAGTTCAGACTCTTGCAAGTTTACACATCACCGCTACCCTAATTCTCTATTGACTATGTTGGGTATCTCTAAAGTTGTTATCCTGATGTTTGGGCAAACTTTCCATGTAGCTAGAGAGCTACAAACTCATAACTGTTTGCTTTTTCTTTCCCAGTTGATATTTTTTTAAAATTTCTAAATAGAATGAATAATTTGCATTCATAGTCAAGTGTCTGACCAGGATTCTGGTGATGCTTTGTTGAAAATGCAATCTTGGAACAAGAGCATTTTGTCAAATCTTCACTGAATGAATGGAATGCCATTGAAAGCAGTTGGGATACAATTGCAGCCTGAAAATGCATTTTTCATAGCTCAGATTGCATTTATTAACCCTAAATTCCACTTTCCTATCAAAGCACCCAGACTAGCTTGCAGAAGGTTGGTCTTCAGGCTTATGAAATGTGGCCTGTTAATCAGAAGAAGGATGGGAGATTTTCAGTGTTTAAGAGGAAGGGATACCCTGGACTTCATTTTCGTTCAGGATGTAGCTAAGAAGGGGGCTGACAAAACAGCATGTACTTCCATAAGAAAATACATTTCCTTCTTGCCAAGGAATGAAAAAGATGTGTCTGTGTATGCATACTCATTCAAAGACACATGCAAGCCTGCACTCTTTCTCTCCCTCCCTCCCCAGTTTCACACCAAATCAGTCCACAGCTAGGCATTCTTGTTTTCTTTTTGGCCATTCAGGATAAGAATATTTACATTATGGTCCACTCCCATCCTCACAGACTGATGTTTATCAGCTTTTCCCATTAAAGTTGTCATATCCCTTGAAACAAGATTAATAGAAGTCATGATTACTTCACATTCTTGGCAGTTTAATGGAAAAGTATTCATTCAAAAATAAAATCCCAAATTTTGAGGAGTTATAAAGTCTGGATTTTCTTTCCAGTATTAGCATCGTGGGGAAGGTGTATGCTAATTACTCTCGACCACGCTCACTGAGACTTACAGTTGGTTCCAACGACAGAAAACAAGTCCTACCAAGTTTACAATCACAACCATGGAAGAGCAAAAGCTAGATATTATGGGCGACAAACAAATACTCTGCCACAGTGAATCAAAAAATCCGTTATGTTGGCAGGCTGATTTTCTTGGGAGCAAGGCAGGCAGATGCACCTCTTAAAAAGGGAATTTCTACAAACATGACCGGGAACTTTGGCAGAAGGTATGCATTTTATGATTTTTTCATCAATGTCACTGGAATACTGAACTGTTCCTCTTTCTCATATCTGTGCAGGACTATGGTTATATGCAAGGCCATGGGTCTGCCAACAGCAGTGGGAAGACCTAGGCTCAAGTCTCTGCCTCTGTGGGTGAGTCAGTTAATATTCATATTTACTTCATTCTACAACAGTTAATTTTAATTGTAATTAAAAGTCCATGAATTGTGGCAGGCAATGGCGTGGAATCAGATTTTTCTTGATTGCTCAAGTCCCATCTGGAAAGAAATTGATTCTTCCAGCGCCAGGTTGTGAAAGCATGCAATGAAATGATGAGCAGAAACTAACGCAGTCAAGCTTTCATTTCAAAGGATCCATCCAGAGATTTGATTTTAAGAGGAATTTCTTGGTTCCACTGTAAAACGAAATCACAAATGGGACTTGCCTACCACTCAGGGTGTATCAAAGCAGCGTTTTTCAGGGAGAATGACCAAGCGACAAACCCCAAGTCAGCTAACCACATAATTTAGGCATCTTCAGCACAGCTGCTTAACCACTATTGAGACCAAGCTGCAGCCAGACATTTTGGTCAGTCGGTCCATCACTGGTATTTATCGAGAGCTTATTATGTGCAGAGCACTGTATTAAGTACTTTAAAGAATACAATACAACTGAGAGGGTAGACACATTCCCTGCCCACAACCAGCTTTCAGTCTGAAAGGGGAGACAGACATTAATATAAGTGAATAAATTACAGATATGTGCATAACTGCTATGGGGTTGACAGTGGGGTGATAACCAAGTGCCCAACGGGTACTGATCCAAGTGCAAATGCCCAGCACCTGGTTTTGGGGGACTAATGTCAGGGCTCCTGTGAGCACAGGTAAAGATCAGCTGAAGAAGCTCTGGAAAAAGAGCATGTCTCAATTTTTTTCCTTGGTTCTATTGCTCCAGCGCTTAGAACAGTGCTTTGCACATAGCAAGCACTTAACAAATACCAGCATTATTATTATTATTGCTCTGTTCCCCGGAAACCAAAGAAATCTTAAAAAAATAATACCCTACCCCCGAGATGTTTTCATTTTACAAACACCTAGGCTCGGCCCATGAAGAGTGATGTTCCACTTTCTTGCATCCCAAAAGTGTTGAGAAAAAATAATCATGTTTACTTTTCTTTCCCTATCTGTTTGACTTTCAACTCCTTGAGGGCAAGGATCGTGTCTACTAACTCTTTTGTAGACTTAATAATAATAATAAGTCCCAAGGACTTATTAAAGTGTTCTGTACGTGCTCAAGATTGATGGAAATCGTAGCAGCACCCATACACATGTAAAGCTTGACAGTAGGATTGACATACCGTAGGGAGTAACCTGAAAGCCCTAGCAGTCCCCAGAGACTGTCTTGTCCTCCATTTTCTTTTCCTAAGTGGATTAGTGGCATGCCCAGGCAATAAGAGATGCTCAGACATTGTTCCTCTCGGCAATTCCACTCTGTGGCCTGGGAGCAGGATGGTTTCCATCCCTTTCTGCAACAGTCACCTGACCTTCCTCCTCAGATGTCGCATCACAGGAGAATTCTATGGGAATATTCTACATTCCATTCTCCCAGAAAGTACAGGGAGGAGAATTTGGTCCATTATTACTGACTGCACATTAATTATATGCCAGGTTCTTATTTTAGAAGCAGTACTTCCTCCAAGTACGGTATGCAACCAAAAGCAGCACATTTCTCTCATTTCTTTCTGCTGACAGGCTGTAAGAATATTTTTAGAATCCACACCCTTTGCCGATGCCAAATAAAGAATTTCAAGCTCCAGATGTGTTCCTAGCAAACAAAGATCATAGAGCAAAACAGAGATGCGAGAACTCCACCACTGTGTTGAAAACCACAATGACATCTTCTAAACTGGTGGCATCTCTGCAGGCTACTCTAAACGAGCCTGCTACATTTGAATAGGTCTCCACTCAGAGGGAACCAAATTCAAACAGGATTGATGGCACGAGTTCCAAAGTAGGAACGATTGGCTAATCACATCCGGTCTTCCTAAGAGGTCATCTGTTGAAATAGTACCTCTAAATCCACCAGGCTTCTGTCCCAAGGACAATCAGCATGAGGATCATGGGGAGGTCACATATATGCCTTCATGTCCAAGTACCTTTTATGAATATGTTCTCTGCAAGAGGCTGAGTGAGGAGGGGTTCAAAATTACATCAGAGACAAATAACAAATGATCGGAAAAAATGTATAAAAAAGTATCATTCCAAGTACAAAAGGAGCCCTCTTCTTACTAAGTATGTGGGGGGTTTTGGCGGCGGGAGTCGGGGGGGTTATGTTTTTTTTTTTAACTCATCAAATGTTAAGAAGGAATAGCAACTCAGTACTGCAAATCCTTAAGAGAAAGATTTCTTACATCTCGTGATCCAAACTTTCACTTTTAAACACTACAGCACAATCTCCCTGGCTAGTTACCTATT
Organism: Tachyglossus aculeatus; assembly: GCF_015852505.1. Classification (NCBI taxonomy): domain Eukaryota; kingdom Metazoa; phylum Chordata; class Mammalia; order Monotremata; family Tachyglossidae; genus Tachyglossus; species Tachyglossus aculeatus. The sequence continues at coordinate 44,875,732 of NC_052079.1, forward strand.
TTGAGAATAATGATCTAATATTAAAAGTGCCTTGACCTGGTGAATTATTTTAGCCAACATATGCAAATCATCAGTTCTGCTAGGCTTCTAATTATAACCCTGGGTTAATACATATTAACTTTGCAGAATTCCAACAATTCTTTCTGCCCAAGGACTTCTAGGACTTAAGAAGCTATTTAGCTTATTGCCTCTGTGACTCCATCATGGGGACCAAGAGGTCATGTCTTTTGGAAGCCTGATCCACCTGCAAGGCCTTTTTTCATGGCCCTTGTAAAGGCTATTTTTTGCTATCAAAACTCTGGGGAGAGGACAGGAAGTGAGATCACTGGGACTTAACTGGCTTAACCCAGCCCAAAACTCCTGTTAGTTAACACCTAAGATCCCGCTATAAAATTTAAATTTTAAGAAAACATACGTTTATGTGTCTCCTATCCACTGATAGGCCCCATGGCATTTCATTTCAGTTTTCCTCCCATCGCAGCTTCCATTTCTTTTACCTTCTAAATCCCTTTCATTTATTTAGCTCTCTGACGGAGTTGGAGTTCAGTCAGTCTCTAGCCCCCAGGTAGAACTGGAAAGGATCAGCCTATGTGAATGGCTTTGCAGGAGAGTTATCTCAGCATGCTATTTCCTGCTCGCCTTGTGGACGGAGCACCCGCCATCAGCTCACTGAAGAGAGGCGACATTCTCAGGAGCACAACGTCTCCCCAAAATACAATGGAGACGGATGCCATGGTAAACAAATAAAACTTGAAGGCCAAAACAGCTCCATCTAAGAAAGGAAATGTTCTCCCTGTGATGCACCACTTGAACGATAGCAAAATGAAACGGATGAGAAAAGGTCATTCCCATGCTTTGTCTGGGGATTACTGACGATTCTGACATCACCGCCAGCCAATCATGAAGCTTCGTCAGTGTACTGAGTTCTAAGGCCATTTCATAATGAAGCACATGTGGCGCGCTAGGTTTATTTTGAACCAATATTTGCTTATTTTCCAGGCGTGATCAAAAGGCCATTTGGAGTGTTCTATAGGAGTCTCTTGAACCCTGTAGGCCAAGAAAGTTTTTTTCTACCCTTAGCAGAGGCCAGCAATAATACCATCTGCAAAGTAAACTATAGTGCTTGAGACCCCAGCTAAAGTGATATTGTGTGGCTAAATCTAGACCCTTTGAGAAGGTGCCAGATTGGGGTGCGGGGGTCCATTCTTACTGGGCACTTGGGTCCAGTACGGACCCTCCTCTGGGAGGGCAGCTTAAACAGGGTCCAACAGAGAACCAGCTAAAATGCCTGGGGCACACAGCATCCTATTTGCTCCTGGTCTAAACAGCCTTAGTACACTGTCCTAGGAAAATCTTACCTTGATGTTGCAGTTGTCATCGAGCAAGATGTTTTCCAGCTTTAAGTCCCGATGGACAACACCACTCTGTAACGAGAAGTAAAAGGAAGGGAGTGAGAGAGGGATGGGCTAGAAACAGTAAGAGAGGCAGGGCTGAAGAGAGAAATGTTGGGCAGATTAAAGAAGCAAACTGGCCGGGTGGTCTTTGTACCTCCATTTCGGGGTTGCTTTCACTGTCGTAATACTCCCAGCCCAGTGCCTAGTGACAGGAGATGTATTAGTCACTTGCTGTGTGGTTAAGAGAAGAATGGCTGGAATCTGTTCTCCCCCAAAGCCTATAAAACAGCAGGGGAGTTCTTTCTGGAATCTAATTCCACTGTGTGAAAGCAATATCTTCTTCCCAAGAACCAGAAAACAAAATCTGTCAGTGACATGACTCCTCAGGAAAGAACTGATTCCTCTCCAGAGCCCTGGAGCATCTGGGCAGCCTTAACTGAGAAGACTTGTCTCTCAATACACGTGAGTAATGGAAACTCACAGGTCTACTTGAAATCAGGCTATCTTGCCTAAATAATCAGGACCCAACCAGGACACAGATGGCAGCCTTTCTCTGCTTAGTGAAGCAGAGAAGCAGCGTGGCTCAGTGGAAAGAGCACGGGCTTTGGAGTCAGAGTTCATGGGTTCAAATCCCAGCTCTGCCAATTGTCAGCTGTGTGACTTTGGGCAAGTCACTTAACTTCTCTGTGCCTCACTTACCTCATCTGTAAAATGGGGATTAAGACTGTGAGCCCCAGGTGGGACAACCTGATCACCTTGTATCCTCCCCAGCGCTTAGAACAGTGCTTTTCACATAGTAAGCGCTTAACAAATGCCATCATTATTATTATTATTAGTGGTAATAATAACTGTGGTATTTGTTAAAGGCTTGCTATGTGCCAGGCACTGTACTAAGCGCTGGGGTGGATACAAGCAAATTGTTTTGGACACAGTTCCTGTCCTACTTGGGACTCACAGTCTTAATCCCCATTTTACAGGTGAGGGAACAGAGGCACAGCGAAGGTCACACGGCAGATTACAACCCTTCTGACTTCCGGGCCCATGCTCTAGTCACTCGACCATGCTGGTTCTCAAAGCTGGGGGATGAGGAATGGGGAGAGATGGATGATAAAAGGGTATTCATTACTTGAATGAAAGAAAGCAATGCTTTAGAAATGTCCCATTGTAAACTGGGGTACTAATGTCCCCCAAAACCTGAAATCGATAATTACTATGGGTCAGTCTGAAGGCAGGGTGTGACATAAGCGACTTGAAAGTTCTCTTTTGAGCAGCCTTCCTTTACCCCTTTCTTTAAACAGCTGTGTCCCTAGGGCAAGAATTTCATATTTATACTTTGGTCTATTATGGACTTTTCCCAGAAAGGGAGTGTTTGCAGGTACATATTTTTCATTACTTTCCTATCTAAGGCTTACCAACATGTGTCCTAAATTCAGTTGAGAGAGCCCAAAAAAAGGTATCTTTTGGTTGTACTTTGATGTGCAGAATGTTTTTCTTTCTCAAGATAAATACAATCTCAAATCACCAAATTCAATACTAGAACGAGGTCTATTCAGTCCAAATGAGGCAGAGAGCTGAATAATGAGTCAGAGAATTTGGGAAGTGTAGGCAGCCAATCCAGATAATTTAGACCCCAAACCACAGGATTATTTTTTATTTATTCCTGAAGTAAATGGTCTTAATACACTGCCCAAATTCCCCATATAATTGACCGGCTCTCCACTATGCTCTGGCTGAATGGAACTGGCCTAAGGGTCTGACCCCACATGAAAAGCCCTGGAATTTAAGATTCATTGAGAAATTCCACCCTTCAATCTGACTGCTGGGTCTAGACTTTAAAGCAAAAATCGATCAGAATTAGCATCTTATCACTTCCATCATTCTTTGAAGTCTATCAATCATTTGGAAACACAGCCAGAGTGATGTGGGCTTGAATGGAGTTTCAGTCCCCTCTTTGGATGCCAATTAGGAAAAGAAAAAAGAAAAGGGAAAGCTGATTGACAGAGCAAGTAAATGAGATTTCCAGACTCTGCTCTGAATTATAGTTTTTCCATCTACAAAAGTGTGTATGCACGTGTATATATACACACAAATACCTATGTGTATATATATATACACATGTATGATGTCTATATATACACAAGACCAACCTACCTCACAGGGATGTGCGAATATGATCAATGAGATAATGAACAGAAGTGAGGCAACAGACTTTTAAAAAAAAATTTGAACAGCTCAGGAAAATTTGCATTAGGTCAACACATTCCTGCTACCTCCAGGAAAATCTTTGAAAAATATGGACAGGCAGGAAGGAGAAAGCCAAAGATATTTGGGATTATCTTGGGATTTCAATTATCCAAGCTATCCCTGTCCTCCAATTTCCGAGGATAATCATCACTATTTCAGTGTCTGATATTGGCATAACATTCCCTTCTCAGTGTTTTACTTTAAGCACCCACCCACACCTACACCTTTTAAGCCTTTCTTTTCCTTACCTTGTGACAGTAGTGGACGGCGGAGACTATTTGCCGGAAGAAGTGTCTTGTTTCTCTTTCACTGAGCCTTCGCCTCTCGCTGATGTAATCGTATAGCTCGCCTTTACTGGCGTATTCCATGATAATCACAATCTTATCCTTGTTTTCAAACACTGAAGGAGGGAAGGGAAATAAATAGTTCATAAACCAACTGTGTGCTATGTGAGAGGCAAGAGATAGAGACAAGGTCGGGTGAGGTATAACCTGGGGCATTTGGCACCAGAAATACGTCTCTCCCAGTTTGCTTTCCCACTTCCCCAGGAGTGAAAAAAAAATGATTCCCTCGGTTAAACAACTTCTCTTCTTCTTTTGGCAAACCATTCCCCTTCCTGCTTTCAAAATACTTCTAAAAACTCACCTTCCCTGGGAAGTCTTCCTAGATGAACCCACCCATCTATGATCTCTGCAGTTTCCCCTTGGCAACCAATGCAAATTAGGCTTGTATGTTTCCATACTATATGTCTTTCTTTTTCAGTTCTGTATTCATATGATTGCCACTTGTGTTTTTAATGTACATTTGGATGTTTGTGCATTTCTGTGTGCTGTTTCTCCTCAAAGTCAGAGACTGTATCTGCAGCCTCCTTTATAGTGTCCTCTGAATGTCTTTGAGGCAAATTTTGGGCATATAATGGGCACAGCGTATATACTGATGACTACCTAATACCAGCTGAGCAAATGGGCTGAATTAGAACATTTAAAATCTCAGTAGATCATGAAAATGTTCCTCTTAGGGCTCTTCCATAACATGAGAACTCCTCAAGACTTTTCTGAAAAAGATCACTAAACAGGATTCTTGGCACTGGGCTTCAACTCATCACAAGGCCCACGTCTTCCGGTTGGGAAATCTAATCATGTAAAAATATTCACTCCCAGACATCGCCAAACTTTACTGAGAATCCTTAGGATGCAATGTAATAAGTACTTGGTTCCAGACAGTCCTAAGTGGCTTGGACCAGACAAGGTCAGCCTGCACTGCATTTCCCTTTGGCATTGGACGAAGGAAGCGTGAGCATGGAAAAGTCAAGCAGTGCCAACAGAAGACTGGCCTCTGAGTTACCCGTGAGCCTCTGAAGTGGCATTGGTCTTTGGAAGTCATCTTTTAGACCTGGACCCAGCACAGTGGTCAGGGAACTAAGTGAGCTTGGGTTTGCGTGTCTCACCCCAATTTGATCTCTGTTCCGCACTTAGCATTTTCATTCCCAGCCCTTTGTCTCTCTTCCGTTCACCCTGTCACAGCATTCTGCCAATCTGGGCTGCTCCAGATTCCTCTTAACTCCCTAAACCCCAGCCAAATCCTTCTGATAAAATGGAAAGGGGAACGGCCAGAGAAAATTGGCTGCTTCCATGTCTGCTGTCCTCTCTATATCCTGAAACCCAGCATTCTGACAGTGAGTAGAGCCCGTGTGTACTTTCATTAACAATAAACTTCAGGAACTGGAAGAGCTGTGCCTGGATGGATGACTCGGGCACACCCTCCACAAGTAATAGACTGATAGGCACTAGAAAAAAATAGTGCATTTTCTTTCCTCTTCATTCTTTCTTTGAAAGTATCTTGACAATTCACCAATGCCCTATCAGTAAATAAGTAGCCTCACACTCTAAAGACAGTTTCAAGACGACATGCATATGCTGGAAGGACATTTCAACAAAGACAGCTTTCTTGGCCTAGATATTTCACTACATATTTTGCTATGGGGTTGCCACTGACTTACTCAATGACCTTGAGCTACTCACACAATCTCTCAGGACCATAGATTCCTCATTAAAATTCCTCCCCACCTCCTAGGAGTCTCTTTTACTTTTACTTCCTAAAAAAACTCACACAGAAATTTGTGTTGTATGAAGCACTATAACCCCATGGTTTCTGGGGAAAAAGAACTTGTGGGCTCTGCTTTTATATAAGCAATGATCTCTTGATTCAAATACATGTGCTGGGGGAAGAATAGATAGGCAGCCATGTAATCCAAGGACAAGACTTTTTGGTTGTTTGTTTAAACGATCAGCGCTGGTGTCCCAATATGCTTGAAAACAAGCATCGGAGCTGCCATCGTATAAACATGTTTACATAACCATTTCCCCATGTCTCCTCTTGCCTCCCACCCTGAGAGGAAGTACCAAGCGAGGGGGTTCAGTGCTTGAAATAGACATCCTTTTCCACTTGTCTGCCCAAGTGGAGAATAACTATTAGGGCTAGAATTTCTGTGTGTGTGTGTGTGTGTTTGTGTGGAAAAGTTTTATTAGTCATTAAAGAGATTTTCATTTTCTACAATAGGCTGTTTGGTTCACTTTCAGGGAAAGGTTTCCTTTCTGAAAACAAAGCTTTGTGTCTCTGGCCAGACCATTTTAAACAGAAGCTTGGCTGCCCTCACAAAAGGGGAGGGAGAGCAGGCTCCTTAGTCCTGCAGTGTTATCAAGGAAATGTAAAACCCTGATTAGAAGCTGAGCTCATCAACTGGAGACACTCACAAGGAGTGGGAGGCAGCCGGGCAGTTTTCACACCACCAGGCCACCCGGTGAGGCACCAAGCAGGGACATGGGCAGAGCCAGATTATGGCCTAACCCATACTCTGATATTTAAATTCATTCGAGAGAAAGTTGCCTCTCCTGCAGGGAGGTTTCCTAAGGGAACAGCTTTGGGATCTGTGGTCAGCGGCCATTGCCCTTCATTTGTGCCACTGCTTTGGTGGAACTCCTCCCTGTGAGTTTTCCCCTCCAAAATAACAGGTATTTGATCCCTATGTAATAGATGAAGAACCAAGACACAGAGATGTGGAGTGTCTAGCCAAAAGTCATGTGACAGACAAATGGTGGAATTATTACTAGTAATAGTAATAGTAGTAGTAGTAGTATTTGTTAATTGCTTACTATGTACCAGACACTGTTTTTTATTGTATTTTTTTAGCACTTACTATGTTCCAGGCACTATTCTAAGCACTGGGGTAGATACAAAGTTACCGGGTTGGACACAGTCCCTGTCCCACATGGGGCTCACAGTCTTAATAGCCGTTTTTTACAGATGAGGTGACCGGAGCACAGAGAAGTAAAGTGGCTTGCCCAAGGTCACACAGCAGACAAGTAGCAGAGCCAGGATTAGAACCCAGGTCCTTCTGGCTCCCAAGCACTTGCTCTATCCACTAGATCACACTGCTTCTCAAGTAAACGAATTGGCAGATTCATTATTAGAACCCAGGTCTAATAATTCCTGGGCCTGGGCTCTCTCCATTGGGTCTCACTCCTCCAGTTGCCCAATCTTGCCCATGCCGATGCCCATCTCCCTACCCATCCCATAAAATATATAGCACGGAATGTACCACTGTTTTACCAACCCTCAAAAGTAACATTTTTTACTGTTAATCCAACACATGCAATTCTTTCTTAAAAGAAACAAAACACAAAAAAACCCTTAGGATACTGGCCCAGCTATCGATACCAATATGCCCATCATAATCCCAGAAAAATGGATTAAGATGGTGCTTTAGAATAACACATGATCTTTGAAAAAGCCCTCTTCCTGTGTTAAATTTTGTACGATAATAATACTCAGCCATCCTTTGGGGTTCAAAGATAAACCTTTCTGACAGTGAGACTTTATCAGTGAGTGGAGTGAAACTGATAAAACCAATGAATGACTGCCCATCCCTTCCCCATCGTGTGGTTCAAGGGTAACTCAGCTGAGATGCCCAGTTCACTTTGTGTTAAGGTTTGCATTTTACCCTGAATATGCCCACAGTGTTATGAGCAGCCTACTTTAGGTTTACAGTGCTCGCAAGTTCTTAATCATAATGAGCTGAACTCTGTCCTTGCAGCTCCAACAGGAAGCCAAGGAGGGATAGGAGAAAATATTTTCTCTCTTCCTCCCACTGGACCCGGGTGTATGCCTAGTTTCAGTAGAGAATCGGGACCTGGGCATTTGCAAACTACAATGTGTTTTGGGCACATACCCATAGCAGAGCGATGCATTTGGGGAGGAGCAATAAAAAGAGCTGTGTGGCTCCTGCTGAACCTCCGGCAGAATCACTGAAAGCACACAATCAATCATAGTAATAATAATAATGGCATTTGTTAAGCGCTTACTATGTGCAAAGCACTGTTCTAAGCGCTGGGGTGGATACAAGGTCATCAGGTTGCCCTATGTGGGGCTCACAGTCAATCCCCATTTTCCAGATGAGGTAACTGAGGCTCAGAGAAGTTAAGTGACTTGCCCAAGGTCACACAGCAGACATGTGGCAGAGCCGGGATTCAAACCCATGACCTCTGACTCCAAAGCCCGGGCTCTTTCCACTGAGCCACGCTGCTTCTCAATCATACTTGTTGAGCACCTGTGTGCAGAGCACTGTACTCAACACTTGGGAGAGTACACTACAATAGAGCTGGTAGACATGCTCTAGGCACACAAGCCCAACCCACCCCATCTCTCCCACAACGGAGAGGTGCCTGTGTTCTAAGTAGGGTGTCATCACAAACACCCACACGTAATACCATATGGGGAAGACCCTCCACCACCACTTGAGGGAACTCTCCAGAACACCACCCAAAGAAGTGAGGCTCAAAAAACATAATTTCCACTCTTGTCTCAAGTGTGTGGAATTCAAAGTCCCCAGATGCTAGCTTATTCCTAGCCTCCCTAACACTTTGCTTCTTGTTGTGGTGCCCTTCGGGATTTTTGACATAGTTTAACATGGAATTTTCTAACCTAACTTCCAGAATTCTTTATGGAAGCCTCCTATTTCATCCTCCTTGTTTTCTGTTTATTATTCTAATCTGGGGAGAGTGGGGACTGGTTGCCATGGCAACAGTTATTTCTTCCAATGCATTTTGACTTTCATCAGATGTTCAGCTTGACAGTCAAGTTCTGCCTTCTGAAGGCCTGACTTTCACAACCACAGCTAATTACCCAAATTCTAACAAGTCCCTCCTGCTGCCCTAAAGGTTAAAACTAAAACTTGAACAACTGGGAAAAAAGGAGCATTATAAAAGCAATTCCTTGGCAGGGCAGAAGAAAACAAAGTAATTACACTTTCAAGCCCAGAGTGAAATTCTTCTCTAGATGTGTCTGTTTGCATAATACTTTTCAGTATGATAAAATGTCCATTCCTTTTCTCTTTCTTGATTCTTCTCTATCACTCCTCCACCCATTTCCAAAAGATTACCCCACAACTAAACTTTATATTTTCATCTAATAGCTTTTCTTTTCAAATGCTGAATTTAACTCCTGGTTTCAGGGGTTCAGCATGCATCAACCAAACATTGCCCTATGAAATTGTCCAATCAATGCTAAAGCCAAAACAAGCCATTTCTCCCCAGAGCCATAGTATGGGCACTTTAGTTGGACCCCTTAACCAAGGTTACCTTTAAGTACACTTAGGAAGAGGCCTAAAGATTTCAATGACACAGGTCCCTATTATAATTTATAGGGCTATATAGTCTGTGCATTCATGAACTGCACACATGTTTAACATCTTTGTTCCTTCATTGTATGAAATGCTAGTCAGACAAGATTATACTTTAGTCGAAGTGGACTATCACATCTTGGGCTGATTCCTATGGCTTACGTGTAACCCCAGGGTAGAATTTTAGTTTGTTGGTTTTAAAAGAGAAGGCCAACCACCTAGTGTTGGAAAAGTTGGAATTCTCCTCATGCCTTTGCTCTCTATCAGGGCAATCTCCTAAATTAGTTCCAGTATGTTGACATTCCTTCCATCTGGTGTCTTTCCACTCAGTGGTATTTTTATTACTCTAAACTGCAGCAGACAGAAGTACCTTTCCAGGGCCAAAGAGTGCTCTTTCATTAAAGGTCAGTCTGCTCCAAACAGCAGGGAAGTTTGTAATTTATTTATAGGAGTACAAGTCTTGAGTAACCTTTCCATTCAATAAAATCATGTAGAGTCCAATTAGATACTGACCTCTAACGTGAGACAAATTCTTCAAAAGACACTTGGATAATGGAATACAACTTCCTATCAAAAATGAAATGTTAAACATAGCTCATCTGCACATAATTTCTCGGTCTTTGTTCTTCGCTTTACTATCTGTATTTCTTACAATCAGATTTGACTTTGTAGCCCAAAGACGCCAGAGGGGTTGAGTAAGTTGCTTTATTCCACAGTAACAATGGAAGTTGATGTGCTACTAATAACTCCTTGAATGTTCTTGATCAAGGAACTGGAGCTGCAAGATATTTTCTACTGTAGACGCTGAAACACTTTTTAAATCATCTGTGTATTACTGATGGTATTATGTGACTAAAAGAAGGATTAAACCAATATTATCCCCAGGAGCTTCACGTCTATGTGTAGTTCAGAGGAGAATCCCTAGGAGGGTGGAGAACGCATACAATAGGAGAGTTGCCTCTTGAAAAACAAAGTGGAAGAGGTTTGGCAAGGGTTCCTCAATTCTTATTAAAATTAAAACGAACACCACCTAAGACTTATCAAGCATCTTTCTTCCTAAGAGCTCAAAGTACTTTCCCATATATCCCCTCAATGTGGGGCTGAGGGAAGGAGCAGCAGATATCATTATCCTCTTTCTACTGAAGGGGAAAGGAACTGAGGCAGAGAGGTCTAAATGACCTGCATAGATAACTTTTTGAGCAAGTGGCTGTACCAGGACCAGTTTCAGGTCTCCTGAGTGCCTTGGGAGTGCTCTAAAGCTTTCGTGTTTCACAGAGCTCTACTCCCATGGAGGCCTCATGATTAGGGTTAGAATCAGCAGAACTGTACAGACTTACACTCCAGAAGCCATGTGTGGTGAGGATTGACCTATAAAAACAATAATAATAATTGTAATGATGGCATTTGTTAGGCGCTTACCATCTTCTAAGTGCTGGAGTAGATACAAGGTAATCAGGTTGTCCCATTTGGGGCTCACGGTCTTAATCTCCATTTTACAGATGAGGTAACTGAGGCACAGAGAAGTGAAGTGACTTGCCCAAAGTCACACAGCTGATAAGCAGCGGAGCCGGGATTAGAACCCACAACTTCTGACTCCCAAGCCCATGCTCTTTCCACTAAGCCACACTGCTTCTCATGTAAGAGTGGGCTGTGCTGATTGAGGATGGGTACCTGTGCATGTTTGAAGGAAATCGGTTCCTCTTTATTAAGAAGAGGAGAAAAGAGACTTCGATGGGTTCCATGCCAGCCAACACAGAACCCTCCCCAAAATTACAGAGCCCCCAGAAAAAGTCTCTGGAAAATTCTAGAAAAATTCAAAGGAGACCAGTACAACATTCAGGAAGACATCCAGAAAGGCAGCATCGAGGAAGAGTGGGGAGTCATCAGGAATCAATGAGTCAGTCCTCGTTGGGAGTCCCTCCACTTAGGCCCAGGGCTGAGTGGGCAAGGGAATCGAACCAAACAGGTTGTGAATGCTAGGGGGCTTGGTGAAGCCTGCATCTCCTTAAAGCACAGGGCCAAAGCAAGTAAACCTTATTGAACCCCTGTGAGAGACGGGCTCCCCAAACTGGTCAGGGAGTCCTTCAGAAAGCCAAAAGGTGAACCGAACAATAAATGCATCAGGCAGAGCTATTAATATGCAGGAAAAGACATTTTCATACTTTTAAAAATGAGTCCCATATGAAAATGGTATTATTTAAGCCCTAGAAAAAAAACTGAATTCCAGGAAATCCAAGCGGGTGCGGTAGGTCAGACTGGGAGAAGCATTGGTTTTATTTGTTTTATTACTAATCTGCAGCCTCTTGGAAAATGGCTTGGGTGTAATCAAAAGAAAACAATGAAAACGATACACTTGAAGGTCAAATAGCTAACTTAATAGGAAACTCATAGAAATATGGCTGAGAGATTTCACAGCTTAATGCTTTTTTCTTGATGGCCAGTGAAGAAAATGCTGATTTCTGATCTCTGATCATTAACATGGGACCAGGTTGAGTTTTGTTACCGGGTTGAGTTTTGATACCGTCAGTGGGGATTTTGCGTGGAATTAATGGAATGTGTCCAGCCAACCTCTTGTTTACCACTGATTTGGTAGGAGCACAACCATGGGCTGGAAATTCAAGCATGCAGAATAGCCAACACAAACTACTGAAATGATCACAGGGCTTGTTGATTTAGAGATAAGGCTTTGGAAATGGTGAGAATTCTAAAAATATGCAACCGGGGAAGCACATGCAGAACTGTAATACTCCCACTGTAGCAAGCAGGGGTACCAGCTTTTCATTTCAAGCACGGTCTGGAGCTTGGGACAGAGCTCCCAGGGGGTGGGGCTCGGGAAAAATGAGAGGTGCTAACACACACACACACACACACACACACACACACAGGATCAGGGAGGAGGATACATACACACATTCAGGAAGATATGCAGGTTTACACAAATGCTTTTTTATAGCATTTGTTAAGTGCTTACTATATGCAGGCATTGTACTAAGCACTGGGATACAGTGGCATGAGCCCAGGCTTGAGAGTCAGAGGTCGTGGGTTCTAATCCCAGCTCTGCCACTTGTCAGCTGTGTGACTTTGGGCAAGTCACTTCACTTCTCTGGGCTTCAGTTCCCTCATCTGTAAAATGGGGTTTTAAGACTGTGAGCCCCACGTGGGACAACCTATCAAACTGTAACTACCCCAGCACTTAGAACAGTGCTTGGCACATACTAAGCACTTAACAAATCCCATTATTATTATTATTACAAGCTAATCAGGTTGGACACAGTCCATGTCCCACATGGGGTCACAGGCTTAATTCGCCATTTTACAAACATGGTAACTGAAGCCCAGAGAAGTGAAGTGACTTGCCCAAGGTCACACAGCAGGCAAGCAGTGGAGCTGGGATCAGAACCCAGGTTCTTTTGATTCCCAGGCCTGTGCTCTATTCACTAGGTCATGCTGCTTCTCTACATATAATAATAATTGTGGTATTTGTTAGGTGCTTACTATGTGCCAGATACTCTACTAAGTGCTGGAGTATATGCAAGATAATATGGTCAGACACAGTCCCTGTACCTCCTAAGACTCACAGTTTTAATTACCATTTTCCAGATGAGGTTATTGAGGCACAGACGAGTGAAGTGACTTGCCCATATGGTGGGGGAAGTTGACATGAATGCACGCACACACACACACAGACACACACCCCCACACACACACACCCAGCTGCCACCAGGGCTTGGGCCAAACACAAAGGAGGTGGACCAGGCTTAAGGGAGAGCCCATTCCCCTCTGAAGGTAAAGACATGCAGAATCCAGTGAGACTGCTCCCCTACTGAAGCCAGGGCCGGGAGACGCTATGGCCAGAAACCCATATCACAGCTCTTGCTTACTGAACACCTGTTGTGGGCAGGGACTGTCTCTAGGAAGAAGTGTGGCTCAGTGAAAACAGTCCAGGCTTGGGAGTCAGAGGTCCTGGGTTCTAATCCCAGCTCTGCCACTTCTCAGCTGTGTGACTTTGGGCAAGTCACTTCACTTCTCTGTGCCGCAGTTCCCTCATCTGTAAAATGGGGATTAAGATTGTGAACCCCATGTGGGACAACCTTGATTACCTTGTATCCCCCCAGTGCTTTGAACAGTGCTTGGCACATAATAAGCACTTAACAAATACCAACATTATTATTATTATTCAGCGCTTAGAACAGTGCTTTGCACATAGTAAGTGCTCAATAAATGCCATTATTATTATTATTATTGCTGAATTGTACTTTCCAAGTGTTTAGTACAGTGCTCTGCACACAGTAAGTGATCAATAAATACAATTGAATGAAGAAATGAAAGGGGCAAAGAGGGCAAATCCACCCCCAGAGTTCCAATTCAATACACAGGAAGGCATGCCCTCCCCCTCCCCATGGCCTCCCCACCCAATGGCCCATTCGCCTTGCCAAAGAACTTGTTCTTTGTTTCCTTTTTTATTAGGTAAGCAGTGACCTCTCTCTGCAAAGGAATGGTCAAATTGACATCTGCAGGAAAAGTCCTTAGAGAAGAGGCCAACACAGGCACCGGTTATAACATTCACCCAGAGCAACTGAAAGAAATGGGGCCAACCTAACTGTCCTACACTTTGTACTCCAGCTAAACTTGCTATTCCACCAGGGTACGTGAAGGGAAAAATCAAGAGCTTAGATTTCCTGTAATAAAAATTAATTTCATCAATTACATCACTGCCAAATGGGATGTCTTCCCTGTAAACAACCCCAAAGTATTCTTTGGAAATGGATTAATATTTGAGGGTTTTGTAGATTAGGAATCAAGCCTTTCAGAGGGGCTGAGTGGGATGTGATACTTTACTATTTAGGCTAAAATCTTAGAGCCTTAAATCAGAACTGCAAGATAATTCTGCTTTATCTATACCATCCTATTCCGTGATTTAAGGGTCTTTCAAACGCACAGCCTTTTCAGCTTTCCTCTCCATAGTGCCAATTACCATCCTGATGAGAAGTGATATTTATTTTGACTCCAAAGGGGTTCCACCTCTTGAAGAGCATGCAGAAGACAAATTCTTTTCTTATTGGGTTTCAAAAAGTATCATTACACTAGAAAGGAAGTTGACAACGATTTGGATTTACTTAACATTAAAAAGGATGATTATTTATGTTGACCCAAGTTGACAAATTTAGGGGTTAATCATCTTTAGCTATCCAAGTCAAGTGGGTAATTATGTAACATTGTATGGTCAAGAAAAATATATTCCTAAATCCCCCTGAGGATTGTTTTAAGATCTTCCAGCAAAGGTCACTCTCCTGTCAAGGAGACTTGATGCTTCAATTCTACCTGAGAACTTTATGAATTCACATCCAGGTCTGCTTTTGCATTCTCTGCAAAAACTTAATAAAACTTAATAAAGGCATCTAGTGGGAAGATTTAAGCACCAAATTATGAGTTATGAAATTAAGCACCTTTTCTCTTCTGTCTGTAATTCATTTTATTGTTTCTCTCCCTGGCTAGACTTCAAGCTCCTTGAGGAGGGAGTTCTACTAATTCTGCTGTACTATCCCAAGTGCTTAGTTCAGTGCTCTGCCCACAGTAGAGACTCAATAAATATAATAATGTTATTGTTATTATAATTAATAATAATAGCAATAATAATTATAGTGTTTGTTAAGCATTTACTATGTGCCAGCATTGTACTAAGTGCTGTGGCAGATACAAGATAATTGAGTAGGATACAGTCCCTATCCCACACCAGGTTCACAATCTCAATCACCATTTTACAGATGAGGTAACTGAGATACAGAGAAGTGAAGCGACTTGCCCAAAGTCACATAGACAATTGGCAGAGCTGGGATTCGAACCCAAGTCCTCTAAGTCACAAGCCCGTGCTCTGGCTAGCTCACCATGCTGCTTCTCTAACAAATATTATTCAATGAATGACTGATTAAAGCCAAAACACCCTCAGTATTCACCTTCAAACATCAATTCCCATGAAATCTAAAGAAAAGATCATAGCCAGGAACTGTAAGAAAGAAGAAAGAAAAGATGAGATACTAAATAAGGATTCTTTCAAATGCTGAAGCACAATGGGAAGTGACAGAAGAGACTCAGAAGAGACTTGTCTCTTCAGGCAAGAGACTGAAGAACTCATAAGGGGCAGGAAACACTGTTTCAAAATCCCCTTAGGCCCTTTGCCTGCTTTCCTTTAGGATAAGCCTGATTTCTTTCATATGGTCAAAGGAAAAGAAATGTGAAATATTTTGACTGAGCTGTCTCCTTCAGGAATGTTCTGAGAACTAAAGAAAGAAGAATCCCCAATCTTTTTCCTTCTAACTACAGATGGCTGATGAGTTAAAACACAGTTTAGTGGGGGTTATCATCTTTTCTACTGCAGGTAAATTCTCTATTTGCCACTGAATGCTGGCACAGGAGCCTTTCCCACTCCCTTATCCCTGGTCCCGCTCTGAGTTTATTTAATAAAGAAGCAGATCCACATCACCCCCTTTTCAGTAAAAGAACATCATCTTGAATAACTGAATAAGGGATACTGCAAACAGATCACCAAGAGGTCCTCTTCACATGACTCATATCAGAGTAAAGTCATCTTTTCTAGAGACCCACAGCATACCTGAATTTAAAGAGCAAAAGCATCTTATAAACCAGGAAGCAATGCATTTGACCTTTGGAAGCTGACTGAATAGTGTCTTACACTGAACCAGATAATAATAATAATAATAATAATAATAATAATGATTGTGGCATTTGTTAAGTGCTTACTATGTGTCAAGCAGTGTTCTAAGCAGTGGGATAGATACACAGTAATCAAGTTGGACACAGTCGCTGCCCAACATGGGCCTCACGGTCCTAATCCCCATTTTACAGATGAAGTAACTGAGGCACAGAGAAGTTAAGTGACTTGCCCAAGGTCACACAGCATACAAGTGGCAGAGCTGGGATTAGAACCGACGTTCTCTGATTCCCAAGCCCAGGCCCTTGCCACTAGGCCATGCTACTTCCCTGGTGGGATGGAGTCAATCTCAAGAGCAGTAAGAGGATCTAATTAGTTCACCAGGCCTTTTTGTATCCTGATCAAATATAATTACATCAGTCTATTAGTCAGTGGTATTTACTGACCTCTTACTGTGTGCCGAGCCTTAGTATAATTACTAAGCATTTGGGAGAGTACAATAAGAGTTGGTTGATACATTCCCTGCCCACAAGGAGCTTACAGTCTAGAGGGAGAGACAGACATTAAAATAAATTTCAGACTTGTATGGATATGAAAAGATGCAATTATTTAAAAGGCAGTTTACAGAGGCAAAATAATCACTGACCTTCATATATGCTGATGATATGAGGATGGTTGAGGGATGACATGATCTCAATCTCCCTTCGGATGTGAACCATGTCTTGTTCATCCTTAATTTTGTCCTTGCGAATGGATTTTATTGCAACCTAAAAGTCAGGAAATTAATGTTACTCATGGAACTACAGAGATGCAAATGAACCATCAGGGGAGTTTAGAAAATAAATACAGATGTTATTTATTGGCAGAACTTGTGATGACCAACATAAAACTTTCAAATACCCTGGTCATTTATTTCACTTATACCAAATGTGCCTTTCTCCCAGCAACCAGAAATGCTAAGTTTTAAGGACATTGGGGGTGGGGTGAGGGGGGTTGTTTGTTGATGTTGTTTTTAAATACTGCTGATACGATCTTATATTGAAGCCAACTGTTGTTAATCTGTTTCCATGAGGGAGCTTATTGTTTTTAAAGGGATACAGTACAATTTATAGAGTGCTGTGGCTCTACTCTACTGGAATACCTTAATATGCTGATTACTGAATTTAAGCAAGCAGTTATTCCAGCTGTGTCTGTGGGGTAAATTACAGAATCATAGGCACTTGATTCATACGATCCCTGCCCTGGAGGAGCTTACTTGCCGTGGAGGTGTGGAAAGGACCAAAGAGCTTAAAGGAGTACAGACTCCCTCTTGAGCCTTGAGTTTTCACACCCAGTTCTATGTCATTCATTTATTCGGTCATATTTATTGAGCACTTACTGTATGCTGAGCACTGTACGAAGTGCTTGGGAGAGCATGACCCAACAATAAAAACGTTCCCTGCCCATGAGCTTGCCGTCTTGGGGGGGGCACTTAAATGTCACATTTATGCCGTTGCTGAGAAACCATATCTTTCCAGCACCCTTCCCTCACCAGTCACCTTTCACAAGCACACCAACTGAGCAGATACTGTTTCCCCCCCCAAAAAAAAAAACTGGGGCAGGAAAAAGGTCCACTCAGATTCTAAAGACCCTAAGAAAACTTTGTGTTTGAAAGACGATAATGGTACAAACCAGCAGGCAAAGCTTGAGTGATTTTTTTTAAGTGCCCACAAATGTGGATAACAAATCTAGGAAATAAAATCACGGATATTGATAGATTCATCTTTGCCTGTAAACAAGCTGATAATTTAATCCGTCTGTCCTGGCTTCAAGGAAAAAAATTAACCACTTGGGTTCTGTGGGTGCGAGAAGGAACGCCAACTCACAACTTGCTGTCAGCCACAGAATGCCTATGTTTTTCTCAAAATGTTCCTTTGGTGACCTAAACCCTGACCTGAAACCATCTTTTAGTGGGTGAATGACAGTTCAGCCATTCCTCTGGATTACAAGAGCATGAAATTCTCCTGAGGAAAGCACGCTTCCTAGAACTGAACAGCCCTGCCACATCTTAAGCGTACAAGGATTCAGTTCCACAGACTAGTATGCATTTAAGTTGCTAGATACATATTGAGCCTTTTTTTTCCATTTAAAAAGTTGTACCTATAGCAATGAATGTACTTGAGACTCCAAAGTAAAACATTCCCTCTCCTACATAAAGTAAAACACTACCATCACAAAGCTGAAAAGGTAACTGTGATCTCTGGAGTCTGCAGAGTTTCAAGAGGAATAAAAAAAGAAAGGGGAAAAAGTTATAAAATATACATAGGCCTAAGGAAACCTAAAGGCAAAAACCCGCCTCTTGTTAGAGGCTGCTCATAGAGTGAGCTGCAGCGTGGGGGAGGTAAAATGCAAAGTGAAACATAAATTTGAAATGGGAAAAAAGCTTTGTCACCAAAATGCCGAGATACAGCATTGTAACCGGCCCACATACTGGCCTCGTATTTATCGAGGAGAAAAATGTTTCTGATAAAAAGAACAAGAAAAATTCCATTCTGATGACGTCAAGCTGCTCTGCAATTGCAAAGAAATAACTACAGCTTTATCCCAGCAGATATTATAACAAAGCCTGGACTTTCCCAATCCTCTCTCTCTTTGAGAGAGGCAGTGAAAATGCAATATACCGTGTAGACCAATAGGATGTGGGTGGCTCTTGGACTTACTCCCACATTCCTGAATGAAATAAATATGGGTAGGGGTTAAAAAACACCCTCTGGATTATGCAACAGCCTGCACTTGGCTCTGAAGAAGAATTCAAGAAGGATTCTATTGTCAAGCATGTAAAAAGGACAAATTCTTCTCCATCCTGGGTCAGGCCAGGGATGGCAGCATTCAATAGGGTAAAAAAAGCTTGCTTGGGAGTTTGACCAACCCACAGCTCAATTCCACATCTCCACACCTGCCATTGGAGCTGCTGGGGATGAATTTTCAGAGTGAAGACTTGTTTCTAATTTGGAGGCGACTGAGTATTGAGAGTTCAATAAATATTGGAAGAAGACATCACTGTTGCAAACAAAGCCCTGTTTTCCCCCAATAAGCTTCCTTGGATACTGGAGCAACAACAAGAAAAGCAGCATGCCCTAGTGGAAAGAGCATGGGCCTGGTATTCAAAGGACCTGGGTTCTAATCTACATTCCGCCGTACGACCTTGGGCATATCACTTAACTTCTCTGTGCCCCAATTCCCTCATCTGCAGAATGGGAATTCAATGCCTGGTCTCCCTCGCGCTTAGACTATGAGCCTCAAGTGAGATCTGATTATCTTGTATCTACCCCAGGCTTAGTATAATGCTTGACATACACTAAGCGTTTAACAAATACCACAGTTATTACTGTTATAATTACATATATATATTTGTTGAGCTGGATTCCCCAGTGGAAACTACACTGAGGGAGTAAGAAAGGTATCTTCAGGCTGCAAGGACGCCTTTAGTTAAAGCACTTGGCAGCATTAAGTGGACTCCATTGGGCTGGAAGAGAGACTTCAGCTTCCAAAGCTGCTTTATGCCAATTCAGTACCTTTAGACTGAGAAGCTCAGAATATCTTAGAGGCATTTACAGCTCAATCTCAATCAACTTCTCTCTCCCAGCCTGTGAGGGAAGCAAGCAAAACTCAGAGAGGTTAGGCAGCTTGTCCCATGTCCCTCAGCCAGGTAGAGGTAGATGAGATGGAGTCACTGAGCTTCCAAGCCTGGAATACTGTAGGCTGTCCTGAAATTGTTGTCTTGAACCTTTCCAAGCGCTGAACACAGTAAGTGCTCAATAAATGCAATTAACTGATCGAGTACCCATCGGTCCAGTTTCCTCTTCTTCCTAAATGTACTTTTAGAGACTGGAAATACCTGGAGGACAGGGACCCAAGTCTTCTACCCTTAGTGGAAAGAGCATGGGCTTGGGAGTCAGAGGTTGTGGGTTCTAATCCCAGCTCCACCACTTAGCTGTGTGACTCTGGGCAAATCACTTAACTTCTCTGTGCCTCAGTTACTTCATCTGTAAAGAGGGGATAAATAATAATAATAATAATGGCATTTATTAAGCACTTACTATGTGCAAACCACTGTTCATAGCGCTGGGGAGGTTACAAGGTGATCAGGTTGTCCCACAGGAGGCTCACAGTCTTCATCCCCATTTTACAGATGAGGTAACTGAGGCCCAGAGACGTTAAGTGACTTGCCCAGTCACACAGCTGACAATTGGCAGAGCTGGGATTTGAACCCATGACCTCTGACTCCAAAGCCCCGGCTCTTTCCAATGAGCCACGCTGCTTCTCTGTGAGCCCCACGTGGGACAGCCCGATTACCCTGTATCTACCCCAGCACTTAGAACAGTGCTTAGCACAGTGCTTAGCACATAGTAAGCACTTAACAAATACCATCATCATCATCATTGTATTCACCAGAGTTTAGTACAGTACTCTGTAAACTGTAGGTGATCAATAAATACTATTGGTTGGTTAATTGATAACTTTTGGCCCTAAGGTTATCAGTGCTGTACAGCATTCTACCATTCTGGTGCTCTAAAGTCTGAGGTAGTCTAGTAAACTTTCTGAGTAACTCAGGTGATAGTATTCCTTGTGGCTAGGTAATTGAAGCCGTAGCATATTTAGAGACCTGGTTTATTCCCAACACTAGCAGCAACCTAACAGACAAGCAAGAAGTCTCAAGTGGGTGTGTAGGTTTCCTTGAAATTGTTCCATTACTATAATAGTTTACTTTTAAACTTCTACTGTGATGTTGGGTGACGATAAGTTTGGTGCATTTGAATTCATTTATTACAGGCATTGTAGAAAATAAAGCAAATAGCCTTCCTCTCTCCCCTGGCAATTAGGGGGCACAATGTATTGCATCTACCCATTTCCAAGGTAGCTAATGGACTCTGCCTGTGGGAATCTCGCTTTGAGCGACAGTGTTTGCGGGAAAAGAACTGCACTATTATCTTCACTTTCCGTGCCAGGGTTATGAGAGCTCCACTTATCAGACTTTTCACTGTGGGACCAATGCCAGAGATTGTACAAGGTGATGAACAACATGAACCCAAACAGGAATTATCTTAATTGCCTGACTCTTCTAAAATACCACCCACTTGTTCTTTGTGCAATCTCTCGCCTCCAAAGGAAAAAAAAATGGCTCTTCATCACACCCTTTTAAGTCAATGCAGTAATGGTGCATGCATTCAGAATTAATGAAATCTTCTCCCTTCTCCCCTTTCTTTTGCCTACCCACCCTAAGACAACTATACAAACACCTAGAACAGTCTGCCTCAAGAGAATATTTCTGTGACTCACAATGAACAATAAAGTGCAGAAAGCACCATTCGTCACTGAGAATAGCCCCACCTAACAGTTGGCTAGTAAATTTAGCTTCATTTTCCAGTACTTTTAGCTTCCAGTCTCTAAATGATTTGACCACCCAAGAATTACAGGAAGGCAGTTTAAGCTCCCACTATCTCATGAATCAACAAGCTCAATAAGGTGATCTGAAAACCTTGGTTTCAGCCAATAGGTGTACCTGAACAATGCAATCACAGATTTAGCCACTCCCACCAGGGATAAAGCTTGCAAGAGGCCAAGTGAGCAGTGACTGACTGGGGATATCCTCGACGCACTCGCCCAATACCCCTGCCAACAGACTATTTTGGGTTTTCACTAGCCAATTGTCTACATAACTCAAGCCTACAAAAATGTGGTTACAATTGCCAAACCCAGCTTCACCTGAAATATCCAGATAATTGAGACCGAAGTGAATTTTCAGGGCCTGATCATCTACTTAATTTGCTGATGTACTCCTAGCTTTAATTCTTTCCATCCTGTTCCTAGGAGATTATAGCTGTTTCTACAGCATTAGTCCATGCCCAGAGCCACTAAAAACTGGGCCAACTAGTGCAAGGGCTTTACATATACATGAAAAGAATAAAAAATTCAGTGACTATATCCCACTCCCCCAAGAACAATTCCTAACTCCATACCCCCATACAAAAATAAGTTATTGATCAAATGTCCATTCCTGCTTGCAAATACATTATGCATTAACACATAGCTTAGACTGTTTATTCTTGAGGAAGGAACACTTATTAAGTGAAAGCCCACGGTAGTTCATCAATAATTGTCAACAGCGCAGGAGAGCAAACACCTAAGCTAGGAAAAGCTGTGTGTGTGTGAAGAGAAGAGGGTTTTTGGTTGTTTTTTTTTTAAGTCAAGTCTGCTCTTCATAATTGCTCAGACCAACATGATCGAGGACCAACATGACTGAGGCATCTTAGTCCCAGAGCAAGGCTCAGCTCCAATAAAGGATGAGTCCAGCACTCTGTCATTTATGAAAATTAACTCTGTGGCCATTCGTACATACACACTTGCATATACTGGGGGCAACTGCTCAACCTATTTCAGCCCTCAATGAAGTAGTGTCCCATTAGACCGACTGTAAGTTCCTCAAGGATAGGGCCTGACTCAACCGCTTTTATTTCATGCTCCCAAGTGCCTGGTAAGTGTCCTAGTAAATTCATTCATTCAATTGTATTTATTGAGCGCTTACAGTGTGCAGAGCACTGTACTAAGCACTTGGGAAGTACAAGTTGGCAACATAGTAAACGTGATGTGGGTCATCAAATGGCCGATTTTAAATGAATCACCCTATGGTTTGAGGTTGAAATCCTAAATAGAAGGCCCTGAGAGGATATGGTCTTTGGGTTTTCAGTGTTTCTTGGTCACACAAGGGAAGTGGGAAGGAGGAAGAAGTACACTGCTAAACAGGACTTCTATAAAGATCAGTTGAAAACTCTCTTTTTTCTTTTAAATCCCGGGATAGTTTTGCGTGGATGCAGAAGTCCAGTTTCCCTAGTATCATTAGGTGTGACCTCGCATCAAATCATGCTCAAGAGCAGCTCGGAAGAGTTTTTACAGAAGCTTTTCTGGGAACTTTTGACAATGGGATTCAGAGAAAACTCCTTGTAAAGTTGAAAGAAAGGTCAGGTTAAAGATCAAGCTGAGTGGCTTTCCACTTAGTATTTGGGCTTGTTCAATACACGGATGGGGCTTGGAGGCAGAATACTTTCTCCTTCTAGCCCGGAAGACCATCCAACACAACCCCCTGTTTTGGGTTGGTTGCCATTCAGATATTGCATGCCAAATGACTGTCACGGCGATGCCACCTGGGAGGCAAGTCATGCAGCCAAAACCCTGAATGAATTATGTATGAACAACCCAAGCCCACTGTTTGGAAGACTGGCAAACTCCAAATGATAATCAATGAGGATGCAAGTTATCAGTGATGCTCTTTTTAACCACTCCCTCTTCCCACCCCCTCCACCTCTCACTACTGACTCCCCTACATACTCCCCTGCTGGTTTTGGCCAATCTACTAAACCCAGGGGCTGATGTGCTTTTTTCCCCTTTCTGCATGTTTATTCATGTTGTTCCATGGGTGTTTTCAGAGGTGCATGCTGCTCCAAGACCCCCAGCTGTATCAACAAGCCTGCCAGGAAAGCATATATTTAGAGCAGGACAGTCTGGACGAGCATTTTACCCTTTACAGGGCATCGTCCCACTTTTTTTTTAACAGCTGCTCCCTTTGCCCTGGCAAAAACACATGGCGATATAATACTCTGAAATTACCTTCCTCAATCCTCTACTTCCCACAGCATCATATAAAAGGGATTATGTTTCCTCCCATGAATACTGATTTACTGCAGCTGTACTGTAGCTCCCAGGGAGACATTTTTTTCTGGGCCAGTTCTGAAACATCAGCCCTATATTGGGATGATAAATGTCAAGCCAGATTTTTGTTTGCATAAACTGAGGCATTCTGGCCTTTAGAAGGGGCTGGGACCATTTTTTCTGCAGGCAAATTCCTGCCCTCCCTTCTCCATCCCTTCAAGAACAGTGCTGAAAATACCATCTTTACTTTAGAGATACTCTATGGAGCCCAAATATTACCAAGTTGGCCCTCATTCTCCCTTCTAAAGCTTTGTTCCCACATAGACCCTGAAGGGCAGAGAGCTTCTTCAATGAGCTCATCTCACACAGATGAGGAATAGAAAAGGAATAGATTCTCATAGAGCATTTCACTCATCCTGTCACAAGAAATTCATGACTGCTGTCGGACCACCAAAATTCAAGGAACACAGATTCATTTACGGTTCCATACTTTTTTGTAGTTCTAGGATGTGAGGTCTGCTGAGCTGGTGCAAGTTAATACATCCTCAAAAAGGAGAGAAATTGGCTGCTCCCCCTATTCCGACCAACCCATAGTATATTTAGAAACAGCCCAGAGTCCAGTACAAAGAAGTGGTGTGATTTAGTGGAGCCAGAAAACAAGAGTTCTAATCCCAACTCCAACCACTTCCCTGATTTAACTGTGGTATTTGTGAAGTACTTACTATGTGCCAGGCTGTACTAAGTGCTGGGGTGGGTAGCAGCACACTGAGTTGGACACAGTCCCTGTCCCACATGGGGCTCAAAGTCTCGATCCCCATTTTACAGATGACGTAACTGAGGCACAGAGAATGAACTGACTTGCCCTAGGTCACACGACAGACATGTGGCAGAGCCGGAATTAGAACTCATAACTTTCTGACTCCCGGGCCCATATTCTATCCACTACTCCATACTACTATGTGACTTTCAGCTCTCTTCCTCAATTTCCTTTCCCATTGATTGTGAATTCAATACCTGCCCTCCCTCCCACTGAAGAATGTGAGTCCTATGTTGGATAAGTAAGTTGTCTGACCTGATTAGTGTGTATTTACTCCGGTGCGTGGCACATAATAAGCACTTAATGAACACCATTATTATTATTAGAAGGGCACACGCCTTTCGCTGTGGGGTCCAAGATTCAAATCCAAGCTTTTCTGAGCACTGCACATCCTTTCCAGTTGGATGGTTCTATGACACATAGGTTAATATGGTGGTGTGATCAAATGCCCCAGGGCCCCGAGTAGTGGCTAAAGGAGAAATTCCATCTGTAATCAAGACACACTAACTAATCTCGAAGCCAGACTCACTAAAAGGATCAAAATGCAATTATATGTAACTTGTGTACTCTACTTGCCAAACAGATGTTTGCTTTTTTGCTTCCACATTTACTAAAGCCAAGTGCAACATCAAATTGGGATTCCACAAAATAGAACTGCTTTCCTTCCAGGTTACAATGTTTTTGGAACAAAAAAATGCTAACATTACGCGCAAACTAGGGCAATAAAACTGGTAGCATCTGATGACACCGTGTCTGTTTATATCACAGTTTGGATAAGCTGATGGTTGTGTAACTCTGATTTATCAAACTCCAACTGCAGTTCTGTGCCACCCCACAGATGAACATGTTAAGAACACATGTGCAGGGCATATACCACAACTGCCACTTCAAGAACCCGGTTCCCTTCCTGTAGAGAGCTATATTAATTCCCAAAAGGCCAAACAGAATGACAATCTGGCCCACTGCTGACCAGCTGAGTAAAATGGGGACAAGGTTTCAAAAACTTCACTTGGTCATCTTCTCTGGGCAACATGCTGAATCATTATCCTACCAATTGCTTGACTGAAGGGGAATGGAACTTTTTTTACTCAAACACGATGAATAACAATATCATTTTAAAATCCTGATTTGATAACAGTCAAATGGACATATTTGTTTGGATTTTGCACTTGACTACTTTTGTAATTCACTGAAAATACATATTTTCAAAATCTATATTACTTTGATTCCCCTAGAATATCCAACATCTCAGGGAAACTGTGGTGACAACGGGGTAACCCCTAAAAAGTGAGAATGAGGTTGACTCTAAGGAGGAAATGAAACGGTCCATCTGGCTTGGTGGTCAAAAATGAGTAAAAGAAAAAATACCATAAACATAGCTCAAAAAGTTCATCTTTAAATTTTAGTTCACCAGTTTAGGGAGTTATTGGTAACTGAAAGAAAGATCCTCAAAAATTATGAATTTTATCTTGGCCTGGTTCCTTCAACTTGGAGATTTAATTTCCAGCAGTTGGAATGCACAACAATATCTAACATAGGAACTTGGAAATAATGCTGGCAATTTTCATCCCCCAACCTCGAGAAGAAGATTCCTGAAAAAGAACTGTCAGTTTTACTGAGGCTGTGCTCATTTTCCTTTTATGAAAAGAGTTTCTATTTCTAGTAATCTTGTGCATAGTTAAACCCGTCACCACTCCACCATTGTGCTCTCTGGTGTTTGAGGTCTGGCTAATTAAAGTTCAACATTCCTAATCATCAAGCCCCTTATAGCAACACTTTGGGCTCAAAATGTTCAGCTCTGAGTGATGAGGTTACCTCCAAGAACTAAACAGAGCCAAGAATCCAAATAAAGCAGGTTCCTAGAAGAGAAAAGGAATTAAAGCTAGAAATGACTACCAACTCCAGAGGGCGTGCATTCTGGAGGCTGAATAGCAATGAAAATTAAAAAGCAATCTGGAATACTGAGCTAGGTGACTTTACAGGCCTCCTCTGCTGCTTTCTGCAACTGGGTTTCTTTGCTCTGGTTCCTTGAGGGCTGACTATTCTCCTCTGTAAGTAAGCAGCTGTCCCAATATATTAAGCGCTTACTATACGCAGAATGCTGCACTAAGCATTTGGGAGAGAACAATACTACAGAATTAGCGAACACATTTCTTCTAGAGCTTTAAGTCTAGAGGAACAGATCTATTGGAAGGTTAAGGTCAAGAATGGCAAATGGGATCTCTTCAACAATAACAATGATGAGGAAAGAGGAGAAAGGTGATAGAACCAAGCGACAAGCTGTATGGGTTTCTCCTTTCACCCTGCCAGATTTAGATGTGTCACTTTCCCCAAAGAAAAGAGTAGCTTCTTCCCCTTGAAACTTAGCCCAGAGTTCTTCCTGTGCTTGTGCCGAAAACCATGTCAAACTGTCTGAAATTCCTCAGTGCGTTGGGCACTACAGAGTGCATTTACAAGAAACTGAGGTGGGAACACCTGATCCATCTCATTTTGAAGCCTTTGTTTTTTCTTCAGCTACCCTGGAGAAAACCGGACTAATAAACTGAACCAAACAACTCCTAGATGTTGGAAGGAGGAATATACTGGGCTGATTTATGACATCGAAGAGAGCATTGGCACTTCCTCCATCCACAGTATGTCACACAATCCTCTACTAATAGCAACAGACCCTTACGTAAAAATGGCTCTAGAATGTCACCACAGCCTATCACCTTAACCTTGGAGAACTGCACTAACTCTGACGCTGCAGAAAACATTGGCGTTATTGCCATTTGTTAGTTCCATCCTGAAAATAATAAGTCTAACTAGGAAGAAAAATTAGGCAAATACTAAGGAAAGTGAAGCGGACAAGGTTCAAGAAATCTAATCTCCCCACAACAAGGGATGTGAAAGCGAGGTGGGGGTTAGAATTAGAGAAAATCTGGGGGAAGGGAATTTTTCCCTGAAAGAGTAGGGGTTCTTAGTCACCTCTGCCACCATTTTAAAATCATTTCTGGTGTGGCGGGCACATGCGTTCTTGGGGAAGTGACTGAAGGCTGCTGCCCTGACTGGAAACAATGAGGTGAAGGGAAAAACTCAGACACCTCAGACACCTCACCGCCCCCCACCTCCAAACCCGGGTTGACCCCAAATATTGGCTGGCCCTTGGGTTTTCATAGATATAACCAGTCCTACTCTGAATATATACTTTGGATTTACAGTAAATGAATTGGGGCCTCTCGCTTTTCCAAATTTGCACATGTAGATACCACCCTGGCAGATAGTCCTGAAAATACCATTTCTGCCACATTTGTACCTGTGAACTTTTCATCTCCATTCACCAGGTCATTACAACGGTGGTAGGCCGCATCAGTAACCATAAATGGGAACCTTACCACTGCTGTGGGTACTGCCTTCAGCCTGATTTATTTCTGGGTTAGGCCTGTGAGTACAGGAAATGGTGTGCATCTTGCACTGCTGAATTAAGATGACTCATGTGACTGATCACACACACACACACACACACACACAAAAAAAAAAAAAGATTAGGCCACATAACATGTGCAAGATTGAACTGGGAATGCTGCCTTTTTATATATAGCATATACCATTATTTGAAGTGTGACAACAGGAAAATCAGCTGAGATAATGTGTTGTTAAAGTGCCACAATGGATTTTGTTGGACAAATAATGAGAACAATTTGGGTATGCAACTAAACAGAGACAGTCCCCTTTGGACCCTGCCCTGATTTTATGGAAACACTTCATAAGAACTATTCCCCAACAACAGAACTGTCATATCCAACAACCAAATCCCAGAAACATCCCAGCTGAGTTCAGGAAAGCTGTTTTCTGATGCATTGTACACACAAACACCAATACTACCCAGATGTTCTCTATGTAAAACATTTGGTTTGAAACACACTGCGCTTCTTTTCAAAAGGTCATTGTGATTGTTTAATGGACTCGTACAGTTCAGCTAAAATATCCTGAAACATTTGAATGAAGTCCTACTAAAATGTACGTGTCCCATCTGCAGAAAAGAGAATATGTAAATTAGAGAGAGAGCATTATGTGATTTGTGCTGCTTTCATAATTGAGCAGAACAGAAACTAAAAGCTGTGACACAGGGACTAGAATCTAGGTTGCTTTTTTGTGAGTCCATTGCTTCAATAACCTAGTAAACGACTTTTAAACAAAGATCTTACGGAGCTGTGATTCTGATGTTTTAAAATCACCACAGGACTGTAAGCCCGTTGTTGGGTAGGGACCATCTCTATATGTTGCCGATTTGTACTTCATTCATTCATTCATTCAATCGTACTTATTGAGCGCTTACTGTGTGCAGAGCACTGTGCTAAGCGCTTGGGAAGTACAAGTTGCCAACATATAGAGACGGTCCCTACCCAACAGCGGGCTCACAGTCTAGAAGGGCTTCCCAAGCGCTTAGTACAGTGCTCTGCACACAGTAAGCGCTCAATAAATACGACAATGAATGAATGAACGAATGAAGAAAAGACCACATGCAGAGGGACACGATGAGATCTTGGGCCAGATACATCTACTGACAGCTGAAGCAGAAGGGGTTTAGAGGGAAATGTCAAAGACCAAAAGCGAAGCAGGCTGATGCAGCATTCTGTCTATATTTCAGATCACCCAACTTAAGCACTCAGCATAAACCTATTTCCTGGTGAATGGAATTCATAGAATGGAAATGATTTCCCTGACATAAGCAGACACAATTGGCCCAAAAGAGAGAACAAGAAAGCTGCAGCTTTCCTGGCAGTAAGTATACTGAGCAGCCAAGCACAAGATCCAGACTTTCCTTTACTTTCATGGTTCTTCAGCTGGAGCCAGCTCTCAGCTGTCCTCAAAAGAAACTGCTTAATTCCATTAAGTCTCTGACAGTAAGTCTGAAGACACCTCTGGTTCTAAGGGGGTCGATTTGGTAGGAATTTGACTGGGTTTTCTTGATGAGACAGAGGATACACTGTGTGCTAAGGATGCCCCAGGATGCACTGAACCAAAGATGCAAGATGGGCTTCAGCTCCCCACCTCCATTCCCAGTCACGTACATGGTGGGGATTAAAAGAGCTATGAGATTAGGCTGGAAAAGAAGTCTTTGAAATTCAGGAGGGACTAAGAGCACAGTGACTTTGAACCGAGGGTGACCTTGCACCCCGCTACTGTTGTTGGGGAACCACAGGTTAATCAGGTAGAAAATGGTTTTCCCTGTCACTTGTCCTCCATCCTGAATGGCTTCATGGGAAGCAGTGTGGCCAGTGGGAAGAGCATGGGCCTGGGGGTCAGAGGACGTGCATTCTAATCCCGGCTCCTCCATTTATCTGCTGTGTCACCTTGGGCAAGTCACTTAACTCCTCTGTGCCTCAGTTTCCTCATCTGTAAAACTGGGGTCTAAGACTGTGGACCCCATGTGGGACAGGGATTGTGTCCAACCCGATTATCTTGTAGCTATCCCAGGGCTTAGAACAGTGCTTGGCACATAGTAAGCACTTAACAAAATACCATTAATATTTTTATTATTTTGAGGCGAGTGATGTAAAATGGGGAATAGGACTGTGAGTCCCTGTGGGACATGGACTCTGTCCAAGCTGATTAGCTTATAACGCTTAATAAATATGACTGATTGATACATCTACCCCAACGCTTAGTACAGTGTCTCCGCACATAGTAAGTCTGCCAGCTCTGCCCACTCCACTTATGCCACTCTTCAGTAAGACACCATGTTAATGGATCTGTAACTCCTGACCTAGGTGCAGAAGTAGTTTGGGCTCACTATACAGCACTCTTGCTGCATTGATCCCTGCTCTGCCACTTTTCCGCTGTGTGACCTTGGGAAAGTCACTTAACTTCTCTGGGCCTCAGTTATCTGTAAAATGGGGGTTAAGAGTGTGAGCCCCATGTGGGACAGGGATTGTGTCCAATGTGCTTAACTTGTATCTACCACAGTGCTTAGAACAGTGCTTGGAACATAGTAAGTGTTTAAAAGTATTATTATTATCAGAGTAGATTCTAATAGAATGAACTGGTCAGTCTATGTTCTCCAGTGGCCCATCAGATCATTACACACAGTTCCCAATCAGCAGAAGGAAACAAACCACCGGTACTGCTTTTCCATAAAAGCCAGTTGTTTCCCTCTGAGCTGCTCAAGTGTTTACTACAGTGCACTGCACACAGTAAGGGGTCAATAAATACCATTGATTGATTGATCGATCTTCAGAGTTCTCAGGTGGTGAGAATCCTGTGAAACTTGCTACTCTTCAGGAATTCTACTATTAACTGTACACACAGACACACACACAGTTGCTCCCTTGACACTTCATTTTATCATCTCTCTGTTCCAAGGGGAAATGATTTAACCATAAGAAAAACAACTGAAGTCTGTTGAATTCAGAACCAAAAAGATCTGTTCACTTCTCTCCAACAAAGGACATGCCCACAGATACCTTGGTCTTTCTGTACCACTTACTATAAAATGTCTCCCTTTGCATTATCAATAAATCAATGGTATTTACTGAACACCTGATGCAGAACACAGAGCTATGCACCTGGGAGAATTGGTTTCAGAGCCAAGTTCACTTTCATGCCTGCTATTAAACTTACCAAATATCCTTGCTCTCCCTCCCCACAGGACTATGAGCCCCATGTGGGTCAGGGACTGTGTCTGATCTAATTATCTTGTTTCAACCCCAGGGCTTAGCTCAGTGTTTGGCATGTAGTAAATATCATCATCATCATCACATTATCAGCAGCAAAAAATTCAATGAGGATATGTCAGCATTGGCTCGAGGTAATACTGGAATTTTTATAGCTTAATATACATATACACTATTGGCATTATACCAAATAGTGTGTGTGTGTATGCATGCGTGCACACACACTATTTGGTTTATTTGGTCAGTCTCATTAGGCTGACTTCATGCTAAACCTTTGCTTTGAACTGCTATATATAGGAATTGGAGATACTTTCAGAGTCAAGAGTTCTACTAGACATGGGTCTCAACTGAGAATCAGAAGGAATTAATTCTACTCTCACCTGTATCACAAGGGAATCAAAAGATTTTGGTTAAGTTACTTATTGAGCTTCTGTGCTCTCCCAAGGGTAAGAACACTTGTCTCTATGTAGCTTTTATAAGCCATCTGAATCTTGTGAAGTAGAATATATTATTTTGCTCCTTGATTG
The DNA here is from genome assembly GCF_015852505.1 of Tachyglossus aculeatus. NCBI lineage: Eukaryota > Metazoa > Chordata > Mammalia > Monotremata > Tachyglossidae > Tachyglossus > Tachyglossus aculeatus. The sequence goes on from NC_052079.1 coordinate 44,907,403, forward strand.
TAAATCACTGCCAAACAACTGAGAAAATTGCAGAGCTGAAGAGAGTTCTTTTTAGTTCTTTCATATTTTCTCTTGGTGCAAGAAGTATTTACAGGGAACGAAGCCTTTTATTTAATTGAATAAGGTTCCTTCTCCAACCAGATCTCCCACTTAGCTTCCCCATTCTAGAGAGGATGCCATATATACATGAGGAACAGCGGTTTGTCGGACAAGCTTTGCTCCAATGAGTGGCTGCATACCAAAAAGGATTCATTCTAACTTCACCCTCATAGCACATATTACTTCATCTTGACACCCTCTCCTTAATGGTGTCTCTTTGGGTTGGCTCTATCATTGCTGATTGAGCCAAGGAGGGGGAATCAAAGTGAGAAAACTGCCGAATTAAGAGTTTTTGGCTAACAAAAAGGGGAGTAGGACCCTGTCTTAATCTGGATGTCACCAACAATTCACACTAGTGGGGAAGAACTCCAGCCCTTCAGAGGGGGAGGCACCCAAGGGAAGATGCAAGGGCCCATTAATGGATTAAAGAGTCATACACAGGGCTCCACTGCACCTGCTTGGGGTTTTCCCAATGGAAAATCCATTTTAGCTAATGATGTTGTTTCTGAAAGGGATCCAAGAGGATTTTTTTTAAGTTAAATCGGCAAATAATGACCTTATTTTTCCAAACACACCCTAACTCTGTATTCTAATGAAATGGATTATAAAGGAGCATAGTGCTTGACCCCAGAAAATTTTAAAAAAACATGACTCAGTTGATTTGTGAGATATAGTGGGCTTGCTCTCCTCTGGGCTCGTCAAACTTCCTTAGAAAATGAGGTGGATAGGGAGCACTGCAGATCACTAAAGCGTACCCTATGGGCTTGAAAGCATTAATGTATTGGCAGATTCAGGAACTATGGAGAATCTGACTTCTGCATTCAAAATGGTATTCTCATGGTTCATCACTCAGGAAGTGGCAATCTATTCTCCATTGTGCATGGGCAGTAACATTGAGGTGGGCGGTCATAACATTCCAAGATCTTCTGGAAAGCTAAACTTGCTTCCCAGATCTGTTGTATTTTACTCTCCCAAGTGTTTACTACAGTGGTCTGCACACAGTAAGCGCTCAATAAATACCACTGAATGATTCTCAAGGATTTTTCCGCTGGAACATCCGCCCCTGAGAATCTATTTTAATTTGTCAAAAACAAAAACCAGAAAACTCCAGGTCCATGTCCCTGGTTTCAAAACTGCCCAGGGATAACTGTAAGCTCCCCCTCTAGACTATAAGCTCGCTGTGGGCAGGAAACATGTCTACCAACTCTTATATTGTTATATCGTACTCTCCCAAGCACTTAGTACAGTGTTTTGCACAGAGTACGTGCTCAATGAATACAATTAATTGATTGATTGGTTGACAAAAGAGAACATCTACTCCCCAACATACACACACTCACACTTCTTGGGTGACACCTTCTGAAGGACCCCATAGAATATGTATACGGTGGTTGAATAAATACAAAAAGAGATTAAAATATAACTTAATATTTTATTTAGCAGTGGTACTAAACATGAAAGAGAGTTACAAAATGGTCTGATGCAAGGAGGCTTTTCCTCTCCCCCCCCGCCCCGCCCCAACTCTTACATATAGCTAAAGGTTACTGAAGGGCCTCTACATGTATTAAACATCTGGAGTTCCTGGTAGATTTCCAAGCTATTTTATCAATCCAGCCAGACACTATTCACTGGTGGATCACCAGGTCCAGCCTTCTAACATTCGAGGGTCTAAGGATGTTCTAATTCATACAATGTACAGTGTTGTCTGGGCAGATATGAAGATAAATACATTCTGTTTTAGATACTTTACAAATCATAACTTACAGAGTCTCCAAGACTTTCATGTGGGGAAGACAAATGAGAGCCACAGTAGTCTGACATGAGAGCCACCGAGTGGAAGAAGAAACAGCAGGAGAACACTACTAAGAGTCTGGATGTACTTACCCCTCTAATGAACTGATCATCAAATAGACTTTTGAAAGAGAGAGAGAGAGAGAGAGAGAGAGAGAGAGAGAGAGAGCGAGAGAGCATGTGCAGGCTGATAAGTGGCAGAGCCGGGATTAGAACCCACGACCTCTAACTGCCAAGCCCGTGGTCTTTCCACTAAGCCACGCTACCTCTCTGATTCATGCAATCATGTATGATCTTCACATGTGAAGGAAGATGATTCCAGGCTGCAACAAAAAAGCAGCATTACTGCCTTGCATATCATATTTCTTTCTGAATGTCACTTGGTTTTTTAAATACTAGTTGGGAAGCAGTAGAGTCTAGCAGGACTAGTATAGGGCTGGGAGTCGGGAGACCTGGAGTTTGGAACTAGTGCTGCGGAGGGTCGATGATGTACCGAATGAATGTGGGAAAGTTTTCCCGGCCAAGAAAGGGGTCTCAGTACCTGTTACTCCCTGCTTCACAGGGATGCTGTGAGAACAAAATGAAATAACGGATCCTAAAGTGTTTGGAAAGGCAAAAAAAACTCGATAAAAATTAGGGCAATACTACCCAGTTGTGTAAGTTGGACAAAAATCAAGCAGAAGTAAAGGAAATTTTCAAAACAGTCACCTAAGTGGAATACAGTAATTCCATTATTGTTATTATTATCATTAAATTTGTTAAGTGCCTATTATGTACCAAGCACTGTACTAAGCACTCAGAAAGAAACAAGATAACCAGATTGGTCAGCCCCTGTCCCTTATGGGGCTCACAGACTAAGGGGGAGGGAGGATAGGTATTGAATCCCCATTTTATAGGTGACGAAACTGAGACACTGAAGGGCCTCTACATGTATTAAACATCTGGAGTTCCTGGTAGATTTCCAAGTTATTTTGGAAGTTTGGTGATTTTGGAAGATTTGGAAGATTATGATTTGGCTATTTTGGAAGAGGAGTTTGGTGATTTGCCCAAGGTCACACAGCAGGCAAGTGACAGAGTGCGGATTAGCTTAAAGCTTCCCTTGTGATAAAGAAGGTTGCAAAATAATTTCTTCATAGAATGCATTTATTCAAGGAAATGGAATCAATCCCCCAAATCTGGCTTTTGGAGTGCTATGGCTCTCAGCAGGGCAAGGCTTCGCGGACTTGCTCCTCTGCCAGTTAGTGTTTAAGTGTTACACACACACACACACCCCTCCCCCCCACCCCCCCTTCCATACCTGGATGTCTTCCCTGCTGAGGAAGTGTTGGTGCTTTGATGATTACAGCAGCAGTTAAATGTCAGAGACCTGCCTGAGCTGGTGAAGACACAGTTCTGCCCTGAAGCAGGAAAATGCTCAAGTGCCTATTGTAGTTTTCTGCACCCTACAGGCATTTGATAAACATTTGTTGACTGGCTGAAAAATCTGTTGTCTAGATGGGGGGAGGGGGCGGGAAATCCAATGATCCCTTAATGCTGCTCAAAAAGAAAACATGTATGTTCATGTGAAAACCGACCTGTGAGCCAGCCCATTCATTAATATACTGTGGATGTCAAAGCCCGCCAGGAAGTGAGTTCACATACTAAATTTAACATAGAGGTCTTTAGCTAAAAAATGGATAAGTACTGAGAGCCTCCAAACCATTCTCCGTTGGCTACAGAGACCTCTTCACAGGCTCTTTGACACACATTTTGTTCCAACTAACTAATTTGCTTCCCAAATCTGCATTTTTTGAAAACTAGGCCATAAATAACTTTTGGCCTGGGCTTGAAACACCCATTTTTGGTCAAATCACTTCCCTTTCTAAGGATCCACCATCACTCCTGCCCATGAGATCGAAAGCACCGGAAAACCCTGTCTGGACTTGGTGGGGGGGGGGGGGGCAGGACTCTAATGGATGATATGTGTCTGACTCTATCTCCTCCCCCTGTCCTCAGCTCCTCCCAAACTTCTCTCCCAGCATAACCCTTTAGAGATAAAGAGGTGTGGAACGGAGAAAAGAATCTGGCCTCTGGTCATGATCTCATGATCCCTCTCTCTGAAAGTATTTTGGTGACACTCTGCATCTACATGAAGGTCAATAAGGTGTGTAACAAAACAAAATGCGTCCAGTGTGGTGACATCTAACCTCACCCAATAACAGTGCAGATACTTTCAAAAACCCTCTTAGGGTTGTCTTATTACCTGTTACCTGTCATGTGTCAAAAAAACCCAAGCTTATTCTCACCACATATGATTAATCTCAAAAATGAACCTACTATTCCTTCCATTAAACTGATTAACTGGCTATTTGTATTAATTTATTTTCTGAACCCCATCTGAGACCATTAAAATCATAAAGTCCCCCTACAAGATAGCCTAAATGAAAGACAAAGGAAAACCCAGTCTATCAAACAAAATAGTTGATACTAATTTTACCACTATTTGTTACAACAAATAAGCTGGGGGTTTTTTTGTTGTTGCTGGGGTTTTTTTTTTTTTATCTCTTCCTCAGGCAATGCCAAAAAAAAAAATCTAACAGTCATTTAGTGGAAAGAGCTCTGGCCTGGGAGTCAGAGGACCTGAGTTCCAATTCCAGCTCTGCCACTTGACTGCTGTGGGACAGCAAATCACAACATTTCTCGGTGCCTCAGTTGCCTCATCTGTAAAATGGGATTCAATGTGTGCTCTCTCCTACTTGGAATGATAGCCCTATGTGAAGACAGGAACTGTGTACAACCAGTTTATCTTGTATTTACCCCAGCACTTAGTATAGTCCTTGGCAAATAGGAAGCATGTAGTAGTAGTATTACTACCAAGCAGGTTTTTGCCTTTTACTAAGAGCATCATCAAACAGGCCTTCATACCCAGGCCTTCCTTAATAATGAAGGAAATCTTATTTTGCAGGTGGTCCTCTCACAGATCCTGTGTGCTATTTTACCACATCTTGTGTAACACTTCATCTGACCACAGTGGAATCCAGAGCGAACTGAATACAGCAGATCTTTGAAAAGGCACACAAGTTTTCTCTTGAAGGCTGCTTAGTGGGTAAGTACAAATAAAAAGAAAATATAATCTGGAAAACTATGTACACACTAAATATTCACACTGGAAAAATCAGGAGTTTGCTTTGTAAAAGCCAACTAACTGCTTCCTTGTTTATTATAAGCTGGATAAAGTTTATTATAGCACTGTAAGCTGGAGAAAATTCAGAGTTCATACTTTTTGCGAAAAGTTAACCTTGCCAAAGTCTAACTTCCATCCTATAAGAAAACTTCTTCCTGAAGAGCAGACGGGTTAGTGCAGATAAACAAGCAGTTCTAATTAAGGGGAATGCTGTTTCTCGTGTCTTCGCTGTTGCAGTGAAGCTTTAAAGCTTTCCTTAATGCCAAGGGGAAGAGGTTCACTAACTTGGTACAACAGGGAGAAACAAAAAGACTTAGACAAGGGTTGGACCTTGGTAAACAATACCTAGAAGCTACTAGACAAGTTGAGGTTGAGTCGTTACAGAAGCTGGCGGGTCAAACCGTTCTCATTCCACCCTCTGGTGGTTACACTACAAAATCCTTGAGTCTTGAGTCTTCGATGTTCCTCAAGCTATTACAAGGGAAAGATTAAAAAAAACCTGGTCTATTGGCTCAGGCCCTCCCTCCAAGAAGTAGCAAGAAAGAGACGGAGGCCGTGATCCACCTTTAACAGAAAGGTACAAAGCACCCCCCAAAATAGGTTTCATTTTTCCAAAGCGATTTGGGCAAGTCCCTGGCAGCTACACAGGCCGTACAAACTGGGCCTTTGCTCAGAGAGCCATTCGTCTCCCATTTCTCCATCCCCGATGTTTGACCAAAACCTCATCTGATATTTTCCACTGAAGTCTTTAGAGTAGAATTGTTATCTGAAGAGACCTTAATGAAGTAAAAAAAAAAAGGAGCTTTAAAAATAATGAGTTGATAACCTAGCTAGCTTTTGCTGCTTGTACACATAAACATGAGAGGATAGATATGCTTTAGAGAGGCTAAGGAAACATCTCATTTTGCCTTGTCTTCAGCTAACCAGCAAGCGTGCTAATGAAGTAGAGCAGAGGCTGTGTCGTTACAACTCATCTGACACGGTTAGTGTCCTCAGGTTTTGGCACTAGCCAGAACAAACTCTTCCATTGAAAGGGAAGCCTCAAGACGTGAAGCTCTTTGGTGTACAATTTGAACACTTCTTTAAACAAACAGCTACCAAAAACCCCCAAAAAATACAAGGTAAAGGGACGATTAAAACTTCTCCTTACCTGTCACCAGACAGAAGTGTGGATTAAATGTTAACATCTAAGCTCCACCTCACAGGGTAGCTCAGTCTCTTGTTTTTCAGTAGCCTTGAGCTGAGTTTACTAAGACCGTCCCCTCCCCCATTTCAAGTGATGCACCGAGTTATACACACCAGTGCAAACTGGGGTCATGTATTGCTTTGCCATTAAATTGCTTAAACCTTGGCAAAACCTTTCGATATCAAGATGCACGTTGACCTCCTACCTCATACATGGAAAAATATCATTTCACAGTTGTCGATCATCTTTGATACAAACCCTATATCATTCCACTACTAAAACAGCAGGTGTGGCAATGGTATATCAATCAATCAATGGTACTTATCAAATGCTTATTATGTGCACAGCACTGTAGTAAGCCCTTGGGAGAGCACAATACAACAGAATTAGCAGACCTGTTCCCTGCCCACAATGAGCTTACATCCTGCAGAAAGGAAAGAAAGATGCTTTAATGAGCGAGTACATGAATGTATTAAAAAGACTTCTGGACCATGCTGAAATGTGGAAAGGGTGGATGGGGAGGGGCAGTGCCATGGTTAGGTCTCGGCTAATCCCCTCTGGGCAACAGGACCTCAAATTGGATTGTTAAATTTATGAGGGGTGCAGTCTTAGTTTCACTCCGCTACCGGGAAACTCACAGACCACAAAGCACCCTGTCACCGAGGCAGGCATTAACCTTCACCTTACCCCTTCCAATCAATCAATCAATCAATCAGTCATATCTCTTGAGCCCTTACTGTGCGCAGACTACCATGCGTTTGGGAGAGTACAATATAGCAGAGTTGATAGACATGTTCCCTGCCCTCAACGAGGTTACAGTATAGAGGGGGGAGACAGACATTAATATAAATCAATAAATTGACGATATGTAAGTGGTGTGGGGCTGAGGGAGGGGCGATTGGGATGCACAATCATCTGCTTAGAGAAGCAGCGTGGCTCAGGGGAAAAAGCACGGGCTTTGGAGTCAGAGGTCATGGGTTCGAATCCCAGCTCTGCCAATTGTCAGCTGTGTGACTTTGGGCAAGTCACTTCACTTCTCTGTGCCTCAGTTACCTCATCTTTAAAATGGGGATTAAGCCTGTGAGCCCCCCCATGAAACAACCTGATCACTTTGTAACCTCTCCAGTGCTTACAGCAGTGCTTTGCATATAGTAAGTGCTTAATAAATGCCATTATTATTATTATTATTATCATTACTATTATCTGCTGGGTCCAAGGCATCGGAGCAAGAGAGTAGCATGTGGTCCTGAATTATATAACAGCAGCAATTAGCAGCAGCAAGTAATGGGGTGTCCTATTTATACAGGCGTGGGAGGCTAGTGGAAAAGATGGGTGAGGACTCCCTAGGCCTCCTGTAGCAACAGGGTTGCAGTACCAACGGTATCTGTGTGCGCAGCCCCGCACTGGCCCTTTCTGTGTTTTGGGGATGGGATGATAAGAGCCGTAAGAAACGCTCGGAAAGGCTGGCAGGTTAAAGAAAAAAAAGGGGGGGGGGGGGGCATCGCCCTGGCATGTTTTAGTCTATTTTTCTGCAACGGATCAGTATGCGTAGAAGAGATGCAGCCGCGAGTGTCTCATGACAGGTCGAGTGGCATGCCTGTCTGGCGGAGGCTGATGCCGGGAGGGGCGAGGATGGATGAGGATGGATGAGGATGGACAAAGAGGATGGACGGTGCGTCTGCGGGAAGTTCCCGGGGCCGGCCCCCTCCACCCACCCTTTCACTTGGCAGCCCCGAACCCCGCCTCGCCACCTCCCAGCCCCCCAACACACACACACACACACAAGCACGCCCACAGGCACACGTACAAGCACAGACACAAGCCCACAGACACACATGCACCCCCACAGACACACGTACAAGCACAGACAAACAGAAGCACACAAGACACACATACAAGGCACAAGCCCACAGACAAACATACAAGCACAGACACAAGCCCACAGACACGCATACAAACACAGACACAAGCCCACAGACACGCATACAAACACAGACACAAGCCCACAGACAAACATACAAGCACAGACACAAGCCCACAGACACACGTACAAGCACAGACAAACAGAAGCACACAAGACACACATACAAACAAAGACACAAGCCCACAGACACGCATACACACAGACACAGACGCAAGCCCACAGACAAACATCCAAGCACAGGCACAAGCCCACAGACACGCATACACACAGACACAGACGCAAGCCCACAGACAAACATCCAAGCACAGGCACAAGCCCACAGACACGCATACACACAGACACAGACGCAAGCCCACAGACAAACATCCAAGCACAGGCACAAGCCCACAGACACACAAGCAAGCAGAGACACAAGCCCCCGCACACATGCACGCCCAGACATACATGCGCACGCACAGACACATATACAAGCACCGACACACATACACACGGGCAGGAGCCCAAACAGACACACACACACAAGCCCACTGACAAACATCCAAGCAGAGGCACAAGCCCACAGACACACAAGCAAGCAGAGACACAAGCCCCCGCACACATGCACGCCCAGACGTACATGCACACGCACAGACACATATACAAGCACCGACACACATACACACGGGCAGGAGCCCATACAGACACACACACACAAGCCCGCAGACAAGCATACAAGCACAGACACAAGCCCACAGACAAACATCCAAGCACAGACACAAGCCCACAGACACACAAGCCCACAGACACACAAGCAAGCAGAGACACAAGCCCCCGCACAGATGCACGCCCAGACATACATGCACACGCACGGACACATATACAAGCAGCGACACACATACACACGGGCAGGAGCCCATACAGACACACAGACACAAGCCCACAGACACAAGCCCACAGACACACAAGCAGAGCCACAAGCCCCCGCACACAGGCACGCCCAGACATACATGCGCACGCAGACACATATACAAGCACCGACACACACACACACAAAATTGCAAACACACACAAGCAGATGCACGCACACACGGACATACACACACAACCGCATGCAGACAGAAGGGCGTGCACATACAGACACACACACAGACGGGCATGCACGCAGACACGGACGCAGACATACAGACACCAGGGCCTGCACAGACAGACAGACAGACAGACAGACAGACACACACACACACACACACACACACACACAAAGAGAGCCCCGGTTTTGTCCTTAAAGGTTGTCCGCGGGGCCCGGGCACTCACCACTCTTCCGGAGAACCTCTCGGTGGCCCGCTTGACTTTGCCGTAGGTGCCCTTGCCCAGGGTCTCCTGCAGCTCGTAGCGATGCTTCAGGTTGTGCTTGTGGTGATGCCGCTTCACCCCCTGCTGTTTCCGCCCGCCTGCCGCCGCCGCCTCCGGGAGGGCCTCCGGGAGGGCCTCCGCGCCGGGGGCCGGGGGCTGGGCGGGCCCGGGGCCCCCCGCCCCGCAGCCCGGCGCCGCAGCCCCGTCCATCCCCGCCCCCGGGCTGGGCCCGCCGGCCCGTCACTGGCGGGGCCCGTCACTGGCGGAGCCCGCCCGCCGCCGGGGTCCCGCCGCCCGCCGCCGGGGTCCCGCCGGGGCCCGGACCGGACCGGACCGCCCCGCCCCGCCCCGCCGGCGGGGGCTTTTAGGAGACCTGTTGGCGGAGGGAGGGAGGGGTGTCTGCGTCTGTGTGTCTGTGTCTGTGTCTGTGTGTGTGTGTGTGTGTGTGTGTGTGCGCGCTGCCCGGCCCCCGGCTCGGGGGGGAGGGGGGCGGGGCCGCGGGTCCCCGGTCCCCGGTCCCCTGGGGAGGGGCGGGGAGCGGAGGGGGGCCTCGGGAAGGAGCCCGCCCCACGAGCCGCTTTGTCCGGGGCCGGGCGGCGCACCGAGAGGACCGGCCGAAAGAGGAGACCCGGCCCCCGGCCCCGCCCACCCTCCTCCCTCTCTCCTCCCTCCCTCTCTCCTCCCTCCTCTCTCCTCCCTCTCCTGCCTCCTCCTCCCTCCTCTCCTTCCTCCTTGTCCTCCTTCTTCCTCCCTCCGCCTCCTTTTTCCTCCTTTCTCCTCCTTCTTCCTCCTCGTCCTCCATCCTCCTCCTGCTTCTTCCTTCTCCCTCCTCCTTCTTCCTCCTCGTCCTGCTTCCTCCACCTTCCTCCTCCTTCTTTTCTCCTTCCTCCTTCCCTCCTCCTCCCTCCTTTCTCCTTCCTCCTCCCTACTCCTTCCTCCTCCTCGTCCTCCTTCCTCCTCCTGCTTCTTCTTCGTCCCTCCTCCTTCTTCTTCCTCCCTCCTCCTCCTCGTCCTCCTTCCTTCACCTTCCTCCTCCCTCTTTTCTCCTTCCTCCTCCCTCCTCCTCCCTCCTCCTCGTCCTGCTTCCTCCTCCCTCCTTTCTCCTTCCTCCTCCTTTTTCCTCCTCCCTTTCTCCTTCCTCCTCCCTCCTTTCTCCTTCCTCCTCCCTCCTTTCTCCTTCCTCCTCCTCCTTCTTCCTCCCTCCTCCTCCCTCCTCCTCCCTCCTCCTCGTCCTGCTTCCTCCTCCCTCCTTTCTCCTTCCTCCTCCCTCCTTTCTCCTTCCTCCTCCTCCCTCCTCCTCGTCCTGCTTCCTCCTCCCTCCTTTCTCCTTCCTCCTCCCTACTCCTTCCTCCCCCCTCCTTTCTCCTTCCTCCTCCCTACTCCTTCCTCCTCCCTCCTTTCTCCTTCCTCCTCCTTCCCCCCTCCTCCTCCCTCCTTTCTCCTTCCTCCTCCCTACTCCTTCCTCCTCCCTCCTTTCTCCTTCCTCCTCCTTCCCCCCTCCTCCTCCCTCCTTTCTCCTTCCTCATCCTTCCCCCCTCCTCCTCCCTCCTTTCTCCTTCCTCCTCCCTACTCCTTCCTCCCCCCTCCTTTCTCCTTCCTCCTCCCTACTCCTTCCTCCTCCCTCCTTTCTCCTTCCTCCTCCTTCCCCCCTCCTCCTCCTCCTTCCTCCCTCCTCCTTCCTCCTCCCTCTTCCTCGTCCCCCCTCCTCGTCATCTTCATCCTCCGCCCTCCTCCCCCATCCTGCCGTACCCGCGGCTCCCCGCGCCCCGGGGCCCCGGTGCGGGCGGTAGCCGGAGCCGGGCGAGCCTCCCGCCGCTTCATTCATTCATTCATTCATTCAATCGTACTTATTGAGCGCTTACTGTGTGCAGAGCACTGTACTAAGCGCTTGGGAAGTACAAGTTGGCAACATCTAGAGACGGTCCCTACCCAACAACGGGCTCACAGTCTAGAAGGGGGAGACAGACAACAAAACAAAACATGTGGACACGTGTCAAGACAGCAGAATAAACAGAAGTAAAGCTAGATGCACATCATTAACAAAATAAATAGAACAGTAAATATGTACAAGTAAAATAGAGTAATAAATCTGTACGAACATGTATACAGGTGCTGTGGGGAGGGGAAGGAGGTAGGGAAATGTCCGCGGGTGGTTGGGGGGTGGGCTGCCCGCCGGGCCGGGTCACCCGAGGGCACCGGAGGGGAAGGGAGGGGAAGGGGCCGCCCAAGAGAGGCCGGGCCCGGCCCGTTACAGGACGTGAGTCGCTGCCTCCACCTCCGGCTATGATGATGATGGTATTTGTTAAGCGCTTACTATGTGTTAAGCGCTGGGGGAGACGCCGGGTAATCAGATTGTCCCACGTGGGCCCCACAGCCTTCATCCCCATTTGACAGATGAGATAACTGAGGCCCAGAGAAGTGAAGTGACTCGCCCCAGGTCACACGTCAGACAAGTGGCGGAGGCGGCATTAGAACCCACGTCCTCCGTTTCTAGACCCGTGAGCCCGTTGTTGGGTAGGGACCGTCTTTGTATGTTGCCGATTTGTACTTCCCAAGCGCCTTCTAGACTGTGAGCCCACTGTTGAGTAGGGACCATCTCTATATGTTGCCAACTTGTACTTTCCAAGCGCTTAGTACAGTGCTCTGCACACAGTAAGCGCTCAATAAATACGATTGATTGATTGATTGATAGTACAGTGCTCTGCACACAGTAAGCGCTCAATAAATACGATTGAATGAATAAATGACTCCCAAGCCCGGGCTCTTGCCACTAGGCCATGACTTACACCCTCCCCCTACCCAGCCTGACTCTACCCTCCTCTCCGGGACCGAAGCCTCCCCACTCCCCTCCCGGGTTGGTGGGCCCCCTGGCCCGGAGACCCCTCCTGAAGTAGGGAGCAGTTGTGCGTACCCCCATCCCCACCCTCCCCACCCCCAACACTGACCAAGTTCTTTGGCCTTGCACTACTCCGATAACTTGCTAACAGAGGCTTGACTTCTGAGTCATTACCTACAATTAATTAGCAATCTTTCCAAAGCAGCCCGTCTGAATGATCTCCATCTACTGCGTTTCGGTCCATCTGCCACTGAGGCCAAATAGTATTCTTTGGGCTTGAGCTACTCAGATAACTTGCTAAGGAAGGCACGACTTCTGAATCATTACCTACAATTAATTAGCAAATACCTAATAAGAATTTTGGTGTTTAAGCAATACGTGCTGAGAACTGTACTAAATAATCATGCTGGACAGAGCCACTGCCTCACCTGAGGCTCACAGTGCTAGGTGCATTATAACTACTATAGTTGTAAGGGAGAGGAGAGCTGGTGAAAATTTTAGGGGCTGATTAAAAAAATTTGAGGTATCTGTAAAGTACAAGCTTTGGGGTAAATGCAAGATATTCAAGTTGGGCTTCACTAGGGGCAAGGATAATTGGTATTAAATCCCCATTTTACAGATGAAGAAGCTGAGGTGCAAATAAATTAAGTGATTTTTGCCCAGGGTAATTGTATTTATTGAGTGCCTTAGCTAGTCTCCCGAGTCTCTCCTCGTTGTCGTCCTCCTTTTGGCTCCTTCCCCGTCGACTCACTCTCCATCGATGTCCTCCCAGTCGACGACATCCCTATGGATACCCTTCCTGTCGACTCACTCCTCGTGGACTCCCTGCATATCGACTCATCCCAGTCGACTCCCTCCCTGTCGACTCATTCCCCACAGTCAAACCCGGAGCCCCCTTCTGAGGTAGAGAGGGGTTGTGCTCCCCCTCTTCTGACCTGGAACCCCTTCTGAGGGGGTGGAGCCCACTTTGGTCTGGCCCCAAATCCCCTTCCAAGGTGGAGAAAGAAGGGTTAGGGCTCCCACCCTAACCCTGAGCCCCCTCCCAGGGAGGGAATTAAGCGGAGCTGAGAGGGGGCACCCCAAGGACCGCTGCAGGCCGAGGAGAGGATCCCTGACTGTTGGGTAGGGACTGTCTCTATATGTTGCTAAATTCTACTTCCCAAGCACTTAGTACAGTGCTCTGCACACAGTAAGCGCTCAATAAATACAATTGATGAGGATGAGCTGCCAGACTCTTACACCCGGCTGGCAGCTGGACTGACAACCCTCAACCTAGACAGAAACCAGGCAGGGAAACCACAGTTTCAGCCATGGGAGCAGAGCCTCAGGGCCTAAATTAGCCAAGGAGGCAGCCCCTTTTCTCGAGAAAAATTAGGGAAAGAGATTCTGAGACTCAAAACCTGATTTATTTGAGGGGGGAAGGGGGAACTCACAAGGGAGACTAGCAATAATGTTGTAGGTGAGAGGCTTGTTTGGGGCTGGACCCCATTGAAAAATTCCTCAAGGTAAGAGACTTCACGGATTGCTGCCCCTACATCATAATAGAACAAGAGGGGGAAAAAAACACACAGCAGAATAGTAGGTTCATTCATTGTTATTAGAAAAAAAGCTTCCAAAGATCCTTTAGGTGTTTTTAAAGGAAAATGATTGATAACACTAATAATAATAATTGTGGTATTTGCTATGTGCCAAGTACTGTACTAAGCACTGGCTGCCATAGATACAAGTTAATCAGGTCAGACAGATTCCCTGTCTCACAGGGGATTTGGAGCCTAAGGAGGAGGGAGAACAAATATTCAAACCCCATTTTACAGATGAAGAAGCTAATGCAAAAATAAATTAAACGACTTGCCCAAGGTCACAGAGCAGGAAAGTAGCCTAGCTAGGGTTAGAACCCAGGTCCTCTGTTTCCCAGATCCATGCTTTGGAAGAAGCGTGAGGCTAAAAGTTGATTCTACCACCTTGTCCCCTTAAAGCAGGAGAGGACAATTTTTGCCTCTGGACCAAATTAGGGATTGGGTGTGCGTAGACATCCTGGACATTACCTTTAATGACATTTCAACAGGATTGACATCATCGTTTCAGAATCAGTGTGACGCAGAAAATGATTAAATATTTCTTGCTCTCAGGTTCACTGCCAGATTTTGGGGGGACCCGTTATGTCTTCTTGTTTTTGAGTTACAAGCCAATCTTATTTTGATGTCTGTGTGGGGTAACCTCCAACATCACTTTGAACTATCAGGCATGTCCAGAGCCGTGCTTTTAAGGGATGAGGTCTTGGGGAAAGTCACCTCGTCCAGAGTCGTCAGTCAAAGATGGGGAGGAAGGGTTGAGGTAGAGTGATATGATATTTATTAACTGCTTTCTATGTACCAAGAATTGGGGTCGATGCACGATTCAGATGGAACACGGTATGTTGAGAAGCCATGTGGCTTAATGGCAAGAGCGTGGGCTTGGGAGTCAGAGGTCATGGGTTCTAATCTCGGCTCCGCCACTTGTCAGCTGTGTGACTTCGGCCAAGTTAATTAACTTCTCTATGTTTCAGTTACCTCATCTGCAGAATGGGGATTAAGGCTGTGAGCCCCACGTGGGACAGCCTGATTACCTTGTATCTACCCCAGCGCTTAGAACAGTGCTTGTCACATAGTAAGCGCTTAACAAATACCATCATTATTATTATTATTAATGGTATTTATTAAGTTCTCACTCAGTCGATCAATCATTTGTTTTACTGACAACTCACTGTGTGAAGGGAACTGTACTCACCACTTGGGAGGGTACAATATTATGGAGTTGGTAGACACATTCCCTGCCCAAAATGAGCTTACAGTCTAGATGGGGAGTATTAGTATTAGTAGTAGTTGTATTGTTATTAGTTTTTTGCCAGCACTCCTCTAAAGTTGGCATAAGGGTCAGACTGGGGAGAGTTGGGTCAATATCAAATTGGATGGCTATTGACAATCATGGAAGTCACAAACAAAATTAAAGATGCAAATGATGAATTTGATTTAGGGTATTGCATTCACAGGCAACCACAAAAACTCATTGGAATATTCATGCCATTTTAATGTGGAACAGATGACTTAAGAAAAATCACTTTCTGAAGCAAAATGCAAAAGATATTGAAATTCTCCAACTGGTATTACAAGGTGTTTTCCACTTTCACATTAACCTTGCACTTGGTAACTATTAAAGTAACTTAGCAAATAGAGAAAAAAAAACACAATCATGCTTATCCCTGTGGAAAAAACTATTACATTAGGAAGTGAGTGAAAACCAAAAGAGAAGTTATAAATATGCAACAGAAAATGAGTGGCTTTCCCAGAATGTTTAGAAAGTCTAGATTTCTCTAGTCAATTTGGAAACCATGACTGTTAAAACCCTGTCCATGTTGAAATATTTACTTTTGGTACTGGGAGTTTTCACTTTTTCTTTCTGTGCTTACCTTTTTTTCATTTGGAAACTATAATCAATACTTCAGTCTCCTCCTGAGGCATGAAATAGAAGGGATTAGTACAGTGCTGTGCACACAGTAAGCGCTCAATAAATACTATTGAATGAATGAATGAATTGTTAGAGTTATTATCAAGAGAAGTGCATGAAAAAGAGACCCAGAAATTGGAAAAATTTGGCAGCTCATGGGAAAGCAACATCACAGTACCACCCGGAGAAACCCCTCAAAATTAAAGGTCAGAGGGCTTGGACCGTATTATAAGTATCTAATAATAAGTGTAAGTCACAGGCAGGACAATACATGGAGCACTTTAGTACTGAAAGATGTCATCAGATATGGCCAGCGAATATGCTAGGCTTCACTGACACTGAAGAGTGAAGCATGGTCTCATTACCAAAGAGGGGAGGGGAGATTAGGGGTCATCAAGGAACAATAAGGGAAGAGGTCAAGGGGCACAAGAGGGGAAAGAAGGAGCAGCATTATGGGGGGAAGGGACACCTTTTGTGTGCACATTCTCTTAGGTCTGTTTCTCTCATCCCCTTTAACATGGGAGGGAGATTTTCCATGCATCCTCTTTCTCCTCTCCCTCCTCCAATTCCTCCTTAGTTCTGGTCGATTTTGGGTAGTTGCTTGAAACTGTTACGAAGTTGATGCTACAGTCAAAGAAAAAAGGTGCTCCCAGAGAGTCCATCAATAGATTTTTATGGGGTGGAAGAAGATTCAGACCAACTGTGGCCTTCCACGGGAAGAGATTTTGAGTGAGTGGGTGGAAGGTAGCAGAGATTTTAGGGGGAACGAGGCCAGCAAGGGGTCGGGTTTTAATTAATCAATCCGTGGTATCTATTGAGCACTTCCTGTGTTCCTAAGCACTTGGGAGAGAACAATACAACAGAGGTGATAGACAGGATCCCTGTCCACCTGGAGCTTACAGTCTAGAGGTCTCTGAGAGTCAAAGAGTTCACAGACCAAAAAGCCACCATTTTGTGTCTTTTCGGCCCTAAGTGGCTGATCCTCCTGACCTGGGGACCCCATGACCATGGTGTGCAGGTGAAGGAGCGGACTTGGCCCCACCACAACACCAGCCCCCCCCCCCCCCCCCCCCCACCAGCCTTCTTTTGCTCTAAATCTACGATCACAGATCCAGGTCCCCCGAAGCTAGCAGTGTTCAGCAAGCAGGGTGAGGGAAACAGAGGGCAGGGAAGGACGAGGGGTATGAGAAGCAGCGTGGCTCAGTGGAAAGAGCCTGGGCTTTGGAGTCAGAGGTCATGGGTTCAAACCCCAGCTCTGCCACTTGTCAGCTGTGTGACTTTGGGCAGGTCACTTCACTTCTCTGTGCCTCAGTTATCTCATCTGTAAAATGGGGATTAAGACTGTGAGCCCCCTTTGGGACAACCTGATCACCTTGTAACCTCCCCAGCGCTTAGAAGAGTGCTTTGCACATAGTAAGTGCTTAATAAATGCCATCATTATTAGTAATAATAATAATTATTATTATAGTATTTGTTAAGTGCTTACTCTGTGCCATGAACTGTACTAAGCGTTGGGGTGGATACAACAAAATCGGGTTGGACACAGTCCCTGTCCCACATGGGGCTCACAGTCTCAATCCCCATTTTACAGATGAGGTAACAGAGACACAGAGAAGTAAAGTGACTTGCCCAAGGTCATACAGAAGCCAAGCGGCAGAGAGGGGATTAGAATCCATGAATG
This sequence comes from Tachyglossus aculeatus, assembly GCF_015852505.1. Classification (NCBI taxonomy): domain Eukaryota; kingdom Metazoa; phylum Chordata; class Mammalia; order Monotremata; family Tachyglossidae; genus Tachyglossus; species Tachyglossus aculeatus. Next base: position 44,924,895 of record NC_052079.1, read on the forward strand.
TCTGTCTCCCAGGCCTATGATCTAACCACTGTGCCATGCTGCTTTTCTAGTAGGGTCTGAAGACTTGCAGAAATCTTTTCTGGGCTGTAGTAGTTGCATGACCCGTGGTCTGGAAAAGCACTACGGTGTAGAGGCTTGGTAGATTTGGGTTCTGCTATGGGCAGCTTTACTCTTGAAAAATGAACTGGAGAACTGAGGCAATTATCCAGGTAATTCAGCTCAACTATTCCCATAACTGAAGCAAAGTCTGGATTAGATCTGAATGATCTAATGATCTAATAATGATCAAGTAAAAACTCCTATCAAGCAAAAACTCCTCACTCTCGGCTTCAAGGCTGTCCATCACCTCGCCCCATCCTACCTCACCTCCCTTCTCTCCTTCTACAGCCCAGCCCGCACCCTCTGCTCCTCTGCCACTAACTTCCTCACTGTACCTCGTTCTCTCCTGTCCCGCCGTCAACCCCCAGCCAATGTCCTTCCCCTGGCCTGGAATGCGCTCCCTCCGCACATCCGCAAGCTAGCTCTCTTCCTCCCTTCAAAGCCCTACTGAGAGCTCACCTCCTCCAGGAGGCCTTCCCAGACTGAGCCGCTTTTTCCTCTCCTCCTCCCCATCCCCCCTGCCCTACCTCCTTCCCCTCCCCATAGCACTTGTATATATTTGTACAGATTTGTTACTCTATTTATTTTACTTGTACATATTTATTTTACGTGTACGTATTTAGTATTCTATTTATTTTGTTAATGATGTACATATAGCCTTCATTCATTCATTCATTCATTCATTCATTCAATCGTATTTATTGAGCACTTACTGTGTGCAGAGCACTGTACTAAGCGCTTGGGAAGTACAAGTTGGCAACATATAGAGACAGTCCCTACCCAATAGTGGGCTCACAGTCTAGAAATTCTGTTTGTTCTTAATTCTATTTGTTCTGACGATTTTGACACCTGTCTCCATGTTTTGTTTTGTTGCCTGTCTCCCCCTTCTAGACTGTGAGCCCGTTGTTGGGTAGGGACCCTCTCTATATGTTGTCAACTTGTACTTCCCAAGCGGTTCGTACAGTGCTCTGCACACAGTAAGCGCTCAATAAATACAGTTGAATGAATGATCTGGATTGGTATCCTAGTTTTGTAAAAATAGATTTGGCTCCATCACAGAACCACCAGAGAATATTGACCTCCCTACCAGCTGGAGCAGAAAGGAGACCCTACTCCTATGCTTTTCAATCTCATCTGTCTTGCCACCGATCTCTCACCTGTGTCTTGCCTCTGGCCTGGAACACCCTTCTTCCACATATCCGTTAGGCAATCACTCTCCCCACCTTCAAAACCTTATTAAAAACACATCTCCTCCAAGAGGCCCTCCTGACTAAGCCCTCATTTCCTCTTCTCCCACTCTCTCCTGTGGCACCTTTGCTTGTGGACTTTCCCCCTTTATTCATCCCTGTATTCATTAGAGAAGCAGCGTGGCTCAGTGGAAAGAGCACAGTCTTGGGAGTCAGAGGTCATGGGTTCACTTAACTTCCCTGTGCCTCAGTTACCTCATCTGTAAAATGTGGATTAAGACTGTGAGCCCATGTGGGACAACCTGATTACCTTGTATCCCCCCCAGCGCTTAGAACAGTGCTTGGCACATAGTAAGTGCTTAACAAATTGCCATCATCATTATTATTATTATCCCTCCTTCAGCCCCACAGCACTTATGTACCTATCTGTTATTTATTTATTTATATTAATGATTTACCCCCCTCTAGACTGTAAGCTCTTTGTGGACAGGGAACATTTCTACGAACTTTGTTATATTGTACTCTCCCAAGTGCTTGAAAAGCAGCCTGGCAAATGGAAAGAGCCCTGGCTTGGGAGTCAGTGTTCGTGGGTTCAAATCCCGGCTCCACCACTTGTCAGCTGTATGACTTTGGGCAAGACGCTTAACTTTTCTGTGACTCAGTTACCTCATCTATAAAATGGGGATTAAGACTGGAAGCCCCATGTGGGACAACCTGATTACCTTGTATCTACCCCAGCGCTTAGAACAGGGCATGGCATATAGTAAGTGCTTAACAAATACTATCATTATTATTAGTAGTAGTGTGTCCTTAGTGCAGTGCTCTGCACATAGTAAACACTCAATAAATACAATTGATTGACTGATTGATTTAAAAAAATTATCTTCATAGCCAAGAGCCCACCATTCTTCCCACCTTGAAAGCCCTCCTAAAAATCACATCTCCAAGAGGCCTTGGTTCACTAAACCTTTATTTCCCATACCTGCCCTCCTCTCTCCATCACTTACGCATGTGGCCATGAGCCGCTTAATTGCTTTTATATTCCTCCCAGCTCCTCTATTACTAAACTCGATTTTCCCTTTCTATAATTTATTTTAATGTCTGTCACACCCACCACCCTCACACCCACCCCTCCCTTCACACTGTAAGCTCCTTGTGTTCATGTTTACTCATTCTATTGTTTCTAAGTACAATGCTCTGCACACAGCAATTTCTCAATCATTGCCCCTGATTGATTGATTGATTGATTGATTGATTGGAAGTAGCTTGAGTCAGGCTCCCTGCTGCTCCAGATTACAGCCAAATCTCCAGTATAAAAGGTGTGGCTGGGACCAGGTTGGAGTTAGTGGTAGATAGGATGTTGTCTAGGTAAGAAAGGAGTGGTTGGGTCCTTGGCTTTGAGCAAGGGAACACTATTTTAAAAAGGAATGGATTCTCAAGGGAATTCAAAAGAGGCCATCCCTTACTCTTTCTCAGAGAGAACTCCCTAGCAAAGGAGATGTTTGAAGAGCTAAAGAGCAGAGGAAAGGAATCACGAAGGGATCACTTTATCCTTATCAGTAAAGCTGGCTGGACAATATCGGATCACTGGTTCAGAAGACCCAGGACTCCCTCAACTTTCGGCCCTGCAGACATCAGGACTAAAGACAGCCTACATGTGTTTTACTAGGGTAAAACAAGCTTAGAAAAATTAGTGTTCTCAAGTGTCTAATCAGTTTAAATCCAAATAACTGGTAATCTTCTTAAACCAAACCTCTTCACCCAGTCATGCCTGCTGTCAGCAAGGTGTGACTGCAGTAAGGATGAGAACATTCCTGGCCTGTTGTAAGCCTGCCACTGATGTAAGAAGAGACAACCACCTACTCTTGAGTGGTGACAGATGACTTAGATGGTGCAAAACCCCCTGGAGTAGGTGCTATGCACTCATGAGTGGCTACAGCAGAAAAGCAAGTAAGTATCTGCTCTGTTGACATGTGGGTAGTGTATCCCCAAATTCCCCAGCCCTTCCATCTATTCCTCTTCCTACATACACAGCTTTTCAGCATGCCTGCCAGAGAACAGCCATTTCAATAGTATTTATTGAGCACCATACTAAAGGTTTGGGAGGATCCAATACCAGACCCCTGCTCTCCTAGACTGATGGTGAAATCTGTGAGATGATGACCATTTCATTTTCATACTCGTTAAGGAAAATATTCACCCATCCTTTTTCTCCCCCTGCACTGCATAGTTAGAATTCTCAAGGATGAAGCTGAAACACTTGCTACTTATGCAAGTCAGCTCCTCCTCTAGCCTGTGAGCTCTTGGTGGGCAGGGAGCATTATCTACCATTTCTAATGTATTGAACTCTCCCAAGCATTTAGTCTAGTGCACTGTACATAGTAAGGGCTCAATAAATGCTATTGATGTAATTTTCTCAGATTACCTGATTTTGAGGCTTTTAAGCCTTCCCCCGGTTCAGTAAATGATGCCCTAAAGTAAGAAAATGAGCAAATGAAATGACTAATATACGAATCTGCATTTCTGCTCCTTGGAAGATGAAACTCCGGTATTCTGATGAGGTTTTTTGGGTTTTTGCTTTTTGGGGTTTTTAGTGGTATTTGTTAAACACTTGCTATGTGTCAGGCACTGTACTAAACTCAGGGGTAAATACAAGCCAATCAGTTTGGGCACAGTCCCTGTCCCACATGGGGTTCACAGTATTCATCCCGATTTTACAGACAAGATAACTGAGGCACAGAGAAGTGAAATGACTTGCCCAGGGCCACACAGCAGACAGGTGATGGAGCCGGGATTAGAGCCCAGGTCCTCTGACTCTGGTGCTCTATCCATTAGGCCGTGCTGCTTCTCAGTAACAGTACTTAGAATGCTGTTCAAAGTAAGCACCTGGAAGAGTAAAATACAATAGAGGAGGTGGACACAATACCTGCCCATAACGAGCTTATAGGCTGGAGGGGAAATCAGACGTTAAAATTAGTTACAGATGGATATGGACATAAGTGCGGTGGGGTGAATATCAAAGTGCTTATGGAATACAGACCAAGTGCATACATGACAGAAGCAGCATGGTTGTGGACATTCTATTAATATGTACACATTATGTTATGGCATTTCTTGGGGATTTTCTAAATACTTTAGGGGAGTGGTGGTGCTGTCAACAGTTAAGGGGAAGTTGATGGGAGAACAGAGTTTGAGGTGTCAGTGGGATATCCGAGAGATGTCCTGAGGGCAGACGAAATGTGAGGCTGCAGAGAAGGAGAGTGGTTCAGCCTGGAGAAGCAGATTTGAAAATCATCTTTGTACAGATAGCAGTTGAAGCTGTGGGAGCTAGTGAGTGAATGAGTTCAGCTCACTGAACTGTAGTTTAGAGGAGTTGGCTGTCAAGCGACTACTTCTCCCTCTCTCTTCAGAATGCTGGGAGAGGGGATGGAGGTAAATAAATAGCTTGTTACAGGAAACAAAGAGTAAAATGAAACCCAAGGAGTCATTCTTGAAGAGGGCGTAAGAGTTTATCTTAATCTGGGGCAGAGCAGCCTATTGGAAAGAACAAGGGCCTTGGGGTCTGGGGACCTGAGTTCTAATCCCAGCATCACCACTTCATTCATTCATTCATTCATTCATTCATTCAATCATAGTTATTGAGCACTTACTCTGTGGAGAGCACTCTACTAAGCGTTTGGGAAGTACAAGTTGGCACCTGTATATTTCTTTGTACAGATTTATTACTCTATTTTACTTGTACATATTTACTATTCTATTTATTTTGTTAATGATGTGCATCTAGCTTTATTTGTTCTGACGATTTGACACCTGTCCACATGTTTTGTTGTCTGTCTCCCTTTTCTAGACTGTGAGCCCGTTGTTGGGTAGGGACTGTCTCTTTATGTTGCCAACTTGTACTTCCCAAGCGCTTAGTACAGTGCTCTGCACCCAGTAAGCGCTCAATAAGTACAATTGAATGAATGAATGAATGAACATATAGAGACGGTTCCTACCCAACAACGGGCACTTGCCTGATGTATGACCTTGGGTAAGTCCCAACTTCCCTGGGCCTCAGTTTCCTATAAAATAGGGATTAAATATCAGTTTTTCTTCCCACTTAAACTGTGAGCTCCATGTGGGACAGGAATTGTGTCCAACCTGGTCTTCTTGTATCTACCCCAGGAGTTAGAAGAGGGTTTGGCATACAATAGCTGCTAAACAAATTACACAAGTATTATTATCAAAGACGGTACCTTTACATTCAGTTCTTTTCTTGGGTTGGTATGGAAGAAAAAAATGAGAACAACAATCTAGGCCTAAGTTGATGTATGTGGGCTAGACAAAAGTGTGAAATCCCCTTTATGTTTTTTTAAAGCCCCAGTTCAGAGGGAGGTATAGTGTGGAGCCAGGTTGAGTGGAGGAGTTATCCTGGTAAATCGAGTCAAAATACAGAAGCAGTGTTGCCTAGTGGAAAGAGCACAGGCCTGGGAGTCAGAAAATTCCAGCTCCACCACATCCCTGTTGTGTGACTTTGGGCAAGTCACTTAACTTTTCTGTGCCACAGTTCCCTCATCTGCAAAATGGGAAATCAATACCTATTCTCTCTCCTACTTAGACTGTAAGCCCTTGTTGGGACCTGATCATCTTGTATCTACCACAGCATTTAGTACAGTGCTTGACACATAGTAAGTGCTTAACAAATTCCACAATTAGTATCAATTAGAGAAGCTTATTATCTGCCCAAGCATCCTACCTCAGAAGACTGGGCTGAGTGTTTTTAGAAAGGAAGTCAAGTTACATGGTCTTTAACAAGCTGATTTGGCCTCGAAAGAGGAACTCTATGCAACTTTTCCAGGAATTCAGGTTGCCCCATAAGGCTAACACCACCTTTCTAATATCAGGGACTTGTAGAATGTAAAAAACCAAGAATGTAATGAATCAAAAATACAGCTACAGTGACACGGTAGAAGATTTGTGGATAGAATCAGTGGGAAGAATATTACGTCACTATCCAAATCAGAAATGTTTCATTCCAGATGTGAATATCTCTGTGATCTTACATAGCATTCTCCGATAAACACTGTGGGTTACTACACTGGAGAAATTGCTGCAGATGTGAAGGACTTTGGGAAGAATTGCCTAGGAAAATAGGGAAACTCAGAGCCGAGGGGCCTCAAAAAGGGTATTAAAGCAAAAGTTTTGTCCTACACAATGACGAGTGAACTCTGGTCAGTTCCAGCAGTTCAGCCCAATGGCTCATAAAGGACGTTAAAGAAAGGAATCTCTGGGATGCAAGTATTCCCCAGAGGCCTGGTCTGCCCAAAATGCCCCAACCCAGGGGTGAATTGTTGCAGCTGCAAAGTGCCTACAAATTTAGGGAGGTTGATTCTGCCCCAAAATTCTGCACAGAAGTGGAGAGTCTGGAATCAAGATGGTTTTTCCCTGCACTTGGAGGAATGGGGATCAGAACTGGAAGCCTTTCTTGTGAGAGCAGGAATGTGTAAAGCCTAGACTGTTTACAATCAGATGAAACCTGTGGGTGAAACTGGAGCAATTGCTGCAGGTGCAAAAGACATCAGGAAGAACTGCTTAGAAAAATGGGGAACTGCTTAGAAAAATGGGGCTAGGACAAAGTAAAGATTTGAGGCAATGTCTGGGTCAAAAGAACAGTTTTTGTCTGGAAAAAATGCCCAGAAGATTAAGGGAAAAAAAGGAGTTTTTTTCCCCCTCTGAGTTATCATCCATATAATTCTCTCAATTACCAAATATTTCAAGCCAAAGAAAGTCTCTCCTGAAATATTTGGATAATTGAAGCCAAAATACATTTTAGGGTATGCATTACCAGGATAACATGCTGCTGAAGACCAAATCTTGCAGCTGCTAAACTGTACAGTTCATAAACCTATCAAAATAACAGGCAAAGTACTACTACCACTGCAAAGAGAAATTCATGCATACTTTGCCCAAAATAAGTCATTTGCTACTTAAGGCCATGTCTACACAAGCAAAGTATCTGAGCAATTAAAATCAATTTTTTTGTATCGTTTATAAAAGTATGTGATCCTGGGAGTAAGAGATTAATTCCTTCAAGTCTTTCTGGGTCGAGAAACTAATGAAATAAAGAATTGAACCAATTACTGTATCTAGACAGCTTAGGCTAAAAATATTGTTGCCCAGATTTAATAATTGAGTGGAAAGTGGGGTTTATTGGCCTGCACTAGAAGTGTGGAGGGAAAGACTGCTTCAAACTTTGTATTCCTTCATGAGAAAGCAATTACTCTCAAATCTCCCAAGTAAATCTCAATTGGGTTTCTTACCAAGTTGGGTGGTACGGTATTCTTCTTTACACCTCACTGATATCTTGAGTTGATTCATACAGTATTTCGTGTCTCTGATTCACAGTAAAAATTAGGTATTGCCACTCTACTGGAAAGAAATACTTGACATGTATTAACCTCCAAATTTGACCTGGAAAATGCCTACTTTCTTCACAATCTTATTGTGATTGGTAGTGTTCACATCCCAATATACCTTTTGACCCCAGTTTTTCAAGTATTTTAAGGAAAATCCATACAATTAATTTCTACATTTGTTGTAAATATGATAGTCATAAATATCATCTTTATCAGTGGTATTTATTGAGTGCTTACTCTGTGCAGAGGACTGTACTAAGTGTTTGAGAGCACTTACAGTACAACCAATGTCTGCTAATAGGGGAATAGCCCTCTGCCTAGCAAATGATTTCAGGAAAAAAACTGATTATGTGATGGATTGTTGTCCCGAATCTTGGCTAGAAGCATAAGTGTGCAAGTGCTGTTTGAGTTGACTTCTCCAATGTAAATCTTGGATAGTAAGCAAGAAAGTGTTAAAAGGAAAACCAACTCAATGTATTTTATTGAGGCTATAGAAAAAAATATTTTGGTTCTAAACCTTTTCCTAAAAAGTCATCAGTTCTGGGCTCTGAAACAGATAACCCTATATAGTCAAACAAAGCCTGTGAAAATTGCATAATCAATGTTATGAATAAAAAATGCATTTTAATAAGTGGGTATGTTAAACAGTGTCTAAACTGAACTTTGAACTTGGCTCTCCTTTTTGGAAAATCCTTTCCCCATCACTCTTCATTCTCAAGATACCTCAGTTACTCTCATTATATTTTGGAAACATTTGATGACCAATAGTGAGATTTTATGAAAAAATATAAAGAGAAAGTCAAAACCAAACTAATTTCCAGAGGGAGAATTCTGTGTTGTCTGGGAAATGTTTTGGCAATTTATGGAATGTTGTAGGTACAAATCTGTAGTTGGTGCTTTCAGAGGCTAGTGATGTGATCGGTTTGGTATGTTTCTTTCTGGATGAAGTTATAGTGAACAGAAACTACCAATTTGTAATCAGAAAGTTTACATGTTCATTGAGCTGTGTGAAATGATTTTGCAGTGATCCAACAAGGTTTATGATCAGTAAAACTAAATTGACTTAAGTGACCATTCAAAAATTCACCTGCATCAGTTTGGGGTGCAAATGTTAGAAACATGCATGAACTAGTCTTTCACTTCTAATGCATCATGTCTTTCACACTGTTACTCCTTAAGTTCACCAAAGAATAGCAATAACATATGCCTTACAAGCCAACATATATCTTCCTTTAGCCCCACCAAGTGTTTCCCAAGAAACTCTGCTCTTTCAAAACTGCTTTCCTAAGAAACATCAGTAGCTGAGTTTTCCAAAGAAACTAAGATGCTAAGAATCCAGCCTGATCATCTTCTTTCTCGTTTTCAGGAACAGGCATCAAAATAAATCAGGCATCAAAGGCAAAAGATAAAAAGCAGGGTGTGAGGGGTGATGTCTAAAGCAAAATTCAGAAGAAACATTTTTCCTGTAGGGGAAAAGAAGCTCATTAACAGACATGAATCTGTTCAACCTAGGTGTGTACTTTATTCTTTCTCCTCCTTTCATTTTTGGTTGAGCAGCTTGTGAGTCGAGAAATGAGTTGTAATAAATAATAATTAAAAAAAATGAATGAAGTCATGGACCAGAATGAAAACTGAGTGGGAAGAAAAAGAACCAACAAGCTGAAGCTTCTGGTATTGCCCTTCCTAAATTGTCCCTGTCTTGTTTGATATCTTAAAAAGGCAACTATTTCTGTCAGCCTGAGGTGGAAGGGTATTTTGGTAATTTAATAAGACCCTGTGGTAGCCAACGGGTCCTGTTGTCTTTATGGAAACCCCTCATTTGAAGTTTGGAGTACTCTTACATGACCAGGGATAAATTTCTTCAGAGTTGGCAATGCAGACCTGTATCAACTGGGTGGGACAAAATGAGTCCAGAGGCACCTGAAGCCAACAATCATTCTGTGTTTTCACAAGCCAGAGAGGTGTTGAGTTGAGGGGAATCACCCAGATAATTCAGTCCTGGAAAACCTTGGCTGAATCAAGGGCAGGGAGGGGGAGAGATTCTTTGCCCATTTTGTATAGATTAGTCATTTACATTAAATAATCTGAATAATCCTCTCTCCACTTCATTTTGTCAGTGTATGTATACCCAGTTTGGGGGCTGTTCCTTGTGGACTGAAACCACAGTATTAGAAAGAGCCACTTTTCGTTAAACGTATTTTCCGTCACTACAGAGCAGTATTGTAGTTATTTCGTTGTGTTCTCAGCAATAGATTAGGATCTTTATTTTGAGAGGATAGCTAAGGTGTTGCTTCAATAAGGACCCAAGTGGTTATGGTGCTCCTTCAGCCTGGCTGAGCAGTGTTCCCTACTGGATAGAGCACAGGCCTTGGAGTCAGAAGGACCTGGGTTCTAATCCCAGCTCCTCCATTTGTCTGCTGTGTGACCTTGGGCAAGTCACTTCACTTCTTTGGGCCTCATTTCCCTCATCCGTAAAAGGGGGATTGAGACTGGGAGCATTTTGTGGGACAGGGACTGCATCCAACCTGATTATTCTGTATCGACCCTAGTGCTTAGTGCAGTGCCTGGGACATAGTAAGCACTTAACAAAGATCGTGAAAGAGGATTTCGTTATTACTAATAATGATGGGAATTGTTAAGCGCTTACTAGGTGCCAAGCACTGTTCATTATTCCAATTTTAAAATGAACTTCCATTGACCACACATTATAGTCCAGAGAATCAGGGAACATGTCTACCAGCTAAGGTCATGGGTTCTAATCCCGGCTCCACCACTTGTCTGCTGTGGGACCTTGGGCAAGTCAAGGCACTTAGTACAGTGCTCTGCACACAGTAAGCGCTCCATAAATACAATTGAATGAATTTAACTTCTCTGTGACTCCGCTAGCTCATCTGTAAAATGAGGATCAAGATTTTGAGCCCCACGTGAGACAGGAACTGTATCCAAACCGATTAACTTGTATCCACGCTAGCGTTTAGTACGGTGCCTGGCACACAGAAAGTGCTTAAAAAATACTGTAATTATTAATATTGTACACTCCCAAGCCTTTAGTTCAATGCATTGCATTCAGTAACTGCTCAAAAAATATGATTGGCTGATTGCTCTACACCATATCTCATTCCTTGGGTTTTCCAAATCAGGATTTTCAGTAGCTTTGGATCGTAAGTGTGGATGGTAAATGAATTAAGGAAAATGACCAAAATAGAACAAATTTTCTATCACAACCATAAAGCCCTTAAAAGGCTGTGAAAATTAACGGCAGCTGTAGGAAAATAGCCTTCAACGTGAGTTATTGAGGGAAGCTGTACTGCTGTACTGGAAGCTGTATTGGAAGGATGGAGACTTCAAAACTAGAGACAAGGAGTTTGGGTATCTCGATGAAGAAATTTCAGCACAGCAAAGTAAAAATGTATGCCTTTCACTCTAATAGTCTTTAAAAAAAAAAAAAAAAACTCTTGCTCTCTCCCCCTCATCTCCCAAATGTACATTTTCCAAACTTCTGTCCCTTTTTTCAACTCTCACCCCAAAATGCTCCGGGATCTTATATCCTGTGAGATCTCCACTGATTTAAACCTATATTCTAACGAAACATTCTAACTGTAGTCTAATTAACCTCCTAAAAGCCCAATCCATCTTCTTGATTCCCAAAGGTTTCCATTTTTAATGGTTTGGTGGGTTGGGGGTGGGGGGCGGGAGTGGGGAGAAGTATCTCTCAATTCTAATGAAACTAACTTCACTATCATTAAGGAAAATTTATTTGCAACTAATATGAGATTGATGTGAACGTCTTATGCATAGGGTACTGGTGGATTCTTTTTCTTCAAGATGTGAAGAGTAGTCCGGGATAGTCTTGTTCAGAAAGGAAACTAGTGATTAGACATTTTGTTTTTATACTTTTTTTTTCCCACTTGTCAAGATCAGTTGATGGCAGTTGGGCATTTGACAGTTGGGCTTTTAAGAAATGTTATCTTGTACCACAGAGTGAATACTGGTATGAACATCAATATGTATCTAGTGACAGCCCTCAGATAAAAACTCCCAAACAGTGGCTTTTAGCACAAATTCTGCCCTGATTTTTTGCTTTGGTCAGCTTAATGCAATTTTGGTACAGACTTATCATCAAGATAAATGACATGGATGATAATGCCAAACTCTAGGTAGGGGGCTAGACTGGACAAAGAGCTCACTACAAATCAAACGAAGTACACAAACTAGTCATCTTTGAATTCATCTTACTTCTTTTTATCTAGTTCAGTCCTTGGGGCACAGAAAAGCTATCCAAGGCAGAAGGGCAATCCCTTGGTGAGGAACTTTGACGAGCTAGAAATAAATCTATTCCTCTCCTGTTCGTTTGGCACAGACTGGCCAGTAATTAAGTCATGTGTGTTTCGGGATCCCATCTGATGGGATTGGGAATTTCAGTGAAATTCCTAATACAGTCCGGAAGCTGGTCATATAAAAATAATAACAATAATAATGGCATTTGTTAAGTCTTACTATGTGCAAAGCACTGTTCTAAGTGCTGGGGAGGATGCAAGGTGATCAGATTGTCCTACGGGGGGCTCACAGTCTTCATCCCCATTTTACAGATGAGTTAACTGAGGCACAGAGAAGTTAAGTGACTTGCCCAAAGTCACGCAGCTGACAAGCGGCGGAGCCAGGATTTGAACCCATGAACTCTGACTCCCAAGCCCACACTCTTTCCACTGAGCCACGTTGCTTCCTTGTTTGCCCCCAATAACAATAATAGTAATAATGGCATTTATTAAGTGCTTACTATGGGCTGTTCTAAGCACTGGGGAGGTTACAAGGTGATCAGATTGTCCCAAGGGGGGCTCACGGTCTTCATCCCCATTTTACAGATGAGGTCACTGAGGCACAGAGAAGTTAAGTGACTTGCCCAAAGTCACACAGCTGACAATTAGTGGAGCTGGGATTTGAACCCGTGACCCCTGACTCCAAAGCCCGTGCTCTTTCCACTTAGCCAAGCTCAAGCCTAGCGGTAATTGGTTGCACTGTAGTATCCTGTTGAACAGTTCTTCCCTTTGGGACAAGGAAAGAGCTAACAAGACATCCACTTGAGCACAATTCCTCAGCCCACTTCATGGTTTGACTCTGTTGGCTTCTGGGCAAATTACCATTTCTACTTGCCTAAATCTAGCCAGGCCCAACTAAATCAGGATTACTGAAAGATTCATTTAATCATATTTATTGAGCACTTTCTGTGTGCACAGCACTGTACTAAACACTTGGAAAGTACAATTCAGCAACAAATAGAGACAATCCCTACCCAACAATGGGCCCCAAGTTTAGAAGTTCTGGGCCCCAAGGAAAACCCTAAACTCCCAACATCTGCATCAATCTATGGACCCAGATGTTAAAGGAAGGGTGGTGAAGGTGTGGTGAGAAGGAAAAGAATGAAGGAGAACCATAAACGATTCATGTTCAATAAATACTACTGATTGATTAACTGATAAATTGGGTGCCTTCCAGGGCCTGAGGAGGTTCTTCAGGGAAGAGAGATTGAGCTGCTCTAACATGGCTAAGCCTCCTTCATGTCTAGGCCTCTGGAGAAGTCAACTCTCCTTCTCCTAAGTAGCAGGGCAGGATTTAAATCCATAGTGAGATAAGAATCTGTTGCATAATCTAATGAATAAACCATGTATTCTTCATAACAAAAATATTGTGTTAAATAGCCAGCAACTCTGGCTATAAGGAAAAAAAGATGAATGTGTAAATGTCATAAAACTTCATTTAATACCATAGGAAGCTATTTGGCTATGAATCTCGTTACACCTAGAAGTGACTGACTGGATCTAATCTAGGAAATTACCTGGGTAATTCAGGCCTCCTCCAAATACTTTGGTTTATCTCAGTTATTTCAGTATTTCTGATCCAAAATATCCAAATAATTGAAGCCAACATGTATTTCAAAACTCCAATTATCTAGATATTTGCTAGTATGGACCTGGCCTCTGCCTGGAATTAGACAACCTTGGAGAAATGTTCAATAAACGGCATGAAAGTTCAGGGAAACGTCTTGCCTGATGCAAAGGGAACAAAATAAAACTCTTTGGAGGCACAAATGGTCCTCAGTCAGGATGCTTCTCTCTTTTTATGAGAGGCCGGGAATTCAAATGGAACCTGGAACCTCTCATGCCAAGTTCATAACTATGGCTCCGTGAGAGTTGCCATCTTTTCTACCATCTGCTTTTTAGCTTTAACATACCACTTAAATTACCCTTCGGTGAGTATTACAGCAGGAGTGGCAAAAAAAAAAACCTCCTCCATCCGCTCTCTTGGCTCCAGGCCCTCCTTCCCGAAGTCGCCCCACACCCTGGTCCCTTGAAAGTTGTCCAAGGTCAAGAGAGTGCTCCAATTTCTGTGCTGGAGTGCAGAAGTTTGCCAGCACCTCAGGCGAATGCTGACACCACCCTGTGGAACACATAGCTGGTGGCTACTTGGTAAGTCAAATGGGGTACCCACAAGCGTTCCTCAAAACACAAGCATAGACCTCCTGACCTGAGCTCAAAGGCAGTCAATAGATGTTAAGCTAAGCCAGCAGGAGGAGAAGAACAAGTTTTAGTGAATCCATGGAGGGACCAGAGACAGAGTAAAGCAGGGGTTTGGGGGGCTGAGGAAAGGGGCAATGGGCTCAGAGACAAGGCTCAGAGAAGGAGCGTGGCTCAGTGGAAAGAGCCCAGGCTTGGGAGTCAGAGATCATGGGTTCAAATCCCAGCTCTGCCAGTTGTCTGACTTTGGGCAAGTCACTTCACTTCTTTTGCCTCAGTTCCCTCTGCTGTAAAATGGGGATTAAGACTGTGAGCCCCCTGTGGGACAACCTGATCACCTTGTAACCTCCCCAGAGTTTAGAACAGTGCTTTGCACATAGTAAGCGCTTAATAAATGCCATTATTATTATTAATGGATAGAAGGGACCCCCAAAACACTCTTCACTCTATAATAATTAATAACTACAGCATTTGTTAAGTGCTTACTATGTGCCAGGCACTGTACTAAGCACTCTATCAAAAGACACCCTCAGGCACAGCCAGATGGAGCACACTTCAGCTCTGAAATCAGTGCCCTTCTCATGGAGGAACCCCCTTCTCCTGCCCCAAATTGCTTGGCTGAAGGAAGCTGACCTGAGCAGAGCTGCACTGGGTACAGACCCCAGAAAGCCCTGTCCCTAATGGCCACGGGACGGGCAAATGGCCCCAACCCCTAGGATTGACTTGTAGCCTGGCCATTGACATTAGTTAATGAATTAATTAGCAAAAGCTAATAGTGAAGGATTAGCAAATGATCGTGGTGGGAGTCAAGGGTTCAGGGACACAAACTTGGCTCTAAGTGCTAATCAGTCCCTCCTTCTTGTGTGGGAATATGGTGGAGCCCTGCAGTCTCATGAATTGTCCCTTGTATGTGACAATGAGAATACACACCACACACACACACACACACACACACACACACACACACACACACACACACACACACACACACACACACACACACACACACACACACACACACACACACACACACACACACACACACACACACCCCTCCTCCTCCTCCTTCTTCTCCCCAACCCCCACCGAGCCCCAAGCCAGCCCCTGTTAGGAAACTGCACCCAAGCCTCCGAGAGTGGGTGTGTGGGTTTGGAGCATAGATTTCCCGCAAGTCAGGGGAAGGGCTTGAGGTGAGGACAGTTTCAGAGTGAAGCCAAAGAGATGGTGCCGATACCCTCAAATGTGATGATGTAATAAGGTCACATGTCATGTTGGAGTCCCCCAAAAGCAATTGGCCCTGGAGCCTACAGGGGTTTAATATAGCCCTGGGAGGGACTCATCTGCTGGCTTAGTTTAAGTGGAAGAGGGAAAGAAATGAGTCTTCTCCTCCTGTCTACTTAGCCTTTATGAGGTGTCCAGGTAATGGATGCACCCTTGAAAGTTTTTCTCCCCATCTCCTGCATTCTTGCTTCAAATGGAGAATCTCTCTGTCCAGTTGCCCACTCTACTCCCTAACAACATGCCTGTCTTAGCGGGCCAAAGAGCTGTAACTTTTCATGCTCATCACAGAATAACCAGCAGCCAAAATCAGTGTTTCACCCTGGGCATGGGCAAAAATGTCTTGAGCTCCCTTAAGAGTATGCCTAATGTAAGACACTGCCCAAAATACTCTCCCTGGCTTTAAACTTACATCTGTGGAGATGCCTTGCTGTGGATTTCTAAAACTGCCTGCTCTCTCCCAACTCAAGAAGAGAATCCAAGGGTAAAAGCTTGTCCACCCCCATTTTCAGATGGAAAAACTGAGAGATTAAGTAACTTGTTTGGGTCACTCGGTGACCCAGTGGGAGAGCCAGGACTACCGTTCAGATTTTCTGACTTGGAATACTTTTCCAGCCAAACACATGACCTCACCTATGAATCTTGGCCCAGCAAGAGAATGTGGTTTGTCTAATTAATTTAGTTAATTATGGTATTTGTTAAATGCTTACTGTTCTAAGTGCTGGAGTAGTTACAAGTTAATCAGGTTGGCCACAGTCCCTGACCCATGTGGGGCTCACAATCTAAGTAGGAGGGAGACCACGTATTGAATTTCCATTTTACAGATGAGGAAACTGAGACACAGAGAAGTTAGGTGACTTGTCCAAGGTCACACATCAGGCAAGTGGCAGAACCAGGATTAGAACCCAGGTCCTCTGACCATGTGCCTAATGTCACTTTGTTGAGTTCTGGAAATAGCAAGCACCCTAGATGCCTGGGCTATTGAATACTCATGTGTCCGTGGACATCCAAGAAGTAGTCAAGAAGCAGTGAGGTCTAGTGGATAGAGAATGGGCCTGAGAGTCAGAAGGACCTGGGTTCTAGTCCTGGATCCACCACTTATCTGCTATGTGACCTTGGGCAGTCACCTAACTTATCTGTGCCTCCGATCCCTCATCTGTAAAATCGGGAATAAGACTGTGAGCCCCATGTGAGGCATGGACTGTGTCCAATCTGATTAGCTTGTATCTACCCCAGTGCTTAGTACAGTGCCTGGTACATAGTAAACGCTTAACAAATACCATCAAAAAAAAGTTTTACCGCCAATGGGTTATTCATACATCATCATCATCAATCGTATTTATTGAGCGCTTACTATGTGCAGAGCACATAGTAACTGGTTCACCAAAGAGCACCAAGTCAAGGCAAAAGCAGAAAGTTTTACTCAGCTCCGAGACTGATGAAACCTTTGCAAGATTATGAGAGGCCCTTCTGTTCTGGTATGGAATTTTAATTCTGTATCCAAGATGAAACCCTGCAGCCCACATTCAGAAAACTTGGGCCTATCCAGAGACCATCAGAAAAGTTTCCCCTCGAAGTTCAATGAAAAGTTCAAGGCTTGGAATAAGATTTGGCCAACACTCAGCTAGTTCAGTTGCTAGGCATTATCCCAGGACTAGCCAACTCTCATTGGGGTTCAGATTTCAAAACAAAACTTTTAAACAGAACTAAGAAAGGCCAGTATTTTTCCTGCAGCCACTAAAGTAATTATTACCTTACGGCAATTCCCAAAGAGGAAGCCCACTTTCAACTCTCAAATTTTGCTGCTGAAACAGAATTCTTCCAATTCATTTGATCCCCAATACAACCAGCAGGATATTGGGGTTGGAGTAGAGGAGCGGCCTCTTAGGTTCCTTTCTTTTTCCTCTAAAAAGAAAAGTCTTGAGACTGTCAACTTCCAGGTTCACGGTTGGTGGGGAAGACAGTTAACCTAGGAGACCAGAGGCTTTGAACATCAGTTGTCTGGCAAAGGCCATCACCAGACTTTCTCCCTTCACTTATCTTCTCTGTGTGTGTTTGCTATGCCAGGTGTTTACTAAACACCTGCTGTGAGTGTCACTTCCCCCATTAAGGAAGAACAAAAGTTCTGAGCCTTTCTAGTTTGTTTGCTTCCATGCTGTTTTACTCCCTTCTGTTCTTGCTCCCTCTGAAGAGATCCTGTCCTTTGAATAATAGGACAGCCTCATCCCTCCTTTCCTTTTGCCTCTCTAGGGAGCCGGGAGCTTCTTCATATTTGTTTCTTCTGGAAAACAACTTTACTGACCCTCAAATGAAATGGACTCCAAGGGCATAGGTTTGGGAATAGCATCACAAAAACATTCTCAGGACATTAAAGGAGAAATAAAATGGACACAAATTTCTCTTCAGGGGAAGATGTCAATGGAATAAAATATTCACTCAGAGTGTTTGGTCACCGAATATACCAAATACAACTCCGTAGGACTTGTCAATAAATAGTTGATAAATACTATTGATTTGACCAACTCTGTGTCCGTTCCAGACCCCAAAGCAAGAGTGATACTAACTTCCCCAAAGGAATACCCTGCTCCCTGACTCCCTACTCAGGCTTTTGATCAGTCTCTAGGCTTTTCCTTTTTTTTATTTTTCATTTAATGGCATTTAAGTGCTTACTATGTGCCCAGCACTGTACTAAGTACTGGGGTTGATACAAGATAATCAGGTTGGGCACAGTCCATGTGCCACATGGGGCTCACAGTCCCAATGTACTTCATTTTACAGATGAGGTAACCGAGGCATAGAGAAGTGAAGTGACTTGTTCAAGATCACACAGCAGACAAATGGCAAAGCTGAGATTAGAACCCAGGTCCTCTGATTGCCAGGCCCATGCTCCTTCCACTAAGCCACGCTACTTCTCTTCCTCTACCTTCTTCCAGCCACAGCAGTCATGCCTAATTTTAGATCAGGAGTTCCTTGAGGGCAGGCTGGGGATGTGTGTCTTGCTTTCTTTGTCCTCTCCCAGGTGCTTAGTGCAGTGCTTCTAACTCAAACACTCAAGAAATACCCTTGATTGACTAACAGGGCTCTGCTCAGGATCAGGGTATTGTTGAGGCTTAGTAAGTAACAATAATGTGGACAAAATATTGATGTCAAAAGTGGGTTTCAGGAAAACAATTGTGGATATCTACTGATTTTTCTTACTCCCATTTCCAGTCACTGCGTGGAGAGTGGAGAGTTGAAGTCCTTTAGTGAGCAAAAAAGTGCCACTTTAAAAAACAATTTTTTTTAAAAAAAAATCCACTGAATAAGCATATTTTTTCCACTCTTCCATAACTCTGAAATACTGAGTTGGCTGGGCTCAAAGTTTCCGAAACAGTTCACCTTCAGTCCAAATACGGAAAACGTTGTCCTCAAAGGAGAAAGTTTCTGAGACTTATGAGTGAGAGAAACCAGTGATTGCAGTGGAAGACCTCATTTAACCTTAACTATAATGCTGCTTTCCCCAACACTGAAATAGAGTCCTGGGGATAGCATGCCACTCACCTGTCAGGGGTTTCCTTGAACTATTTATAGTTTAAAAGTTTTGATTCTACCACGCTCAGGCATCCTCCCCATGCAACCCAATCAGGGTGGGCAAAGGGAAGGATTTATGTAAGAAGAGGGGCCTAGATTTTACCCGTCTCTTCTTGCCCTTCCTTTCTTGGTGGTGCTGGAGATTTTTGTTGGGAAGCTGCTCTGGCAGGTAGCATGTCTCGGGGAGAGAAGGAAGTGGGTGCATACTGACAAAGCTCTCAGGAACCCCAAACTCTTCTAGTGGGGAGTCCTCTTATTCAAACTGGCTTGGCAGCCCCAATTCTAAAGTTACTCTACAGTGATGTGTATTGAAGAAGCTCTTAGTACGATTAACCTCCCCAAATTTCAACCCAAACCTCACTGTGGGTATATAACAGCAGAAGTAAGGGGCTGCCTAATGGAGCTAAGACATCTGTGATGAAGGTCTCTGATCAAAGAATCACATATGGCTCCTTGTGTGGCAGTCAGGGCCAAGCAGAAGGCTGAAAAGTAATAATAATAATACTAATGATGGCATTTATTAAGCACTTTCTATGTGCCAAGCACTGTTCTAAGCTCTGGGGAGGTTACAAAGTGATCAGGTTGGCCCACGGGGGGCTCACGGTCTTAATCCCCATTTTACAGATGAGGTAACTGAGGCCCAGAGAAGTTAAGTGACTTGCCTGAAGTCACCCAGCTGACAATTGGCAGAGCAGGGATATGAACCCATGACCTCTGACTCCAAAGCCCGTCCTCTTTCCCCTGAGCCACACTGCTTCTCTCAGTAGTTGGCTAATATGGGTGGTGAAGACCCTGCCTGCCTAAGTCCTTGTTGCATCCAGTTTCCCATCGGGAACGTGACTGGCAGGGATGAGAGAGCAAAAGTGTCCCTGCACATGCCTCTCCTGCTATGATCCATTTGCACATGCAGTTTCTCAGTTCTAATGTCTTTGTGACTGAAGCAAGGCTCATCCAATCTTAAAGGTTGTGCAAGCATCCCAGGATTCATTTCCCTCACTGCTGATAGATTTCTGCAGGAATGTTGTCAGATCTGGATACTTCTCCATTTTTCATGGCATTGTCTATAGAGGTTGCTGCCTCAAAAGTCAGGGTTAAGATCATGTCTCCACATTTCAGTGGGTTTTCTATGACAGTGCAGAAGACATGTCCAGTAGTTCATTGTGGTATTATTGCTTAATAAATATTACTACTGCTCTTACCATCTTTCCTCTATATCTGTGCTGAGGATGGCTCTACCTGCACTCTTCAGAGGAGCATACTGAGCTTGGTAAATGATTAGAAAAAGTACTTGGTTTGATGGTTGGTGGTCAGCATATCCCCAAGAGGCAGGCTAGAAAATAGAGATAGGCCTTGTATGAATCAATCAATCAGTCCTATTTATTGAGCACATACTATGTGCAGTGACAACCCCATTTAACACAGCAAAAATTGACTATTCATTATCAGCAATAATAATAGTGATGGTATTTGTTAAGTGCTTACTACGTGCCAAGCACTGTTCTAAGCGCTGGGGGAGATACAAGGTAATCAGGTTGGACACAGTCCATGTCCCACGTGGGGCTCACAGTCTTAATCCCCATTTTACAGGTGAGGTAACTGAGGCACAGAGAAGTCACACAGCTGACAAGTGGCGGAGTTGGGATTAGAACCCACGACCTCTGTTGGGATTAGAACCCAAGCCCCTGTGCTTTCCACTGAACCACGCTGCTTCTCTCCTGTGGCAGGAAGTATTGATCATTCCTTGGCCTTTCAACCACACTGAAGAGGATCTTACCATCTGAAAACAACATCTTTGAAAACACAAGACAACCACATAATGTGCTGAAAACTCCCAATCTATCTCACTGACATTCCTGAGAGAGGTTATAGGTTCTTCTGCCCTAGTGAAGTAGGGACTGAGATGATAGATAACTTCTCAGGGAAACCTGTGGAGAAGCAGTGTGGCCTAGTGAATAAAGCACAGGTGGCCGTCAGAAGACCTGGGTTCTAATCCTGGCTCCACCACTTCCCTTCTGAGTAACCTTGGACAAGTCCCTTGTTTTCTGTGCTTCAGTTTCCTCAACTGTAAAATGGGAATTCAATTCCTCTTCTCCCTCCTATGTGGGAGCCCTGTGTGAAACAGGGATTGCATCCTACCTGATTAACTTGTATCTTTCCCAGCATTTAGAACATTGCCTGGCACCTAGTAAGCACTTAACAAAAATCAAAATTATTATAATGATTATTATCCTTAAATCCTGTAAATCTATAGTTCTAGGGCTGTGACCCCCTTCATTATCCAGTGTGAAACTTTAGGGCAGAGGAATTGAATGACCTTCTAACTGGAGTTAAAAGCATTTAGCCCAGAAATGAAGCTCAACTGGTCTTCAGCCTGAAATCCCATCATTCAGTCAAATCTCCCTGTTTCACACTTCCTTACGAGTGTCCAAATAGTTTCTTTTTCACATCTCCCTTATGGTGCTCACCTGTTGGAGACCGCTGGTTTAGAGACAACCCCCCGTGAATGTGCAGCAGTAAATCTATGCCTGATCTTACTGTGAGTTTAAGACTT
This sequence comes from Tachyglossus aculeatus, assembly GCF_015852505.1. Taxonomy (NCBI): domain Eukaryota; kingdom Metazoa; phylum Chordata; class Mammalia; order Monotremata; family Tachyglossidae; genus Tachyglossus; species Tachyglossus aculeatus. The sequence goes on from NC_052079.1 coordinate 44,946,487, forward strand.
GACTTGGTTAGAGTGACGTGTTCCATCTCTGTTTCAGCCTGAATTTTCCCAGACGAGACACCAGATGGGCACCTGAGTCTTCACTGTGCTTGAAAGGGAGAAAAGAGTCACACTGGCAGTCTGACCAATGTCCCCTTTTTAGGCCAGAGATCCTCACAAAGACTTTGGTGTGGGTGTTTAAGTCCTGGACAACTCCTCAGAAAAAAGAGGGGGAAGTCTAGAAGCACCCCTAGATGTTACAGCTGTGAACAAAGGAGTACATTTTCATTTCCCCACGAGAAGCAGCGTGGCTCAGTGGAAAGAGCGCAGGTTTTGGAGTCAGAGGTCATGGGTTCAAATCCCGGCTCCGTCAATTGTCAGCTGTGTGGGCAAGTCACTTAACTTCTCTGTGCCTCAGTTACCTCATCTGAAAATGGGGATTAAGACTGTGAGCACCCTGTGGTCCAACCTCAACACCTTGTAACCTTCCCAGCGCTTAGAACAGTGCTTTGCACATAGTTAAGCGCTTAATAAATGCCATCATTATTATTATTATTCCTAGAGAAGGCTTTTTATATAAATGGAAAAGTTTTCTGCCTTCAAAGGCAACTGACGGCATTAGCTTCTCTCGGAAGCACAGTTGAAAGGCTGCACTGACTACAGCAGGAAGATTGCCAGACTCCCCGTTTCTCTGATGCCAGGCTCAAGGGCCCTTTGCCACCATCTTGGAAATGGTAACCCTGGAGCAGTGCATCATAGTCTAATAAAAATAATAATAAAACAAATTGGTGGTATTTGTTTAACACTTACTAGGTGCCAAGCTCATTTCTAAGTGCTGGAATAGATACAAGCTAATCAGGTTGGACACAGTCCATGTCCCACATGGAATTCACAGTCTTAATCCTCATTTTATAGATGAGGTAACCGAGACACAGAGAAGTCACACAGCAGACAAGTGGCAGAGTCAGGATTAGAACTCAGGTCCTTCTGACTCTCGGGCCCATGCTTCTTGAGGGAGGGAATTAGGGTATGAATGAATGAATGCTGGACAACAAATGACAAAACTAGGTAACCTCTTGTTACTAGCTTCCCATGAACTGAAGGTGTGTAATTCGTATCTAGTTAAAGGGCACCCTGGGATTTAGAGACCTGTCAATCTTACTTCTAGACCTCTTGACTAGGTATACTGTAATACTAGTACATCCAATTCTCCTATAATTCTGTGCTGTTGTGAAACCTCACATTGAAGAAAACGCACACTCTAATTCTGACCTGTCCCATCACCGCCGCAAGTATTTCTTCAATACTGCAGCATGATGAGCCCAAACAGGCTGATGCTGAGTGGAGAATGATCCCAATTCCTTTATCATGTTCTATCCGAAAGATGTTATGGATGAATGGCATGGATCTACATTGAAGTTCGGTTCATTGAGCTCACAGACCCTCACAATCTTTTGGGGAAATTATATAAATGGCTTCATCTGGGGGGATCCTTCCTCACTAATCTCCCAGAGGTCTTTAAAGGGGTCAACAAGCGTGATGATAGAGGAGAAAAGTAGACAAACTATGTTTAGATTTTCAAAAAGCCTTTGATAAGGTTACACACCCAAGGGTTTCTTTAAAAAAGCAAGTTACCGTAGGGAAAGAAAGTTTTACTAAGGATGGAAAAATGAAAAAATTAAAGGAAGCAAAGGAAAAGGAAAATGGTCATCTTTCTAGATGGAAAAATATAAATAGTAGGTCCCCTAGCAATTGATGTTATTATGCTTTGTCCCTTCTTTTTCTGCCTCTGCTTCTGCTGGGCCCAGGCCACAACCCAAACTGAGCTTCCCAAAGAGGAGAGAGGAGAGTAATAATAATAATAATAACAACTGTTGTATTTGTTAAGATCATTAGGGAAGACATAGTCCCTGTCCCACATGGGGTTCAAGGTCTAAGTAAAAGATAGTACAAAGTCCCTCTCCACCCTGTGTTGAACCAGGCCAATAAGATTCTGTGACTGTTTTACACTCTCCACCACTGTCCCCCACCCCAAGGTGGAGAGAGAATGGAATCAAACAGTAAATGTCTAGAAATGGTCCTGAGAACCCCAGCAGATCAAAACGTGATTGTGATCAGCAAATATTTGGCCCTGCTGTAAACATCCAGTTTCATTAAATTTCACCCAGCTCCCTTCCCCCGTTCTTGATGAGAGTTGTATTTTTACTGGCTTGACAATCTCTGGGGGAAACTGTCTCTGTTTTTCATTTATTAAATTATCTCCCTCCCTAGCTCTTGAGCCAGATGACAGCACATAGTACTCAGTCTCATTCTTCCCCCCGGAGTTCTCTATTTTCATTTCATCATCCTGAGGATTTCCCCATTGTATTTGCCCTGTTTTACCTCATTTCCCTCCCTGCCTCCCCCTCCTCCCTACCCCACCCTTATGCTTCAGGCTGACTCTCTCTCTGTCTCTCCCCCACCCCACAGGTAGTCCCTAGTTCACGGTGGTTTGGGCAGCGACCCCAAGAACATAACAGCTTAGTGAAGGAACTGCTTGAGTCAAAATATGATCACTGGCCAAGAAATGAAAAGTTGGGTAGTTGACAGGAAACTCAAGAGACTGAAGAGGCACCAGAACTGGGACTATAAAGCTGCCCCAAATCCCCAAAGCTGGCTTAATGTCCCTACTGAGTGTGAAAGCTTGTTCATCTGGTCCAGTTTTTCCACCTCTCTGTCCCGGCCCACAGGAGGTTCTCGGGTATTGGCCTGTGGTGAGCGCTCCTGTAGTTCTGGCCCGCCCTGCTGAAGAATGAGCGGTGAATCGGCCGTATGGATCCGAATCAGAGTGTTTCCATTCTCTAATAAAAGCCTACCACCTGGGAAGACTGCAAAGGGCTGGGTAAGAGAGATTCAAATCATAAAGAGCTGAGAATCTGGGCTGAGGCCACGCTCTCCCCAACTGAGGTCATTTTCCCCCTGTAGCCATGGTTCTAGCATTCTAATATGCTGAAAGACAAGTCCCTGAAGACCCTAAATTAAAGACGCCCTGTGCAAAAGGGCAGAGCTTGACCTTCCACAGCTGCGCCCCGGCTCGGCGTGACTCATTGTGCGGCTTCATGTTATAGACTCGAGGGCAGGACCAGAGATAATGAGACGGACGCGGGGACTGGCTACTCGTTAGTTCATTCACAGACACCTGGTGCTCCGCCTTCTCTCATGCTTCAGTGCCTCTCGGGGCTATTGTGTAGCAAATCCTTCTCTTTAGAGCACTTAGCTAGTGTGACTGAACAAAACCCCAAAGGATGCCCTGAGTGCCCCGCCACCCCAAAGAGGCTTCGGCCCTCAGAGAGTCATCGCCATTGGATGCCCACAAGGTCCGAGAGCAGTTTTGTCCTCACCTGTCATGGGTAGTTAAATGCTAGCTGTCACTTGTCCATCAACCCAAGTATCTGTTTGTGTCAGCGAATACTGCATCCATGCTTCGGTTTAATTAACCCGCTCTTTGGCAATAGAAATAAAAATAATAATTGTGGAGTTGGTTAAGCACCAACTTGGGGCTAAGTTCTGGGGTACAGTCAGATCAGGGACAGGGGCAGGGACTGTGTCCAACTTGATTAGCTTGTACCTACCTCAGCATTTAGTCCAGTGCCTGGCACATAGTGAGCGCTTAACAAATACCACTAAAACAAAATCAAAAGACCCTCTCCCAACATAGGGCTCGTGGTTTAGGGGAAGAATGGGCATTTCATCTCCATTTTGCAGATGAGGAAACTGAGGCACAGAGGAGTTAAATGATTTGTCCAAGGTTATGCAGCAGGCAAGAGGCACAGCTGGGATTAGAGTCCACATCTCCGGACTCCCAATCCTGTGCTCTTTCCACTAGGCCACATCTATTTCTTGTCCCCTCTTCTGAGTTTAGTGTCGATTTTTTGAAGCTAGCCCATGTTATTTTATCTAGTCTTGTCTGGTGGGAAATAGCCTCACAGGCCCAGCTAAGCAAACCTCAATGAGGCCAACAGTAAATTAATCTGTAGAAACAAATTTCTCTCTAATGGAAACATTAGTAAACAGCACATGCAAGCTGTATAAGCCTCCACTTAATATAAAAAATGATTAAAACAAATATTCAGTCCTCCACTCTGTGACTTTTAAATGCCTTTTATTCCCAACTTCTCCAGAGATTCAATCATCTCCTCCACAGAACTTACATGGCAGGTGTTAGTTTAGTGAGGGGGTTCTGTGGGCCATGTCATTTCCTGATGCCAGGTTATAAAACAAACCTATTTAATTGTAGGAAGGAGGAGGACAAGTTAAGGACTTTAGTGAGAAACTTGTGGTCAGCATGGAGTAAGAAGAAAAACTCAAGGAAGTCAAATCCTTGTTCCTGAAATCTTTGCTCTTGTTATGCTGTTGTTTTTCTGATTTCTCCATTTTAGTGATTGTGGGTATCCATTGCATGTTCAATCTTCTTCCTTCTTCCTCGGCTTCCTGCTCATAAAGGAGGTATCCCAGCTTCTAAGATTGTGAGCATTCTGGTGTTGAGTTAGGGGCCCCTTCCCTCTCTATTTTCCTGGCTGTTGGGTGGGTTGGGGAGGGAGGACATCTTGAGGTGCAGAGAACCTAAATGATAGCTACAGCCAATGCGTTCATAATGACACATAAACCAGTTCCTTCCCTCTCTGCCCCAAGCCACTCCCCAAACACAGACTGAAAAATGAAAGAATGCAGCCCTCCTGTGGAGCATCACATTCTCTCCTCATGGTGGGAGTTCAATTCCCTGTCCCTCTGTCTGTAAATACGGTTAACATTCAGTCAGGCCTTCTTTAGGACAGGATCAGCTGGGAGAGGAAAATCCGGTCTTTCTCAGGCATTCATTCATTCAATTGTATTTATTGAGCACTTACTGTTTGCAGAGCACTGTACTAAGCGCTTGGGAAGTACAAGTTGGCAACTTATAGAGACAGTCCCTACCCAACAACGGGCTCACAGTCTAGAAGGGAGAGACAGACAACAAAACAAAGCATGTGGACAGATGTCAAGTCATCAGAACAAATAGAAATAAAGCTAGATGCACATCATTAACAAAATCAATAGAATAGTAAATATGTACAAGTAAAATGAATAGAGTAATAAATCTTTACAAGCATATATACAGGCAGCCACCTAAAGTGTTCTCAAATTTAGCCAGAGGTGGGCCTCGGAGTCAAGGAACCTAGTTTCTAATGCCAGCCATGCTGCTTGCCTTCTGAGTAACTTTGGGCAGATCACTTAACTTCTCGGTGCCTTAGTTTCATCATCTTTAAAATGGGGATGAAATACTTGTTCTCCCTACTCCTTAGATTATTCACCCCATGTGGGACAGCGACTGCCTGAGCTGATTATCTGGCATCTACCCCAGTGTTTAGTCCATGCTTGGCCTAGAAGCAGCGTGGTCTAATAGAGCAGGCCTGGGATGCAGAGGACCTGGATTCTAATCCCAGGTTTGCCACTTGCTTGCTGTGTGACCTTGGGCAAGTCACTTAACTACTCCGGGCCTCAGTTCCCTCATCTACAGAATGGGGATTCAGTGCCCGTTCTCCCTTCTGCTCAGACAGTGAGTCCCATTCATTCAGTTGTATTTATTAAGCGCTTACTGTGTGCAGAGCCCTATACTGAGCTCTTGGAAAGTACAATTCAGCGACAGAGACAATCCCTACCCAACAATGGGCTCACATGGGACATGATTATCTTGTATCTACCCCAGCGCTTAGTACAGTACCTGGCACAGAGTAAGCACTTGACAAAAACCACAATTATCATTATTATTATTATGATTATTAGGAAGCAGCATATAGTGGATAGAACGCAGGCCTGGGAGTCAGAAGGTTATGGGTTCTAATTCGAGCTCCACCACTTGTCTGCTGTGTTACCTTGGGCAAGTCACTTTATTCATTCATCCATTCAACCGTATTTATTGAGCACTTACTGTGTGCAGAGCACTGTACTAAGCACTTGAGAAGTACAAGTCGGCAATATATTAATTCATTCATTCAATCATATTTATTGAGCACTTACTGTGTGCAGAGCACTATACTAAGCGCTTGAGAAGTACAAGTTGGCCACATATAGAAACGGTCCCTACCCAACATTGGGCTCACCGTCTAGAAGGGACTTTACTTCTCTGTGCCTCATTTACCTCATCTATAAAATGGGGATTGAGACTGTGAGCCCCTCATGGGACAGGGAATGTGTCTAACCCCATTTGCTTGTATCCACCCCAGCGCTTAGTACAGTGCCTGGCATATAGTAAGCGCTTAACAAATATCATAAAAAAAAGCTTACGTTCTTAAGGAGGAAGACACATTCCCCATTACGTTCAATCGTATTCAATCATATTTATTGAATGCTTACTGTGTGCTGAGGACTGTGCTAAGTGCTTAGGAGAGTACAGATACAACAATAAACAGAGACATTTCCTGCCCACAGTGAGTCTGGGGGGGATGACAGACATTAATATAAAAAAATTACAGATATGTACATATGTACATCAACTCTTTGTGGAGCACCGACAGTTTCCAATGCATTGTACTGAATGCTTGGGAAACATGTAGTAGAAGGGAAAAAATGTGGTTCCTCCCCTCAAGTGGCCTATAGTAAAGATGCACAGGATTGTCTTCTCACCCAGTATATTTTGCTATTTACTCTGAGAAAGTGTACTCCCAAGGAAGCAATTGACTGGGTCCTCCCAGCTTTAATAGAACAATATTGGCTACCCTTCCCTTCAGTAGCTGATCATTAGCAGCGTTTTGCAGGGATGATTCATTTACTTTATACTTTGCGAGTAGTAGGAAGACATTTTGGTGCTGGTACTTTATCCAAAATCGTATTTCTCTCTTAAGAATGAATACTTCAGAATAACATAAGAATGTAAACAGAAGTTATGGGATGAGCGCTTTAGCCAAGTGTGGATAGTGAGCAAAAATAAGGTCAGCTCGCTGGCATCATGAAGGTATTAAGGGAGTTCCCAATTCTGCTGTAACATAAGCCATTGTCACACAATTTGGATATAATCAAATGAAAGAATTAGAGAACATGCTCCACATAATGCAAATCAGTTCTGGTAGGATGCCATCCGCAGGTTGGTGTGGGTAGATTTGGTGTAGGAGGATACGGTTGTGTGCAAAATGCATTTGCCAGTGGTCAAGATGCGACAGTGCTATACTTTCTAGCCTCTGCCAAAGTCTTACCATTCTCCTTGTTTTTGCAATGTCTACAGTATTTAATGCAGTAACAAAAAAGCAGCATGGCCTAGTGGAAAGAGCACAGGCCTGGGAGTTAATGGACCTGGTTTCTAATCCCAGCTCCATCACTTGTCTGCTATGGGACCTTGGGCAAATCATTTAACTTCTCCTTGCCTCAGGTCCCTCATCTGCTAGGTGGGGATTCAATACTTTTTCTCCTTCTACTTGAACTGTAAGTCTCACACGGGACCTGATTATCTTGTAGCTACCCCAGCACTTAGTATAGCGTTTGACCCAGAATAAGAGTTTAACAAATATCAATATTGTTATTGTAATCATTATTATTGGTGTAAATCATTCTGCTAGTGGTGGACGTAACAATATAGGAATCGGTATTAACCAGTCATATTGATTAAGTTTCAAATAAATCCAGTCCCCCCTCCTACACACACACAGCCAATTAATTCCCATCGAATCAGTGCTTAATCTAATGCAATTTTCCCATAGCGCAAGGATCTTCAAGATCACAACTCCCACATTGTAGAAGAACTCTGAATAACAAACCTAAATAATTTTAAACCACAAATACTTGTAGTTAAAAATAGCCGTTAAATCCCCACTTGTATCAGTGATGGATTTTGTAAAATAGCTGGCATAGCACAAAATACCGGTCCTTGGCCAACTCGAAGCGCAATGAAAATCCATTAGAAAGATTTCTTTTTCCATGCACAGGATGGGACATAATGTGACGGTGAGTTCTCCCCACAAATGTGAAGCCCAAGGAAAGGGAGTCACTGATTCACCCTTGAATAGTTCCTAGAAGAGACTTCCCCTGAAACCAGCGGGGGCTTTCTAGACATTTAATTTCATGGAAATATTTTTTTTGCGGGGGAGTTTCCTGAGAACTGGAATAACAGAGGGAGTATTAGTGAGGAATGCCTCTGAGCTTAGGGAGAGCAAAACACATAACAGACAGCACGGGACGGGGTGAGATGTAATAAGAAAACGTTGTTAAAAGAACGTTAATTATAAACACATGTCGGGGGCGGTGGAGGAAGGCAGCACTGCAAGCCTGGACACAAGTAAAGATTTCATATTTATGGAACCAATCTTAGGATGGCTTCTCCTTCCTACATCAGCTGAGCACCAAACATTCACTGCCAACCAAAAGGGAAAGAATTTTTAAGTCTTCATTCTTGGCCAAAGTCTGTATTCAGCCTGGTAGTGATTGTGCGGTTTAAGGCTCAGCACAGTTATCATTTCTGTTTCGATTGACCTTTCGAATCCAAAGTGGAGCTTCAGCTAAAATAGCAGCAGCTCTTCTTAGTGAGTGAAGACTTTTGGACACAGTCCCTGTCCCATGTGGGGCTCACAGTCTTAATCCCCATTTTTCTGATGAGGGAACTGAGGCACAGAGAAGTTGAGTGATTCCCAAGGCCACACAGCAGACAAATGGCAGAGCCAGCTCCTTCTGACTAGCAGGCCAGTGCTCTTTCCACTAGGGCCATGCTGTTTTTCAGTCTGAATATTGGACCGAATGGACCATTGAAGAGGAATTACAAAATAAAACATATCAGCAGCAGCATTTTAATTGCAGGCCTACTGTGTGCAGAGCCCTGCATTAAGTGCTTGGAAACATATAACAGAAGAAAATGGCCCAAGTCCTGCCCTCAAGGAGCTTCCAATACAATGAGGCAAACATTCAGTAATTAAAAGAACAAGAGTCTAGACATAAATGAAAAACTAGAAGCAAGACATTTAATAAATAGTGAACAGGTGCACTCATGACTGCTAAGGTGAGTGATGGGGTGACATGATCAGGACGGCAAAAAGATCTCATGGAAGAAGTGGCTTTGAAGGAGAACTGTGAAGGTGAAAAGGTGTGGTTCTATAGCATTTTGAGGGAGGAGGGAATTAATTCCATGAAGAGGGTAAGATTTAAGTCATGGGTCAAAAACAGGGCAGTTGCGAGAAAGGCAGTGTTAAAAGATTAGCTGGGGAGGAGTCAGGATGTAGTCAGAAAAGAGAGCTGACTGGTAAAATAGAGACATCTGGTGGAGAGCCAATCCACTAGACTGTAAGCTCCTTGAGGGGAGGGACCATATTGCGTATGCATTGCATATTGCAGTCTCCCAAACACTTAGTATGCACACAGAGAGTGCTCAGTAAATACCATGGATTTATTGATTGGTTGATTGCATCTTAAAGCCAATGGTAGGAGTTTTTGTTGAATGTAAAAAAAATAGGCAAACACTGGAGGTTGTGGAGGAGGGGAGTGACATGTTCCAAACATCTTAAGACAATATGTGCTACTTCCTATAGTGTAAGTAAAGAGAGAAGAGAGGTTTGAGGCAAGGAGAGAAATGAGGGGGCCGTTACAGTAATGATGAGGGCTTGAGGCAGCAGGGGTCAGTAAGGATGGAGGTGAAAGGTACGGTGAAATGTTGTAGAGAAGAAACTGGCAGGACTTAGACACTGACTGAAGGTAGGAGATAGAGAAGAGTCATAGAGGAAGCCAAGAACAAAAGTTGTGATCTTCTGGGACCAGGAGGATGGTGGTAGTGCTGTTGGAAATGGATACATTCAGAGGAGGAAGGGGTTTAGGTGGAAAGATGAGCGTTCACTTCTTGATTTACTGAGTTTGAGGTGCCAACAGGTCATCCATGTGAATATATTCTGGGGACAGAAGGAGGTACTCAACTGAAAACAGGTGAGGGGATGGCAGGGCTGGAACAGAAGACATGAGTCACCCACAAAAATTTCAGATACTCATGGGGATAGACCCAGCTATCCCTGTTATAAGGCTTTCCTCTTAGCTATTTCATGATAGCGCTATTAAATTTTAATGCCAGTGTTACTTTCATCGCTCTTTCACTTCAAGATAACACTACAGATTTACAAATTTCCCCCTTGCACCATCCCTCCCCTCCCTCTGTAGTATTTTGACTGACTTGAACAGTAATTAAAGTCCATTTCAATTTAGCAATAAATAATGACATCTGTTTAGACTAGGTAATGGCAAGAGTTCTAGTCTGTTAGATCTGGGTGCCTTTTTGTTGACTTGGATGTGAAAAATAGTAGCACAGGAAATTAAGTACCGAATTTACAGTGTACAATTCAAAACATTTCATTATCGGTAAATATTTACATTACTATTTGATCATTACTATTTACACTGTGGCTGTGCTTTTAATCACTTTCTTTACTGTATTTATATTTTGGTCCAATCTTGGGAACACATTAATGCACTTTACACAGTTTTTGATGGGAAAAGATACTTAGACTGTGAGCCCGCTGTTGGGTAGGGACTGTCTCTATGTGTTGCCAACTTGTACTTCCCAAGCGCTTAGTACAGTGCTCTGCACACAGTAAGCGCTCAATAAATATGATTGAATGAATGAATGAATACTTCATTTAAAGCTCCTTGGTTTTAACACTCGGTTTTTTTGTTTTGTTTCTTGGGGGTGGGTTTTGTTGGACATCTGTTAAATGTTTACTAAATGCCAGGCGTCTGGGTAGATACGAGATAGGTTGGATACAGTCCATGTCCTACAAGGGATCATAGTTTCCATCCCCATTTAATAGATGAGGTAATTGAGGCACAGAGAAGTTAGAGAAACAGCATGGCCTAGCAGATAGAGAACATGCCTGGAAATCAGAAGGACCTAAGGTATCATCTCCACTTTACCACTTGTCTGCTGGGTGAGCTTGGGTAAGTCACTTAACTTCCCTGTGCCTCAGTTCCCTCATCAGTTAAATGGGGATTAGACTGTTAGCCCCATGTCGACTGTTAGCCCCATGTCTTGTATCTACCCCAGTGCTTAGTATAGTGTCTGGCACATAGTAAAAACTTAACAAATACCTTAATTTTTTAAAAAAAGTGTTTTCGATTTTTTTTATAGTACCTGTTATCTGGGGTAGATAAAAGATAATCAGGTCCTACATGGGGCTCGCAGTCTTGAAGGACCAAAAACAGGTATTTTGCAGTTGAAGAAACTGAGGCACAGAGAAATGTGACTTGCCCAAGGTCACACAGTAGACAAGTGGCAGAGTCAGGATTAGAACCCAGGTCCTTCTGATTTCCAGGCCTGTGCTCTATCCACTAGGCAACACCAAAGCACACACACTAAGTGATTGGAAGGTTACAATGCAAAAAAATAGACAATCAATGGTATTTAATGAGTGCTTATCATGTGCAAAGCTCTTGTGAGACTACAATAGAGCTGATAGACAAGATCCCTATCCTCAAGGAGCTTACAAATTACCCCTCACTAAATTTATTTCTGTTGCCCTCTGGACTGCAAGCTGTTTATGTTGCATCGTACTGTCCGAAGTGCTTAGTACAGTAGTCTGCACGTAGTAAGCTCTCAATAAATACCAGTGATTGATTGACCTAAATAGCAATGCAGTTTCCTGATTGGTATTACTGTGGTATTGTCTGGTGGAAAGCACAGATCTAAGAGCTTGAAAGATGAAGGCTCTTTTTCTGGCTCCATCATTGATTTTCTTGGCTAGGTGATAGAGAAGCAGCGTAAGCAGCGTGGCCTAGTGAAAAGAGCACAGGCCTGGGAATCAGAAGAACCTAGGTTCTAATCCCGGCTCTGCCATTTGTCTGCTATGTGACCTTGGCAAGTCACTTAAATTCTGTGTGCCTCAGTTACCTCATCTGTAAAATGAGAGTTAAGACTATGAGGCCCCATTTGGGACACGGATTGTGTTCAACCTGGTTTATCTTGTATCTACCCCAGCACTTAGTACAGTTCCGAGCACATAATAAGGACTTAATAAATACCATTAAAAAAAATGCTTTGGGTTTCAGTTTCCCCATCTGTCACTGGGGGATGCCATATAATAATAATAATGGTATTTGATAAACACTTACTATGTGCCAGGCACTGTACATCTGTCAGAATGTGATACCCAGACAGCTCAATTTTTCCTGAACTGTGGTTGCCTCACAGGTAGTTCCCTGTAAACTCATTATGGGCAGGGAACATATCCGCTAATTCTGTTGTATTATTCTCTCCCAAGTGCTTAGTACAGTGCTCTGCACATAATAAGCACTCAATAAATACCACTGACTGATTGATTAGTCTGGGACCTACACCTGTGAGGGGCCCCAGCTCCTTTGCCCCTCCAGCTGGTCTTTCCCCTCCAGATCCTCCCCAGAGGATGTCCTGGACAAATTTCATTTTTAAAAAAGCAGCCTTAGCATTTCCTAGGTTTCCTTTCAATAAAAAACTGAAAAGAATAGCAGTGGCTCCTAGAAGCTATCTATCATTCTCTCTGCAAATGGGGCAGCTATGGATGCCATTTCGGTACACTGACAGGCCGTGAAGTGATGAGGTGTGAGTGCCAATACAAAACGTTCCAAAGCTTGGCATTCTCAGCTCTCCTACTCTGTATTTCACCACAAACACACCCTCTTTCTCACTTCTCTTTAGTGTCTCTCAGTAGGAGCATCAAACCCAAGGGTTGTTCTGCATTTTTTTTCTTTTCATTTTGGGTTTGAAATCCATGTTGCTGCTATGAATTATATTTTATATTATCGGAGGTGTGGGCCGTAAGAATTTATGTTCCCTGGAATCCTCTTAAAAAGAATCCAAAGTACAGGCACGTATTTTCCAATCACTGTACAATGATTTCCTTCAAAAAGTGGAATTCCCCATGGAGAAAAGAGGAGGGGAAGGGAAGGTGTAATATGAACTATTAAAATCAACATTTTGGGTTTGGGCGTACAAATGAAATACTCTGTCATATCAGAAGAGCCAAGAGCATAGGAGAGAATGGGGAGGAGAGGAGAGGAGAGAGAGAGAGAGAGAGAGAGAGAGAGAGAGAGAGAGAGGGAACACATAAACAACAAAAGAATTCACAATTAGAAGCAGCATGGTCTAGTGAAAATAGCCTGGGCAAGAAAGTCAGAGAATCTGGGTTCTAATTCTGACTGCCATGTCTCTGCTCTGTGACCTTGAGTAGGTCACTTAACTTCTCTGTACCTCATTTCCCTCATCTGTAAAATGGGGATTAAGTCACACACCCTCCTAGTTAGATTATGAGTCCTACATGAGCCAGGGATGGTGTCCAACTTTATTAACTTATATCTTCTCCAGTGTTTAGTACAGTGTTCGACATAGAGTAAGCTCTTGAGAAGTACCATAATTAACTGATTGGATTAGAATCATTTAATGCCCAGAATCCAGGCTAGGTTCACACCAGACACTTAGGCCCCTCCAGTGTGCTCAGCTAATCACAGGGACCGTTTAAATCCACCGTGCCATTGAAAGCCATCAATCTCATGGTGGTGTCCATGCTCCCTGAGGGCTGACCCAATGGTAGGGAGAGGGGAATGGCAGTGCAGGGAGGGATGTTGCCTCGAAAATCTCTGCCGGAGAGGGAGTTTTTCCTGTCAACCCTGGCCAACTGAAGGCCCACAGGCCGCTCCAGTCCATAACCTTAATAATAATGGTGGTATTTGTTAACTACTTATTATGTGCTGAGCATAGTACTAGGACTGGGGAAATCATGCAGTTTGCCATTCAGCAGAGCCTGTTGGAGTCCAATAGAAGACAACCCAGCCCGCACCCTCCGCTCCTCTGCCGCTCACCTCCTCACTGTGCCTCGTTCTCGCCTGTCCCGCTGTCGACCCCCGGCCCACGTCCTCCCCCTGGCCTGGAATGCCCTCCCTCTGCACATCCGCCAAGCTAGCTCTCTTCCTCCCTTCAAAGCCCTACTGAGAGCTCACCTCCTCCAGGAGGCCTTCCCAGACTGAGCCCCCTCCTTCCTCTCCCCCTCCCATCCTCCCCACCCTACCTCCTTCCCCTCCCCACAGCACCTGTATATATGTTTGTACAGATTTATTACTCTATTTTACTTGTACATATTTACTATTCTATTTATTTTATTTTGTTAATATGTTTTGTTTCGTTGTCTGTCTCCCCCTTCTAGACTGTGAGCCCGTTGTTGGGTGGGGACCATCTCTATATTTTGCCAACTTGCACTTCCCAAGCGCTTAGTACAGTGCTCTGCATACAGGTAAGCGCTCAATAAATATGATTGAATGAATGAATCAGTCAATTGATGATATTTATTGAGTGCTTATTATGTGTAGAGCACTGAGAGAGTACAACAAAACAGTAATGAGCTTACAATCTAGAGGGGGAGAAGATACAAAATGATCAGGTTGGATAAATTATCCAAATTATAATATAATAATGATTATAATATAAATTATCCAGGCTAAATTATCTTAATTCCTGTGAGGTAGGGGATGATGAACATCACTTTCCTCATTTCATGATAAAGAAACCAAGGCACAGAGAGGTTGAGTGGCTTGCCTGATGTTACCCAGCAAAGCAGAGACTGGGCTGGAAAGAGAGCTTGGGATGGCCCAATGGAGTTCTCCTTCATTGGCTAAAAACTCTCTATATATTTGAGGCTGTATGCTATTGCTGTTGCCATTCCCTCCTTAAGGATGCCAATCAATCAATATCAATCAATGGTATTTATGGAGGGATAACTGTGTGCAGAACACTGTACTCTGCATCCTTCTGGCTTGGCAGAATCCACTCCCTTCTCTGCCAGCAATGCTGAGGGAAGAGGGGGAGAAATGCCTACTGCTCTAGAGTCTTTATGATTATTGGCATGGCTTCAAACATTGTGCACTGCTAGACTGTAAGTTCCTTGAGGCAGTGAATATGTCTACTTAGAGAAGCAGCATGGCTCAGTGGAAGCCAGAGCCCGGGCTTTGGAGTCAGAGGTCATGGGTTCAAATCCTGTCTTCACCACTTGTCAGCTGTGTGACCTTGGGCAAGTCACTTAACCTCTCTGTGCCTCAGTTACCTCATCTGTAAAATGGGGATTAAGACTGTGAGCCCCACATGGGACAACCTGATCACCTTGTAACCCCCTAGTGCTTAGAACAGTGCTTTGCACATAGTAAGCGCTTTAAAAATACCATCATTATTATTATTATTTACTGTACCCTCCAAAGCACTTAATACAGTGCTCTGCATAGAGTAAGCATGCAGTAAATATCCTTGATTAATTTTTTTAATGACATGTGTTAAGTGCTTACTGTGGGCCAGGCACTGTACTAATCACTGGGGTAGATACAAGCTAATCAGGTTGGACACAATCCCTGCCCTACATGGGGCTCACAGTCTTAATCCCCATTTTACAGATGAGGTTATGGAGTCACAGAGAAGTTAAGTGACTAGCCCAAGGTCACCCAGAAGACGTGGCAGAACTGAGATTAGAACCCAGGTCCTTCTGATTCCCAGGCCCATGCTCTATTCACTTGGCCATGCAGTTTTCCCTGGATAAGAGGGTTATTAAAAATATCTATGAGTCTCCAAAATTGAGAACCTATTATCTTTTTCCTCTCCCAAAAAATCTTCTTATTTTAGTCTTTAGCCAGCTGGGCATGTGCTTGTTTTCAAAGGGAAATAAATTGTTGTCCAGTGCTTTGAGGTCTCTGGGAATAACAGTAAAGTATGTAATAGGTGTTTACTGTGTGCAGAGCATTGTGTCATAAGAGCTGGGAAAACATATGGAGGTGAGAATTACACATGGTCTCTGGCCCTCAAAGGGCTCAGAAAAGTAGCCTGCAAAGAACTAAAGGGAGCAAATAATTATAGAACCATCCTTATGAACTCCAGAGTCCCAGAGTACTAAGAAGGAGTAACACTACCCAGAAAATACTAGGAATCGATGGTTCTTCCATTATTTAGTAGGCTTTCCAACTGTACTCATAACTGGAGATTTATCCCAGTCAAATCCAACCAGCTCTGGAAAGAAGAATTTGCAGAGCCATGACCACGTAGAAATCAACATGCATATTTTTGGGAATAATAATAATTAATTATAATTATGGTACTTGTTAAGCGCTTACTATATGCCAAGCACTGTTCTAAGCGCCGGGATAGATACAAGTTAATCAAGTTGGACACGCTTCCTGTCCCATACTCTTACTCATACTCTTATCCCCATTTTACAGATGAGGTAACCAAGGCCAGACAAGTGAAATGTCTTGCCCAAGGACACACAGCAGACATGTGGCAGAATTAGAACCCAGGTCCTACTGACTCCCAGGCACTAGTCTGTAAGCTCCTCGTGGGCAGGGAGTGTGCCTATCAACTCTGTTGTATTATACTTTCCCAAGAGCTTAGTACAGTGCTCTACACACAGTAAGCACTCTATAAATCCGATTGATTGATTCATACCCAAAGAAGACACCACTTCCCCTGTGAATACACGTAGGGCTAGAAAGTATAGCAGAGGGCTGCTGGAAGACGACGACAGCAGGCAGACCAGCCTGCCTTGCCTTGACCGGCCTTGAGCAGAGGCTCTGGGAGGAGGGGCAGTGTAAGAGACAGATTTAAAGACAGGGACAAGTGCAACACTGGCAAGTACATCAGCATGACAAAGGATAGGTTTTGGGTGCACACTGGGTGAAATGGATTGCCAATCACATTTTAATCTTTTCAGCCCCATCCATGCACATGGGTGGGATTTCACCAGCAATAGCATCATCTTCTATTATGAGGGACAGCACTCTTGTGCTCTTTCTTCACACACACACACACACACACACACACACACACACACACACACACACACACACATCTATTTACATCATATTCTTCATAGCAATCTAATGGGAAGGAGCCTTTTCAGAGACACATAAATATATATATTCAAACACACACACACACATCTATTTACATCATATTCTTCATAGCAATCTAATGGGAAGGAGCCTTTTCAGAGACACATACATATATATATTCAAACACACACACACACACACACACACACACACACATCTATTTACATCATATTCTTCATAGCAATCTAATGGGAAGGAGCCTTTTCAGAGACACATACATATATATATTCAAACACACACACACACACACACACACACACACACACACAGAGATAGAACCATGTCCAGTAATAGGTTGGCTTTGCTGTACACATTCAAGGACAAAGGGGTAAAAGAGGAAACAAGACAACAGGAATGAGGAGGAGGAGGAGGAGGAGGAGGAGGTGTGAGAGAAACTGAGGAAACATTAAACAATAGAGAGGGAGCGATGGTTGAGTCCCACTTTCAGTTTGAGCGGGGTAAAAGAGGAAAGGGAGAATGCCTTTGACAAGTAATAACTGAATTTTGATAGGAAGGTCATCATCCCTGCTTTGATTTTCATTCTGCATTTATGCGACTCTTTGGGTATCTGGCACAAAGCGGATGGTGCCAGCTTCTGTTTGACATTTCTCTTAAAGTCTTTAATTGCTTTTTCCAGGGGAGCAGATGGAAAAGACCCTTATCTGAACCAGGCAGGCTCCCTCTGGGGAGCTGCAATTCAGGGGGCTGTGAAGTCAAGGCATGCATGTGGATATGATCTGAGGGTCACGCAAGCTCTCGCGGGCTGATTTTTCTCTATGCCCCGGGATCTCCCACTGCTGCCTGCAAGCTGCCTTCTCTGCCCTTTCTGGGTGGAATTTCCACAAGTAGCTCCAGATATTTAGACCTTGCCATTGTTTTTGTAAACGCAAAACATCAAGATGGAGAAACCACCAGAACGTATTGTTTGCTACTCTTCTTACTTGTTCAGGACTGATGTGCCTGTCCCTGTGGTTTCCATGCCCAGCAAATGTCAGTGAGGAATAAGTGGAGATTCCCAGTGCACAATGTTCCCAAGGATAATCGGGGTGGCTAGACTCGTGGGTATAACAAGGCATGTGATCCTCTGAGGTGGCTTGCTTGTAAATTCGTCCTTTAGACCGTAAGCTCGTGGGCAGGGACTATGTCTCACATATTGTCATATTGTTCTCTGCCAAGCGCTTAGTACAATGCTTTGCACACAGTAAGGACTCAATAAATACAACTGACTGACAAATATGATGACTGACAAAGGGGTGAGGGCCAATCAGTCAATCAATCACTGGTATTTATTGAGAGCTTACTGTGCGCAGAGCACTGTACTAATCATTTAAGGGAAACTGTCCATCTGTTCAAGTTTTGACTACTGGCTCCTGCCTAGAAAGGGCTGTAATAATAATAATAATGTGGTATTTGTTAAGCGCTTACTATATGCCAAGCCCTGGGGTAGATACAAGAAAGTCAGATCAGACACAGTCCTTTTCCCACATGGGGCTCAGTCTAAGTAGTGAGGTGAATACATTTTGAATCCCCATTTTACAGGTGAGGAAACAGAAGCACAGAGAATTTCAGTGATTTGTCCAAGGTCACACAGCCGGCAAGTAGCAGAGCCGGGGTTAGTAGTTTCTGAGTTATCAGCCAATTCCTTTCAAGAGCAATGATTCTTTTGAAATGTGGTGTTGGAGAAAGCTTTTGCTAATACCATGGACTGCCCGAAAGACAGACAAATGGATTTTAGAGGAAATTAAACCAAAGTGGTCTTTGGAAGGCCAAATGACTCGATTTAGATTGGCATATTTTGGACACATAATCAGGAGGACTAATACTCTGGAGAAGACACTAATGCTAGGAAAAGTCCAGGGAAAACGTGGAAGAAGAAGACCGGCAGCTAGATGGATAGAGATCATAACAACGATAACGGAAGAACCATTAGAAAGGTTGCGAATTATGGCAGAGGACAGGACGTTCCGGAGAAAGTATATCCATGGAGCCGCTATGAATCAGAAACGACTGTGACAGCACTTAGTAATAATAATAATAATAATAAAGTCCATCCTAGACACCCTCCCTCTGGGATTTAAATCTCTTTTGGAGAGTACGTTTTCAACGATTATCTTGGTGTATATAGTTATATAGTAGTAATAGTTTCAATTGGTTGCTGCCTTCCGTTCAGGATGGAATTTTCCTCTCCGAGCTGGCTGACCAGGGCAGGGTCTTAGGAGTTGGAGTTGATGATGATGATAATGATGATGGCATTTGTTAAGCACTTACTATGTGCCAAGCACTGGTCTAAGTCCTGGGGTAGATACAAGGTAATCAGGTTGTCTCACGTGGAGCTCACAGTCTTAATCCCCATTTTACAGATGAGGTAACTGAGGCCCAGAGAATAATAATAATAATGACGATGTTGGTATTTGTTAAGCGCTTACTGTGTGCCAAGCACTGTTCTAAGTGCTGGGGTAGATACAAGGTAAAGTTAAGTGACTTACCCAAAGTCACACAGCTGACAAGTGGCGGAGCGCGATTAGAACCCACGACCTCTGACTCCCAAGCCCGGGCTCTTTCCACTAAGCCACGCTTGCTTCCCTTTCTCACCACCCGCAATCACCACACCCATTTACTCTCATTTGCATCCAGTCTACTCTCCCTCCTTTGTTTCCCCAGTTCCGGATGGTGGCAATGGAGGAGGTTGTCATTATTCTATTAGGGCTTCAGGTTTCTGGCGGGGAGAGGGAGAGGAAAAAGGAGTGAGGGGAGAAAAAAGGAGTGAAGGAAGGAAGAGGGAGTGGTGGTCCCAGGAGGGAAGTTGGGGCCAAGGCAGACAAGGAGACCGCCCAAGGAAACTGAAAGGGCCTCTGCAGCAGGGAGACGGGAGGGACTGGGAATGTGGTGAGATTGAGAGGCATTGGGCCGGACTAAGGGTCTTGCGAACAGCTGTGTGACTTTGGGCAAGGCACTTAACTTCTCTGTGCCTCAGTGACCTCATCTGTAAAATGGGGATTAAGACTGTGAGCTGCTTGTGGGACAAACTGACCACCTTGTAACCTCCCCAGCGCTTAGAACAGTGCTTTGCACATAGTAAGCGCTTAATTAATGCCATCATTATTATTATTATTATTGGGAAGCATGGGCTGGTTCAGAAGCCATGAGGCCAGAGTAAGAGGGATTGGGCAGGGCCAGAAGTGCGAATGTTGACTTGGCAAGTCTGACCCTGCTCTGACAGAGTGCATTGTATGCACTGTCACCAACAGGCCTTATATGGCTGGACCCAGTAAGCCTGATGGTTTGAATTTCACCAACTTGCTGAAACATTTCATTGCGTGGAAAGCCTTGCCATAGAGAAGTAGCGTGGCTTAGTGGAAAGAGCACGGGCTTGGGAGTCCCCGGCTCCGCCACTTATCAGCTGTGTGACTTTGGGCAAGTCACTTAACTTCTCTGTGCCTCAGTTCCCTCATCTGCAAAATGAGGATTGAGGCTGAGAGCCCCACGTGGGACAATCTGATTACATTCTATCTCCCCCAGGGCTTAGAACAGTCCTTGGCACATAGTAAGCGCTTAAGAAATCCCATCATCATCATTATTATTATTATTATTATTATTATTATTATTATTAAGAAGCAGCGTGGCTCAGTGGAAAGAGCACGGGCTTTGGAGTCAGAGGTCATGGGTTCAAATCCCGGCTCTGCCAATTGTCAGCTGTGTGACTTTGGGCAAGTCACTTAACTTTGCTGTGCCTCAGTTCCCTCATCTGCAAGATGGGGATTAATCAATCAATCAATCAATCAATCGTATTTATTGAGCGCTTACTATGTGCAGAGCACTGTACTAAGCGCTTGGGAAGTACAAATTGGCATCACATAGAGACAGTCCCTACCCAACAGTGGGCTCACGGTCTAAAAGGGGGAGACAGAGAACAGAACCAAACATACCAACAAAATAAAATAAGTAGGATAGAAATGTACAAGTAAAATAAATAAATAAATAAATAAATAGAGTAATAAATATGTGCAACCATATATACATATATACAGGTGCTGTGGGGAAGGGAAGGAGGTAAGACGGGGGGATGGAGAGGGGGACGAGGGGGAGAGGAAAGAAGGGGCTCAGTCTGGGAAGGCCTCCTGGAGGAGGTGAGCTCTCAGCAGGGCCTTGAAGGGAGGAAGAGAGCTAGCTTGGCGGATGGGCAGAGGGAGGGCATTCCAGGCCCGGGGGATGACGTGGGCCGGGGGTCGATGGCGGGACAGGCGAGAGCGAGGTACAGTGAGGAGATTAGCGGTGGAGGAGCGGAGGGTGCGGGCTGGGCAGTAGAAGGAGAGAAGGGAGGTGAGGTAGGAGGGGGGCGAGGTGATGGAGAGCCTTGAAGCCCAGGGTGAGGAGTTTCTGCCTGATGCGCAGATTGATCGGTAGCCATTGGAGGATTTTGAGGAGGGGAGTAATATGTCCAGAGCGTTTCTGGACAAAGATAATCCGGGCAGCAGCATGAAGTATGGATTGAAGTGGAGAGAGACACGAGGATGGGAGATCAGAGAGAAGGCTAGTGCAGTAGTCCAGACGGGATAGGATGAGAGCTTGAATTAGCAGGGTAGCGGTTTGGATGGAGAGGAAAGGGCGGATCTTGGCAATGTTGCGGAGCTGAGACCGGCAGGTTTTGGTGACGGCTTGGATGTGAGGGGTGAATGAGAGAGCGGAGTCGAGGATGACACCAAGGTTGCGGGCTTGTGAGACGGGAAGGATGGTAGTGCCGTCAACAGAGATGGGAAAGTCAGGGAGAGGACAAGGTTTGGGAGGGAAGACAAGGAGCTCAGTCTTCGACATGTTGAGCTTTAGGTGGCGGGCGGACATCCAGATGGAGATGTCCTGAAGGCAGGAGGAGATGCGAGCCTGGAGGGAGGGGGAGAGAGCAGGGGCAGAGATGGAGATCTGGGTGTCATCAGCGTAGAGATGATAGTTGAAGCCGTGGGAGCGAATGAGGTCACCAAGGGAGTGAGTGTAGATTGAGAACAGAAGGGGACCAAGCACTGAACCTTGGGGAACCCCCACAGTAAGAGGATGGGAGGGGGAGGAGGAGCCTGCAAAAGAGACTGAGAAAGAACGACTGGAGAGATAAGAGGAGAACCAGGAGAGGACGGAGTCTGTGAAGCCAAGGTCAGATAACGTGTGGAGGAGAAGGGGGTGGTCCACAGTGTCAAAGGCAGCTGAGAGGTCGAGGAGGATTAGGACAGAGTATGAGCCGTTGGATTTGGCAAGCAGGAGGTCATTGGTGACCTTTGAGAGTGCAGTTTCCGTGGAATGAAGGGGACGGAAGCCAGACTGGAGGGGGTCGAGGAGAGAGTTGTTGTTGAGGAATTCTAGGCAGCGCGTGTAGACAACTCGTTCAAGGAGTTTGGAAAGGAATGGTAGGAGGGATATGGGATGATAACTAGATTAAGACTGTGAGCCCCTCGTGGGACAACCTGATCACCTTGTATTCATTCACTCCTTCATTCAATCGTATTTATTGAGCGCTTACTGTGTGCAGAGCACCGTACTAAGCGGTTGGGAAGTACAAATTGGCAACATATAGAGACGGTCCCTACCCAACAACGGGCTCACGGTATAGAGGGGGGCGCTTAGAACAGTGCTGTGCACATAGTAAGTGCTTAATAAATGCCATTATTATTATTATTATTCACACGAGGCTTTGAACTTTAAAACAATGTTTTAATGTTGCAATATTTTGCCACTAGGTGGTAGGCTTTGACTAGTTGTTCTCCTACCAACCTTCAGCCCTAACTGTGGGAACCATGGGATTTATGCACTAGGAAAGGTGGAGGTAAAGATGTGCCTTGAGCTCGGAAGGGCAGGATCATCGCTAAAAAAAAACCCCAGAGTTGGACTGTAGTCCCTTTTCTGATCATCAGAAATGATTATGCTCCACAAAGCAGACGATGGAGCCTGGAGAAAAGTTTTGCATTACTCCTGTATTTCAGAAATACTCCAATTCACGCTTATTCATGATAATTGTGGTGCTTATTTGTGTGCTAAACGCTGGGATAGATACAAAGTTATGAGGCCTTCCCAGATTAAGCCCCTTCCTTCCTCTTCCCCTCGTCCCCCTCTCCATCTCCCCATCTTACCTCCTTCCCTTCCCCACTGCACCTGTATATATGTATATATGTTTGTACATGTTTGTTACTCTATTTATTTATTTTACTTGTACATACCTATTCTATTTATTTTATTTTGTTAGTATGTTTGGTTTTGTTCTCTGTCTCCCCCTTTTAGACTGTGAGCCCACTGTTGGGTAGGGACTGTCTCTATATGTTGCCAACTTGTACTTCCCAAGCGCTTAGTACAGTGCTCTGCACACAGTAAGCGCTCAATAAATACGATTGATGATGATGATGATGAGAGCAGGTACAGCCCCTATCCCACGTGGAGTTCACAATCTCTTCTAAGAGAGATTATATAAAGAGCAGCGTGGTTTAGTGGAAAGAGCATGGGCTTGGGAGTTAGAGGACCTGGATTCTAATCCCCACTCTGCCACTTGTCTGCTGTGTGGCTTTGGGCAAGTCACTTAACTTCTCCGTGCCTCAGTTCCCTCATCTGTAAAATGGGAATTAAGACTGTGAGCCCCACGTGGGACAACCTGATAACCTTAGATCTACTCCAGTGCTTAGAACAGTGCTTGGCACATAGTAAGCGCTTAACAAATACCATCCATTCATTCTCATAAAATCTCCTCATTTTATAGATAAGGAAACTGGGAGCGAGAGAGGTTATATTACTCACCCAAAGTCATACAGCTAGCCAGGGATAGAGCTGGAAGAGAAATCAGGTCTCCTGTCCTGCAGTCCCATACTGTTTCCACAGAGTCGCACTGCCTGGAGCATAGAATCTAGAATCGGAAAAAGCAGTTACAGACCTTCTAAACCACCCCTCTCTGAGCACAGACCACTGGACAAACTCTCCCAGATGGATCAGCATTCCTTATTTTCAAAGAAGGTGATTCTACAACAGCCCTCAATCAGTGGTATTTATTAATCAATCAATCAGTGGCATTTATTGAGCACTTACTATTTGTGGAGAACCACTTTAAACAAGTGGGAGAGTACAGTACAACAGATTAGACAACAAATTTCCTGCCCTTGAGCCAATATTCACTCAGAAAGTTTCTTCTGATCACCTACCTAAATCCCTTCTTCTGTTGTAGGAAGAGAGGTGATCTTTGTAACTTCTCTAATAGCCTCAGAAGCTTTATTAGGCCACTGTTAGCCTTCTCCTAGCCATTCTTAGTATCCTAAAGCTTGTTAAGAGTGATACTTTTTAAATCATATGCTATACTATATGCTAAATGCAATGGTAGATACACGATAATTAGATAAGACCCAATCCCTGCCCCTCACAGGGCTCATCATCTAAGAGAGAAGGAGAGCAGGGATATTATTCCCATTTAACAGATGAGGCACAGATAATCTAAATGCCTTGCCAGAGGGTACAAAACAGCCAATGGTAGAGCTGGGATCAGAGTCCAAGTATCCTAACTTCTAGTCCCATGTTCTTTCAGCTAAGCCACGCTGCTTTCAATGTTTTTCCTAATTCATTTTTTTTATTTGAGTAATTATTACTATTTGGTAATTCCACGATCAGAAGGCCTGATTTTCCCCCCTTGAGTATTGAAGAAAGGGCGGCAGAAAAGCACATGGGCCCCTCCCTTAACCCATTGGTACTGCTACATAATTGCATACAACTCTGAGTTCTGCTCCCAATGCATTGCATGGATTGACAGAAGCAGAAAAATGAATAAAAAGGGCACCAAATCCTTTGGGAGCCTGACAGAGAAGTAGTAGTAGCAGTAGTGGTATCTTCTATTTAGCACCTGCTGTGCGTCAAAGAATGTATTAAGCACTGGGAAAGAGTACATGGGTGAAAATTAGAAACGGTTGTGGCTCACAATTTAAAAATAAGGGAGGAAGATTAGCGATAAACACATAAGAAAAGATAAAACAATAAACCCACCAAAGCATCTAGTTTGAGAGGTGCTTGGATGGTGCTTGGATGTGATGCAACAGTGAGATTCTCTGCTTGCATTTTTGGGTGTCAATCAATCAGTGGTATTTATTGTGCAGTGCACTGTATTCTGCATTTAGGAATATACAATATAATAGAGTTGGTAGACACTGTCCCCGCTCACAAGGAGCTTACATCATCAGGACCTTACCTAGGTTTGGCATTTTAAGCACCTAAATAAAAAATTCCCCTATACTTGCTACCATGCTGATTTGTTTAATTTCTTATGGTTCCCACTCTGCAACTAACAACCCTTAATATACAATTTATTACTTTTCCTAAATTTGCATTTCCTATTTGCACCATTTTCTCCCCAATCCTCCAAGGACATCTACTGTATTTGGAATAGTTTTCCCCTAACAATCGGTTTCCAAAATAAATTTTAAGAATTAAAACACATCAAGAACTATTTATGTTGTACTCGCCCAAGCACCTCGTTCAGTGTTCTGCACAAAGAAGACCCTTAATAAATACCTTCACCAACTGAACGATTTTTAAGCCTTAACAGCACGGGTTTTATTTCATAATGAGACAACTGATGTACAGCCTTGTGTGTAAATAGAAACTTGTGAGAACCAGTGTGGCCTCGTGGAAAGAGCACAGGCCTGGGAATCAGATGACCTGAGTTCTAATCTAAGCTCTGCCACTTATCAATCAATCAATCAATCGTACTTATTGAGCACTTACTGTGTGCAGAACACTGTACTAAGCGCTTGGGAAGTACAAGTTGGCAACATATAGAGACAATCCCTACCCAACAGTGGGCTCACAGTCTAGAAGGGGTAGACAGAGAACAAAACCAAACATATTAACAAAATATAATAAATAGAATAGATATGTAGCAGTATAATAAATAGAGTAATAAATATGTACAAACATATATACATATATACAGGCGCTGTGGGGAAGGGAAGGAGGCAAGACGGGGGGATGGAGAGGGGGACGAGGGGGAGAGGAAAGGAGGGGGCTCATACTTATCTGCTGTATGACCTTGGGCAAGTCACTTAACTTTTCTGTG
This sequence comes from Tachyglossus aculeatus, assembly GCF_015852505.1. Classification (NCBI taxonomy): domain Eukaryota; kingdom Metazoa; phylum Chordata; class Mammalia; order Monotremata; family Tachyglossidae; genus Tachyglossus; species Tachyglossus aculeatus. The sequence goes on from NC_052079.1 coordinate 44,972,399, forward strand.
CCTCAGTTCCCTCATCTGCAAAATGGGGATGAAGACTGTGAGCCCTATGAGGGACAGGGACTGTGTTCAACCTGCTTAACTTGTAGCTGCCCCAGTCCTTAGAACAGTGCCTGGCACATGGTAAGCACTTAAATACCATTAGAAAAATGAATAAATCAAACAAAACAACTTAGCTATCCAGATTCTCAGATCAGGGCTCGTTCCACTGGCTCCACTTGCAGGACCATAGATCCAAATGCAGCGTAGAACCTCAATAAATAAATTCGGTAATGATGATTGACTCATTCATTCAATCATATTTATTAAACACTTTCTGTGTGCAAAGCACTGTACTGAGCGCCTGGGAAAGTACAATGAAACAATAAAGAGTGACTATCCCTGCCCAAACAATGACTCAGAAGAAGCAATTTCTTAATACATGTCCTCCCCTAAGTACCTGTGGCTTAGTGGAAAGAGCATGGGCTTGAGAGTCAGAGGTCGTGGATTCTAATCCTGGCTCCGGCACTTGTCAGCTGTGTGACTTTGGGCAAGTCACTTAACTTCTCTGGGCCTCAGTTCCCTCATCTGTAAAATGGAGATTAAGGTTGTGAGCCTCATGTGGGACAACCTGATAACCTTGTATCTATCCCAGTGCTTAGAACAGTGCTTGGCACATAGTAAGCGCTTAACAAATACCATCATCATCATTATCATTATTGCTTAGGTATTTCCCCCCTCATCCTCCACTCAGCACTCTGTACATATCTTTTAACTGTTGCTTTCCCCTACCTGCAGTTTATTTTAGTATCTGCCTCCCCTGCTATATTTTGAGGACAGGGATCATGTCATTGCATTCACCCAAGTGTGTAGTACAGTGCTCTGCACAGAGTAAGCACTCAATAAATATTATTGATAGATATGTAGATTTTACACAGGAAATAGACTTTCTAGCAACTTAAAGTATCTAATCTTTTGCTGAAGAATATTACAGTGGGGCTGGGTTTCTGAGACCTGCTGATTTGGCTAAAGTAACCATTGAAATTTACTTGAGTAGTGACTTAATTTTATTTATTGATCACTTTAAATTCTAGGCTCAAATCTCATTTTGGGGGGTAACTGGGATGTAAGGAGGGGGAAGAGGTAGTCAGTTTATGTTGATAGCTTTCTTTACTTTAGGATAGATATCTTGACGTTCACAAAACACATCTGGATATTCTAGCAGCAGGAGGCATAGTCTTGTGAAAGGATTTTCCTTATGATTAGATGTCCAAATTGGCCCAAGTAATCTGGATTTTAAAAATCATCTTTTCAAGCTTTAAAAAATTATGAACAAAAAGATGCCTGGAAGTCAAGCAAAACCCCCGCCAACTTGGCTATTACAGGATATACATTAAAACTGAAACTGTTACTCATTTTCTAATTCCCATGCCTGTTCCTTAAATTGTTAGTTCCTCCAGAAAATATAGTAAGGAGTCAAGGCAGCAGGTCCTTATTCAATAGCACATGGTGTAGTGGATAGAGCACGGGCCTGGGAGTTGGAAGGTTATGGGTTCTAATCCCAGCTCTGTTACTTGTATATTGTGTGACCTAGAACAAGTCACTTCACTTCATGGGGCCTCGGTTACCTAATCTGTAAAATGGGGATTGAGACTGTATCTACTTGATCTGCCTGGCACATTCTAATAACAAGTGTCCTCTGCCCGAGAGGCAACTGCTTTAGTGTAGGTTGTCATCCCATAAATCAAGATTAAACAAGGGATGACAGGATTGCTGTTTTGAAAGGGATTTTCCTTCCTTGTCAGTCAATCATATTTATTGAGCACTTTCTGTGTGCAGAGAACTGTATTAAGCACTTGAGAGAGAAGCAGCGTGGCTCAGTGGAAAGAGCCCAGACTTTGGAGTCAGAGGTCATGGGTTCAAATCCCGGCTCCGCCAATTGTCAGCTGTGTGACTTTGGGCAAGTCACTTAACTTCTCTGTGCCTCAGTTACCTCTTCTGTAAAATGGGGATTAAGACTGTGAGCCCCCCGTGGGACAACCTGATCACCTTGTAACCTCCCCAGCGCTTAGAACAGTGCTTTGCACATAGTGAGCGCTTAATAAATGCCATCATATCTATTCTATTTATTTTATTTTGTTAGTATGTTTGGTTTTGTTCTCTGTCTCCCCCTTTTAGACTGTGAGCCCACTGTTGGGTAGGGACTGTCTCTATATGTTGCCAATTTGTACTTCCCAAGTGCTTAGTACAGTGCTCTGCACATAGTAAGCGCTCAATAAATACGATTGATGATGATGATGATCATTATTATTATTATTACAATACAATAATAAACAGACATTCCCTCGCCCCCAGGTAGGATCATCTTGTCCAATGATCAAGGACAGAGATGACCATCTGGCTACTGAGTTCAGAGCTGGCTTGCTCTTAGCCAACTCCAGCAATATAGTGGGAAGTATAGTGGTCCCTTTTTTAAAAAAAAAAATACCCAACAATATTTATTAAGAACTTACTATGTGCCAGGTTCTGTACTAAGTGCTGGAATAGATACAAGCTAATCAGGTTGGACACAGTCCATGTCCCATATGGGGCTCACATTCTTAATCACCATTTTACATTTTAGAGAAGCAGCGTGGCTCAATGGAAAGAGCCCGGGCTTGGGAGTCGGAGGTCGTGGGTTCAAATCCCAGGCTCCGCCACTGGTCAGCTGGGTGACTTTGGGCAAGTCACTTCACTTCTCTGGGCCTCAGTTCCCTCATCTGGAAAATGGGGATGAAGACTGTGAGCCTCCCATGGGACAACCTGATCACCCTGTAACCTCCCCAGCGCTTAGAACAGTGCTTTGCACATAGTAAGCACTTAAATGCCATCATTATTACTATTATTATTACAGACGAGGTAACTGAGATTCAGAGAAGTGAAGTGACTTGTCCAATGTAACACAGAAGACAGGTGGCGGGTCCTTCCGACTCCCAGGCCTGCGATCTACCCACTAGGCCAAGCTGCTTCTCTTGACTGTAAGCTCATTATGGGCAGGGAATTTGTCTGCTAATTCTGTTGTACTCTCCCAAGCACTTAGTACAGTGCTTGAAGAAGCAGCGTGGCTCAGTGGAAAGAGCCCGGGCTTTGGAGTCAGAGGTCATGGATTCAAATTAATTCCGGCTCTGCCAATTGTCAGCTGTGTGACTTTGGGCAAGTCACTTAACTTCTCTGTGCCTCAGTTGCCTCATCAATAAAATGGGGATTGACTGTGAGCCCCCTGTGGGACAACCTGATCACCTTGTAACCTCCCCAGTGCTTAGAACAGTGCTTTGCACATAGTAAGCACTTAATAAATGCCATTATTATTATTATTATTATTACAGTGTTTTGCACACAGTAAGTGCTCAAAGCAGCAGGGTATAGTGGATAGTGCACAGGCCTGGGAGCCAGAAGGTCATGGGTTTTAATCCTGGCTCTACCATTTCATTCATTCATTCAATTGCATTTATTGAGCACTTACTGTGTGTGGAGCACTGTACTAGGCGCTTGGAAGTACAAATCGGCAACATATAGAGACGGTCCCTACCCAACAACGGGCTCACAGTCTAGAAGGGACTAGAAGGGTCCCAACCTAGCCCCTCATTGCCATTTGTCTGCTGTGTGACCTTGGGCAAGTCATTTCACTTCTCTGTGCCTCAGTGACCTCATCTGTAAAATGGGGAGACTGTGAGTGCCAAATGGGACTGGGACTTTGTCCAACCTTATTTGATTGTATCCACCTCAGTGCTTAGTACAGTGTCTGGCACATAGTAAGCGTTTAACAAATACCACTTTCTTAAAAAATGTGATTGCTTGCTTGATTAAACACTGCTGATCCCATTTTAATCACCTGTTTGAGCTATGGCACTATGAGTATGCCTGCTGTGTGACCTTGTCAATTCTCTTCTCTGTGCCTCGTTTAACTCATCTGTGAAATGGGGATTGAGACTGTATGCTCCATGTGGAACAGGGACTGTGACCAACATAATTAGCTTGTACCCACCCCAGCCCTTAGTAGTGTCTGGCACATAGTAAGCGCTTAATAAATACCATAATTATTGTTATATTAACCTATGACTCTCATTTGTTATTATGGAATTTGTTAAGTATTTATTAGGTGTCAAGCACTGTTTTAAGTGATGGGGTAGATACAAGTTAATCATGTTGGACGTCATCCCTTTTCCACAAGGAGCTCTCAGTCTAAGTAGGAGGGAGAACAGGTATTTAATCCTCATTTTACAGTTGAGGAAAATGAGGCATAGAGAAGTTGTGTCAGTGGCTAGAGCCCAGGCTTGGGAGTCAGAAGGTCATGAGTTCTAATCCTGGCTCCGCCATTTGTCCGCTGTGACCTCGGGCAAGTCACTTCACTTCTCTAGGCCTCAGTTTCCTCATCTGTGAAATGGGGCTTGAGACCGTGAGCCCCATGTGGGACGGGGACTATGTCCAACCTGATTTGCTTGTATCCACCCCAGCGCTTAGTACAGTGCCTGGCACTTACTAAGCATTTAACAAATGACAAAATTATTATTACAGAAGATCACACAGCAAGTCATTGGAAAAGACAGGATTAGAACCCAGGTCCAGTTTCAATTTGGTTGGTCAACCATGTCTTACAGGGATTTTGTTTATAAATGCGTATCCTACTGTACCTTCAAATATTTATTCTGTTTAATTATGCATGTTACCCACTCCCACTCCCCCACCCCCACCTTATTCTGGGATGTGAGCCTGTTGAGGGGCCAGGTCATGTTCAATTTTGACCCATGTCTTTTTTCCGAGTGCTCAGTACAGTGCTTGGAACACTAGACCTTGGGCAAGTTACTTCACTTCTCTGGGCCTCAGTGACCTCATCTGTAAAATGGGGATTAAGACTGTGAGCACCACGTGGGACTGGAGTTGTGTCCAACCTTATTTGTATTCACCTCAGTGCTTAGTACAGTGTCTGGCACATAGTAAGTGCTTAATACTTTAAAAAAATACAATTGCTTGATTGATTGAACACTGCTGGTCCCATTTTATCACCTGTTTGAGCTATGTCTGCTGTGTGACCTTGGGCATGGCACTTCACTTCTCTGTGCCTCAGTTACCTCATCTGTAAAATGGGGATTGAGACTGTGAGCCCCACGTGGTACAGAGACTGCATCCAACCCTATGTGTTTATATCTACCCCAGTACTTAGTACAGTGCCTGGCACACAGTAAGTGCTTAACAAATACCACAATTATTACTATTGTTAGAAGGCACTGTGTTCCTTCAATCACTACCCCTATGGTTTGCTAGATACACGTCATTCCTTGGTGAATTTTTGCCCTATGAATTAAAGGGCTCTAGAAAAAATCTAACTACCAAGAACTCCAAAAGTTCGGCTCCTGTGGAACCATAATATAGTGGGGCTTCTGAGCCAAAGGCCTCATCTCTACTGAGCATCAGAACCGATGTTAGGAAAAGAGAAGACAGACTATCAGAATAGGAAATTTCTTGATTTTCCTAATATTCCCCCTACCCATCCCTACATCAAATTTGGCCATTTAAATGACCAGGGCGGGAGGTTGGTTCCAACCGAAGACTTTCTACTATTGCTCACTCCTGTCTTAGATGGCAAACACCTGTCTTGAACACTGAAACGCTGGGCATGAAATATGGAATAAACGACAAAAGCTCCAAGTGTTTATTAAGAATTACAAAACACTGTAAAAAGGCTATACAGTTCATTTCACAGTAAACTAAACCATTGTTCAAAGTTACTCAAAAGGCAAAATAAAGACAGACCACAAGAGAACAGTGCAGCTCAAGAGGGAATACAGCAAAATTACATTAAATGCAGTGCATACTTTCATACTCTTCACTAACAAATATGGAGAGTGAACAAACCTCTCCAAGTATGATATAGGCCAAAAAAAAAAGTTTTAAAGAGGTTTTACCTGCATACCTGAGGGAATTCCCCATTTTTTTGTGCTGCTACTGGAGGTCAAGTCTAGGAAGGAACAGACCCCATTTCTGGGGCTCTAAGGCTAACAGTTATTTTGTAACCCAACTAAAAAATTTGGCACCAATAAGGTACTGGCACCCCTGAATTCAAGAGTACCGGTATCTCTGCATAGTTATATCTGACATCTCTAGATGACACTTGAAGGGGATTGGGGCGAAGAAATAAATCAGAAATTCTACTAGAAATATAAGATTATAATTCCAGAAAGTTTTGTGGAAGTAGTTGTTTTTTTAAACAAATTTGGAACTTTTAGGAGTGTCGAATGATGCCCTCCTGAAGTTTAAAAAAAAATTGTGACATTTCTCACAGAAATCTCAATAGGAAATAAAGGTATTAGACAGAATTTTAGACTAATGGCTTTTTCTCCGTTCCTGTTGTCATCTGTACAGAAACTAGGAAGACAAAATACTTGTAGTTTCAGAGTTAATCTCCCCCAATTTACTAATTTACGGAAGTCGTTACCTTATTTTTGCCCCATTAGTAACATCTCAGCAACTACTTCTGATGTGTGTGGATGTGGAAAGGGGAGGGGGAAGGAACAACAGCAGGAAAGAAACTAAACCACAGGAATCCTGTTTTCATAGAAAGATCCTAATAAGAGTAAATAAATATAAAGGGAATGCATACTATAATGCCTTTTGGGCTTCCAGGAGAAATGTCTCCTCTTTCCAAAGAGAATACCATTTTGGTCATGAATGGAAATTGGAACTTTTAATTCTACTTCCTCCTTCCCAAGCAATTCACTTAAATTTTTTCATGAATTCTTTCTACTTTCTCAAACAATCTCTCCATATCATTTCTCACGTCATCTAGTAAGTTCTTGGTGGACTCTACGTTTTGCTCATTTGTTTCAATTTTCACGGAATAAGCAACCAGACTGTCAACTGCGGTTCTTAACATTTTCAGGTCCGATTCCACTTGACTTACAGAAGACTTCAAGCCGTCTAGAGCGGCCAGTTTTTCTAGATAGTCGTTCGGTGGCCCGCCATCCGCTTGGGACTTTTCATGGCTGAGCAGAGTGTGAACCTGTTCCTGCACCTTCTGGAGCGACTCCACGGCACTTGGCAGTTCACTCATGCTTCTCTTCAACTCCTCTACGTCACTGTATAAGGAGAGCTGAGATTCCCCCAAGCTCCTCACAGTACTGGCCACCCCATCTCGGTCACCGTCCAAGGCCCCTTGCGAAGACACCAATCCTTCCACGTGTTCTTGGAGAGCAGAGAGGCGCCGCTCGTATTCTTCGCTCTTGGAGAGGAGAGATTCCAGCGTTTCGGTCTGTTGCGTGGCAGAGGAGCGGACGGACTGGACGTCGTCTTCCACGAGTCGGAACCTGGAGTCAAAGCTCTCGCTCCTCTTCTGGAGAGCATCTAAGACATCTGTGTTCTTGAACAGCTCATCCTCCTCTGACCTGCTGGAGTCGGCTTTCACTTGGCCCAAGTCTTCCTCGAGTCTCTTGATGGCATCAGGGAGATGTGAAATGGAGGCCTCAATCTCAATAATCTTCTCCGACAAAGTCTGCAAGGTAAGATGTTCGCTGTCCGCAGCCTCCTTGAACTTCTGGTGCTCCTGTTTGAGACTAACCAGCTCTTTGACCTCCGTGTAGACATCAGACTCCATGTACTCTAAGGTACTTTTCAGGGACTCGATGTCTTTCTCTCTGGATTTCACCGATGTCTGTATTTCCCCCACAACATCTTTTATAGCCTTTAGGTCTTGTTTGTACCAGTCGGTTTCCTCCAGGGAAGCAACTTTGGTTTTCATGTCACTTATTTCATTCTGGCTTCTCTTCTGCACTTCTGTGAAGATGGCAATGTTGTCATTTATAGATTTGGTTAACTCGGTTAACCTCTCTTCCACTGTGTTCTCGAGGGATGTGAAATCACGTTCTCTTGCATCTTTCACCACATGGATACCATCTGACAGGTCCTTCAAAATTTCATTTTGGAGTTTTTGCAGAACTTCACTAATGCGGTTGACTTCACTTTCCCCTTCTCTGATGGCTTTTTCAGTCACTTCTTGTTTTTCCTGAGCATTTTTAAAGATGGACTCAAAACTCCCAAATGTAGCTTGCAGAGAATGCACCTAAAGCGAAAATCCAGAGGTTAATCATTGGGAACCAATCAACCAATGGTAGTTATTGAGCACTTTACTATGTGCAAAACACTGTACTAAACTCTGGTTGGGAGAGTACAACAGAATTAGCAGACATATTCAACCACTGACCTGGATGAAGCCAATCAGAGTTTAACTGTAAATTCCTAAACCTTTTTCTCCTAACGTGTTTCATTTTTATGGACAGATTCCAAAGCTAACATGTTATGTGGATCAGAAAAAATTCTAATTAGAACCATTTACAAGAATGTAGCAGACTACACTGTGGTTCTAACTGTACCACTAAAAACTAATCACTGAGCTCTCTCTATATTGTATGAGAAGCAGCGTGGCTCAGTGGAAAGAGCACGGGCTTGGGAGTCAGAGGTCATGGGTTCAAATCCCGGCTCCGCCGCTTGTCAGCTATGTGGCTTTGGGCAAGTCACTTAACTTCTCTGTGCCTCAGTTACCTCATCTGTAAAATGGGGATTATGACTGTGAACTCCATATGGGACAACCTCCCCTGTACTTAGTGTTTGTTTTGTTCTCTGTCTCCCCCTTCTAGACTGTGAGCCCACTGTTGGGTAGGGACCGTCTCTATATGTTGCCAACTTGTACTTCCCAAGCGCTTAGTACAGTGCTCTGCACACAGTAAGTGCTCAATAAATACGATTGAATGAATGAATGCTTGGCACATAGTAAGTGCTTAGTTAACAAATACCAAAATTAATATTATTATTTATGTGAATGGTGCCGACCTTAAGTAAAATATGATGCCTGGAGGGAGAATAGTTTGGCAGACTCCTTTCCCCCTTTTTTGCCTCCCTCCCCCCAGCCAGATTACCAATCCTGCAAAGCAGGTTTGAGTTGGGGAAGAAGTGAGCAAGACCTAAATGCAAAGAGCACAGGCTTGGGAATCAGGGACCTGGGTTCTAATCCTAGTTCCACCATTTACCATTACCATTACCTGATTATCATTAGGTGCCTTGGGGCAAGTCCCTTAACTTCTGGGCCTCTGTTTCCTAGCCAGTGAAATGGAGGTAAAATATCTGTTCTCCCTCTTCATTAGCCTGAGGGTCCCATGTGGGATGGGGGACTGTGTCAGACCTGATCATCTACATAGCACTTTAATTAGATTAATTAGACAAAGGGCCACATTCCCTTACCGGGCAAAGACACTTAGGCAGAGTCACATGGTTGGTTGGAAAAGTTTTGCACTAGAAGTGAAAGAACCTGGATGGTAGTCCTGGTTTACCACAGGCTCACTAAGTAACCTAAACAAGTTACTTAACCCCTCAGTTTTCCCATTTGAAGGATGGGGAGGATAAACTATTTCCTCTGAATTCTCTTCATTCATTCGTTCAATCGTATTTATTGAGCACTTACTGTGTGCAGAGCACTGTACTAAGCTTGATTAGGGGGAGAATGGCCACTTAATTACTCAGTTTATTGTATCACTAAGGAAACAGACAGGCTACCTTTAGTAACACGTCCAAATGGGTGTCCCAGGAAGTCTTGTAGACAGCTTAAATTTGGAGGGGGTGGGGGGGAGAGAGTCCAGACATATACTTTTACTTTAGAAGACAATAAAGTGCTAAGGGGCTGTTCGATTTCACAGTTTGCCAGTTAAAGCTCCTGAAACTTAGCATAACGCACCCGGAAAAAAGCCCCAGCCCAGGGCCCTGGGGGAAAATGCCAGGAACTATGAGAAGCAGGAGCAAGGTCATTAAGAAACTGAGAGCCCAAACCATCTCCAGAGGGTATTGCAAGAAGGCCATAATAATAATAATAATAATCATGGCATTTGTTAAGCGCTTACTACGTGCAAAGCACTGTTCTAAGCGCTGATGACCTCCCATCAGGACCCAGGCCTCAAAAAAAAGCCACAGATCACCTGCACTAGGAAAACACAAAAGAGAGTCTGACTGGGATATTCTGGTCCAACATTCCTGCGACCTGTGAGAGAGGGGAGTTTGCTTATGTTTAGGGGCTGTACAGTGAAGCCTGCAGCTCCCTGAAACAAAAGTCCCTACTAGACAGCAAATAAATTTAACTTCATTAGCCTTGGGTGGCTCCCTCCTTAACGTCCCCCTCAGTTCTTACCTCCACTACACCGTGCTGCATCCCACCAAAAAACAGGCACTGCGAAGCTGGAAAAGGGCAAGATTGTTGGGAGCTATATGAGTGGGCTGAGAGGTGTAGGCAGATTTGAGTCTGGAGAGCCCCTGGCTTCCACTTTTTAAGGTCCACTGAAGCCCTAATTACCAGTAATAAGAATAATAATTGTGGTACTCCAAGTGCTAACTATGTGCCAAGTCCTTGGAGTCAATTGCTGAGAACAGCCCTGCATCACGCACTGCTATCAGATGGGAGTAGCTCTCTGAGCAAAAGCTTTGTACAAAAAGAGACACAAAGATAAAAAAGAAAACAGTGCTAAGTGCTACAAACTTCAACACCACAAGGGACAAGCTTTCTGTGTGCTCAGTGTGGTCAGGACTGTGGATCCCACATTGGTCTTTTCAGCCACTCCCATACACAGAGGTGAACTTCACCGTCAGGGGTTGTCATAATTTGCATCCAAAGACCCACTACATACACTCAGTGCTGGGATAGATACAAGATAATTAGATTGGGCATAGTCAATGAAGTACAGTCAGTTCTGCTATAAAGTGTGTTTTCATTACATACCTCACATATAGTACAATGGAAGCACCCCACAGCACCTGTATATATGTATATATGTTTGTACATATTTATTACTCTATTTATTTATTTATTTTACTTGTACATATCTATTCTATTTATTTTATTTTGTTAGTATGTTTGGTTTTGTCTCCCCCTTTTAGACTGTGAGCCCACTGTTGGGTAGGGACTGTCTCTATATGTTGCCAATTTGTACTTCCCAAGCGCTTAGTACAGTGCTCTGCACACAGTAAGTGCTCAATAAATACGATTGATTGATTGATTGATTGGAAGTATTAGGAAATGTTTTTCCTCACAACACAATCCCCAAGTTGGTGCAGGTAGGTGTGGTGTAGGAAGAAAGGCCTGTGCACATGGCCCTAAGTGGTCAAGGTGTGATATTATTTCACTTCCCAGCCTCTGCCTCACTGTACTCTGCAAAACTTCAAGGCTCCCCAGCCATTTTTTGTTGGTTGCTAAATGCTTATTATGTGCCTGGCACTGAACTAAGCGCTGGGATAGATACAAGCTAATCAGGTTAGCCACACAGTCCACGGCCCACATGGGGCTCACTGTCTTTCATTCATTCAATCGTATTGATTGAGTGCTTACTGTGTGGTCTTAATCCCCATATTACAGATGAAGTAACTTCATCTGTGAAGTAACAGAGAAGTGAAGTTACTTGCCCCCGATCACATAGCAGACAAACGACAAAACCAGGATTAGAAGGCAGGTCTTTCTGACTCCCAAGCCTGTGCTCTATCCATTAGGCAGTTCTGCAGCACGCTCCTCTCTGTCCCCAATTCAGGTTTTTTACTGGGACGCACCTCCTCATCTCCCATTCCCTCTTGGCTCTCCTGTTCACCTAGCAATTGCATGTCCAGCAACCGAATGCAGGCTCAGTTCCATCTGTGTGGGGATTCACACCCCCACAGCTGAGGAGGCAAACTATAACCACGGACAGAAAGTGTTTCCTTTATTACTATAAAGTAACAGAATTTTATTAGAGCACTAACATTCTAATAAGGTAATACCATTCTAGCGAGAAGCAGTATTGCCTACTGGAAGGAGCATGGGGCTTCAGGGATTCAGGGGACTTGGGTTCTAATTCTGACTCCACCACTCATCTACTGTGGAAGTCACTTCACTTCTCTGGGCCTCAATTACCTTATCTGTAAAATGGGGATTAAGACTGTGAGTCCCAAGAGGGAGAGGGACTGTGTTTAACACAATCTTGTATCTACCCCAGCATTTAGTACAGTGCCTGGCACATACTTCATAAACACCACAATCCTTATTATTATTACATGAGGAAGGACATATTCTGGGCAGTTTTTACCACAGTGCTAAGAGAAGGCTTACTATGTCCCAAGCACTGTATTATGCTTGTCTCGTACAAGATAATCAGATCAGATACAGTTCCTGTATCACATGGGGCTCAAAGTCTAAAGGGGGAGGGAAAAGAGATATTGAATACCCAATTTACAGATGAAGAAACTGAGGCACAGAGAAGTTAAGTGACCTGCCCGAGGACACTCAGTAGGCAAGTGGCAGAGTGGGGATTAGAATCCAGATCCTCTGAGTCCCAGACCTGTGCTCTTTCCACTAGGCCACGCTGCTAAACAGAAATAGGGCCTCAGGAGCCACCCTTTTAAAGAAAAGGATTTCTGAACCCAAAGGAAGAGCCCCAAACTTCAAAATGCCCCCTTTAAAAAGGTAGAGGGACACTAGACAAGTGCTATCTTGCTCTACAGCCCAATTCTGTTTCTTCAATTTCCATTTTTCCCAGTTGCTATCACTTATAACAGAGAAATATCAGTGCCTCAGCAACAGAGAACTGCAGAAGTCTTAAACTTCTCCGGGAGCTAGAAGCTAGTACATTTTCAGCAGACATGGAGGGAGTGGGTGGGCCCACACTACTCAAGTGTAGGCACGCCTGACTCCCAGACTGCACCCATCTCAGGAACTTTCAGGGTTGGGAATCCGTGAGAATCCTGCATCGTTGTGCTTCACAGACACAAGGATCACTTTCAGGCCTTTGCGTGTCTCAGGCGAGTGGGAAGCAACGTGGACGTTTGGATGCAACATCCTATGTATGGCCTACTGACTAACCACCGACGTTATATGTACGAAGCTTCATCTTCTGGCAGAGCTCTGAAGGGGCTTGGGTAAATCTGCAGGTGTAAATCCCGTGCAGTTTGAGTCCTCGTAGAGCATGTGCATTTCATGGACTACTGTGTCTACACAAGTGAGTCCCAGGAGAACTCTAGTAGATTACTCTATCCTACGGCTACTGGAGCTAGCCAGGTTGGGCCATCTGAAGACTCTCAGTCCACATGGAAAGCTTATTTCTCTTTCCCCTCTTCTACCAGGATGATTAAACTCCATCCACTATTCTCCTCACACTCAAATATTTTGAAAGGCATTGAAGTTTGGGGCTAAACCATTCTTCTAACCCTTTACTCTTTAACAAACACACACACACACTTTCTTACCCTTATTTTAAGTACTGAGATTGAAAAGTATTTGGTTATATGAGAAAATCCCATATGAAACAAGGCCGTTATTGTTACTTAGACCTTATTTCAGCACTGTGACTATACGAGATGCTGTAAATTCAAGATAGGCCTAGAATGGTGGTGAAGCCACAATCTTCTATGAGCCCTGATCTAGTACGAAGCAGCCAGGCTATGGAGTCCCAGGGAACTTGGGAATGGATCTGAGCCAACTAGACTATGACTCTGGAGTCCTTGGAAATAAAGTGATTTTTTTCCTAACAGTCAGAAGGGTGGGAGGAGTGTAGCAGGATAGGGGTGAAAAGGGAAACCAGTGAGGCCTTGTGGAAAGAGCACAGCCCTGGGCAGAGGCCCTGAGTTCTATTCCCGGCTACACCACTCGCTTGCTGTGTGATCCTGGGCGAGTCACTTCATTTCTCTGTGCCTTGGTTCCCTCAATCTGCAAAATGGGGATTCAGTACTTGTTCTCCTTCCTATTTAACTCCATGAGAACCATATGGGACCTGGTTATCCTGTATCTACTCAGGTGCTCAGAACAGTGCTCGGCATGTGGTAAGCACTTAGTATAATTATTGCTAATAATAATAATAAAAGGGAATTCCTATTGAGCTGGGGAGGGGTGGCTGCACCAGGAAGCAGAAATGGAGGAATTATGGACAGGGAGGGCCTGAAGAGACTTCTGGGACAGTAAAGGTCAGGCTGAAGCATCAATTACAGGATGGGGTATCAACTTTTCCTTTGCTGTCCTGGATTCAGGATGGGGAAGAACAATGCCTTCTACCTAGTAGGCCTTGAGCAAGCCAGCTGTTTTATATTGATTCATTCCTGTTGCACCACACTTTTGTTTCACAAGGGAATCCCTAGCCCTGCACTCTACACAGAAAAAAACGCCAACTCTGGGGGCTGCTTTCTGCAGTAAGGCTGTAAGGCTGTAAGTTTGGAGTAAGCCTACCTCACCCCCAATTGGCAAGATTTCTGTTTTCTGACCTTGAAGTGACTCAGTGAACAATGAAATTAGCAGGCAGGGGTACATGGGGAAGAGGAAAACAAATGGCAGAGCTCCTTGTGTACCTAGTGCTTAGAATATAGCAACAAGGGAGTTTCTTGCATATGATTTGTTTCCGATTTAACACATCTCTCGACTTCCCTTTTAAAGGAAGCTAAAATACGTTTCACAAGTGTTTCAACTACAGGATTCATTGAGTTCACCTCTCAATTTCATAATCCCAGACTCAAATCAGATAGAAGGGTCCCTCTAAAGAAATGAGGGTATCTAGGCCAGGTAGAGTGGCTGTGGCCTCTCCCTTGCCTGGAGATTTTATTAGGGCCTCTCTCCCCAGTCTAAAGTGGTTCTAGGGGTGTGATGCCTACGTGGCCTCACGAGGCTCCTTCGAATCTTAGTCTAGACTGCTTTGTGGCCCAAACTGCTGGACCTCTCTTGTTCCTAATGAGTAAGAAGGAAGCCTAGAGGAGTTCCCAAGCTGGTGAGGCTTGCTTCCCTGCTGCCAGCGGCAATTCTGAAGGTCTCCTTTTCCGTAGTCAGTCAGTGGCTGTGGAAAGCATGTATTTTAAGGCGTCCAATGCTGCCGTCTACTTGAACAAACGGGTCTCTGTTGGCCCCACTCCCCCTCAAGCCCTGCAGAAGGGATCCAACACGGAGGTGCCCTCACCCCACCCTGAATGGCTCCCCTAGCCAACTTGGCCACAGTGCTGGGCTGCACTGCACATGGACAAGATTTTTAGACTGTGAGCCCACTGTTGGGTAGGGACTGTCTCTATATGTTGCCAATTTGTACTTCCCAAGCGCTTAGTACAGTGCTCTGCACATAGTAAGCGCTCAATAAATACGATTGATGATGATGATCTCTCCCTGGCCGGGCCCAAGGAGGACCAACCCAGAAACTGGCACCGCACACTGGTGTCTCTGGGGCAAGGATACCACCTCCGGTTCAGGGGACTGGGGGGACGGGGTGGTGGAGAGAAGGGAAGGTAAAAGGGAGGGGGGAGAAAAGTGGTGGGGAGGAGGAAAAGGAGTAAGGGGAAGGATGGAGCATGGCCTGGTGGATACACCAGGGGCCTAGTAGTCAGAAGGACCTGGATTCTAATCCTGGCTCTGGAACTTGTGTCCTGTGTGACCCTGTGCAAGTCACTTCACTTCTGTGTGCCTCAGTTACCTCATCTGTAAAACAGGGATTAAGACTGTTTGTCCCCTCGTGGGACATGGACTGTGTCCAATCTGATCAGCTTGTATCTACCGCAGTGCTTAGTACAGTGTCTGACATGTAGTAAGTGATTAAACCCCCCCTCCCCAAGAAAAGGAGAAAAGGGAAGGAGGGAAGAGGAGGAGGGAAGGAAAAAAGGGGGAAAAGAGGGGGAAGGGAGAAGGAAGGGGGAAGGGAGAAGGAAGGGGGAAGGGAGAAGGAAGGGGGAAGGGAGAAGGAAGGGGGAAGGGAGAAGGAAGGGGGAAGGGAGAAGGAAGGGGGAAGGGAGAAGGAAGGGGGAAGGGAGAAGGAAGGGGGAAGGGAGAAGGAAGGGGGAAGGGAGAAGGAAGGGGAAAGGGAGAAGGAAGGGGGAAGGGAGAAGGAAGGGGGAAGGGAGAAGGAAGGGGGAAGGGAGAAGGAAGGGGGAAGGGAGAAGGAAGGGGGAAGGGAGAAGGAAGGGGGAAGGGAGAAGGAAGGGGGAAAGGAGAAGGAAGGGGGAAAGGAGAAGGGAGAAGGAAGGGGGGGAGGAAGTGGGAATGGGGAGAGGGAAGGAGGAAGAGGGGAAGGAAAGGGGTGGGAGAAAGGGCGGGAAGAGGGAGAGGGAAGGGGAAAGGGGGAGGGAAGGGGGAGGAAATCAGGGAGGGGGAAGGGGAGGAAAGGGGGAAAGGCAATCAGGGAGGGGGAAGGGGAGGAAAGGGGGAAAGGCAATCAGGGAGGGGGAAGGGGAGGAAAGGGGGAAAGGCGGAGGGAAGGAGGAAAGTGAGGAGGGAGAGAGAAGACGGGGCCAGGGAGGTGGCAGAGGAAAGGAGAGAGGGCATGGAAGGGGAAAAGGCGGGGGGCGCGGGGTGGGGGGGGAATGTTGGGCGAGGTGCGTTTTGGGTCCCCGCCTGGCTTTACCTTGTGCCCCACGTCCTGGACGGTCTGGGCCAGGTCCTCCCTCTGCCTGGCGAGCGCTTCGTGCCGGAGGCGGATGTGGCGGACCTCCTCCAGCACGTTGTGGACGCCCCAGCCCGAGAAGGCGGCCCCCGACACCAGGCACACGTAGAGGACGAACCGCAGCACCTTCCCCAGCCGGCGGGGCCACCGGGACGGGGGCGAGGAAGGAGGAGGGGGTCTGCCACCGCCGCCCCCCCCCTCGGCTGCCACCCTTGGAGTGAGGCTGCTGCTGCTGCTGCTGCTGGTGCTGCTGCTGCTGGCCTTGGTGCCCCTGCTGCCCTTGGTGCCCCTGCTGCCCGTGGTGCCCCTGCTGCCCCTGCTGCTGCTGCTGCTTCTTTGCCACGTCATCCGTGGGTCCGGGCGGGTGGGCGCCCTTGTCCGCGGGGCCGTGCCCGCCGTGCCCGCCTTTGGAGCCCCTTTGTCTGGCGGAGGCCATGGCCCGTGGGGACGGAGGGAGAACCGGTCCGGACGGCTGGCACGGACGCGACGCGACGCGGGCGAAGCCCCTCCCCGCCCGAGGGCACCGAGGGCTGCGGAACAAGGCCCGGCCCGGCCCGGCCCGGCCCGCAGAAAGGAGGAGGAGGAGGAGGAAGAGCAGGAGGAAGAGGAGGAGGAGGAGGAGGAGGCAGGCAGGCAGGCAGGGGCCGGAGGGGTAGGGCTTTCCCACCCCGACCCCGCCCCCCCCGGCGAGGGGGAGCCCAGAGCCCGGACTGCCACGCACACCGGGGGCCGCAGCCCCGCCTCCGCCCCGAAGGGAAGATTCAATTTTCCCTCCTTCCAGGATTGCGCGGGAGCACGGGGAGGGAAGGGAAGGGGAGGGAGGCGCCGGGACTGTCCCAACGACGGGAAAACGCCTGCGGAGCGCGGCGGGGAGCTGCTGTGCACAACGTGCTTCTCCGGGGGCAGGGCGGAGACGGGGGGGCGGCCCTGCCTGGCCTGCAGAGCCCTGACCCTTCCCGGCCTGCAGAGCCCTGACCCATCTCGGGATACAGAGTCCTGACCCTCCCCAGGGTGCAGAGCCCTGGCCCATCCTAGGTGCAGAGCCCTGATCCATCTCGGGATACAGAGTCCTGACCCTCCCCAGGGTGCAGAGCCCTGGCCCATCCTAGGTGCAGAGCCCTGCCCCATCCCGGGGTGCAGAGCCCTGACCCATCCCGGGGTGCAGAGCCCTGGCCCATCCTGGGGTACAGAGGCCTGACCCACCCCGGGGTGCAGAGCCCTGACCTATCTCAGGGTTCAGAGGCCTGACCCATCCTGGTGTGCAGAGCCCTGACCTATCTCGGGGTTCAGAGCCCTGACCCTCCCCGGCGTGCAGAACCCTGGCCAATCCTAGGGTGCAGAGCCTGACTCTTAACGGGGTGCAGAGCCCTGGCCCATCCTGGGGTGCAGAGGCCTGACCCATCCTGGTGTGCAGAGCCCTGACCTATCTCAGGGTTCAGAGCCCTGACCCTTCCAGGGGTTCAGAGGCTTGACCCATCCTGGTGTGCAGAGCCCTGACCTATCTCGGGGTTCAGAGCCCTGACCCTCCCCAGCATGCAGAACCCTGGCCCATCCTAGGGTGCAGAGCCCTGACTCTTAATGGGATGCAGAGCCCTGACCCATCCTGGGGTGCAGAGGCCTGACCCATCCTGGAGTGCAGAGCCCAGACCTATCTCAGGGTTCAGAGCCCCAACCTTTTCCGGGGTGCAGAGTCCTGACCCATCCCTTGGTGCAGAGGTCTGACCCATCCCTGGGCGCAGAGGCCTGACCCATTCCTGGGTGCAGAGCTGTGACCCATCCCGGGGTGAAGAGTCCTGACCCATCTCGGGGTACAGAGTCCTGACCCATCTCGGGGTGTAGAGCCCTCGCCCATCCTAGGGTGCAGAGCCCTGACCCTTCCCCGAGTGCAGAGCCCCTTAGAGTGGGCTGGGAGCAGGGTTAGGCCTGGCCAAATCCGGCAGCCCAGAAAGGGGAGCCCCAAGAGGGACCCCGAGGGGTCCCTTCCCATCAAAGCCACCCTGGGGACAGCGATGATGGAACAGAAGCCCTTCATTCATTCATCCATTCAATCGTATTTATTAAGCGTTTACTGTGGGCAGAGCACTATACTAAGTGCTAGGGAAAGTACACTACAATAATAAACAATGACAGTCCCTGCCCACAACGAACTCACAGTCTCCCTCTTGCAAAGCTCCAAGTTTGGAGCCTTCTCACCTTGTCTTACCCTCTCCCCCTGTATCTTATCTGAATCCAGATCGCTCCAAACTGCTCCAGGTATCCTGTGGGAACTCAATGGCTAGTCAAGTCACTGAGAATGAGAATAGTAGTAATGGTGGTGTTTGCTAAGGGTTTATACTATGCCAAGCGTTATGCAAAGAGTTGCGGATCATAAGTAATCTATGTTCCACATGGGACTCCAAGGGAAAGAGGGAAGGGGTAATGAATCCCCATTTTACAGATGAGGAAAGTGAGTCACAGGGAAGTGACTTGCTCCTGGGCACAAAGCAGGTGTTGTCCGGATTAGACCCCACATTTCCTGGCTCCCAGCCCTGTACTTTTTTCCTCTGGGTCATGCTTCTTGTACTCTCTGAGTATTCTTGGTGAAGTCAAACTCCCTCTACAAACAAAAGGCACAAAATCTGGTTCTACTTTTTCAGCAAGATAATAATATGCTCCTTTCCCTCAGGACAGGTCTCGGAATCCAGTGAACTGCATTGCTGTTGTATCAGTTTTTACAGAACAAATGGTTAAGAACTACTCAGAATCAGTGAAGTACTGGAGTCTGACAATCAGTTCTGAAGATGCTGGAGGTAAGATATCACCATGCATGTAGTAGTAATAATATTTATTAAGCACTTACTGTGGGCAGAGCACTTTACTCAGCACTGGGAAAGGGCATATAGGTGAGAATTAGGGAGGGACAGGTCCCTCCAGGAGCTCGCGACTAGGAATATAGGTGGGAAGGGTTGGGGGAGGATTAGAGACAGACACTTTGGGAGCAAGGAAACACTAAAATATTGAAGTAGCATAAGGGACAATGTGAAAGCTCATTGTGGGCAGGGGAATGTGTCTGTTTATTGTTGTATTGTGCTCTTCCAAGCGCTTAGTACAGTGCTCTGCACACATTAAGTGCTCAATAAATACGATTGGATAAATGAATGAATGAATGCTCCTAGTGGGCGGGGAATATGTCTATCAAAACTGTATATTGTGCTCCCCCAAGTGCTTAGTACAGCTCTCAATAAATATGATTTATTGACTGACAACAAAGAGTACAAAATTAAAACAAAACTCGGTAGGGGTTTGTGGCTAGAGGAGCAGAATTTCATGTGATTCAGAGTCCATGGACACAGACTATGTCTCATCTGATTATCTTGTATCTGCCCCACTGCTTAGTACAGTGCTTGGCACATAGTGAAGCACATAATAAGCTATTATTACTGTTAATATTGTGGCATACTTCAAGAAGCAGCATGGCGTAGTGGAAAGAGCATGGGCTTTGGAGTCAGAGGTCATGGGTTCAAATCCCAGCTCCGCCCATTGTCAACTGTGTGACTTTGGGCAAGTCACTTAACTTCTCTGGGCCTCAGTTACCTCATCTGTAAAATGTGGATTAAGACTGTGAGCTCCCTGTGGGACAACCTGATCACCTTGTAACTTCCCCAGCACTTAGAACAGTGCTTTGCACATAGTAAGCGCTTAATAAATGCCATTATTATTATTATTATTATTATTATTATCTAGGAAACCCTGTAGACAAGCAAGTATCTCCATCCAGAACTGAAGCCTGTGATGGAATTCTGTATCTGTGACCTTGCCCATCTGATTATCTTGTATTTACCCCAGCACTTAGTTCAGTGCTTGGCCGAATAACAGATGCTTACAAACATTATCATTATTATTAGTAGTAGTACTTGTAGTAGTATTACCTAGAAAGCCCCATAGACAGCCAAGAATCTCCATCACTGATCCAGAACTCCAGGAAGCTTATTGCTCAACAATGCAAAGATAAAGTGGTAGGCTACAGTACATAAAGTTTAGAGCAGTATTTCTCTTGGGAGACTGACAGGCAGATGGAAGCACTAACATTGCTCTTTCCACTAGACTACTGCTCCTCATCTTGGTCGCCCAACTGACTAATCTTTCCATTACTAGATTAACTTTCTCTAAGTATAAGCTCTAGTCTCTTGCCCTTTCTGCAATTAGCCAATGTCTCTTCTAAAGCTGCCTGCTGTATGTGGCATAATTCCAAGTAGAAATGACCTCCAAGGAGCTGTTTCCTCACTGTGGCAAAATATAGAGCTACGGGAGCTAAAAATGCCGTAACTCAATCCTATCTTGAGCACAGAGCAGTTCTGTGACTGTTGCGATATTGTCAGACATTGGGTAGTAGGATATTTAAACCAGAAAAAAGTCACTTGGTCTGAAAATGCTCAGAAAAGGCAGGCATTGATGGATGTCTTCGCTTCTTTTTCTTTCTTTAAAAAAGAAGAGACACAATCTTTCAACCAGGCAATCGTTTATTTTTGTTTCTTTAAAAAAGATCAGAGACAGACACAATGTTTCAACCTGGCTATCAGTGGCATTTTTTGAATGCTTACTAAGCTCTAAGCACTGTTCTAAGCACTTGGGAGGGAATAGCAATAGTAAGACACACATTACCTTCCCTAATGAAGAACAATCTTGCCTCAAGGAGAGTTCAGTCTAATGAGGAGACATACAAATCATTTCCAGTTAGCGAAATCTAGAAGAAGAGCAAATGTTAAAGCAGGCAGCAAAATATAAAAATCAGGGTGAAATAGTTGAACAAATAACTGAATGTGCAGATAAATACTTTTGTCGTCTTAAAATACTGCAAAGGTACCCATTATATAGTCCGTTTTCACAAAGGATGCTGCCCAAATATTGAACTTTCTATTCAAGTCACCTTAGTAACCAATTGAGTGAAAAAGCTTTATTATTAGCTCTGATTTTGAGTTTTGAGTTTGTTCCTTCAATTTACTTTTCCCAAGTGTATTCTGTATGGAGTAAATTATAGCTAGAATTTTGGTCTGCTACCACACAGTAGTAGTAGTATATTTATTGAACACCCCCGGGGAGCAGTGCATTTGACTGACTAGTTATGAAGTACAAAACAAACGAGTGACACACTGCCCACATGGAGCTTATACTCCAATAGGGAAAAAGAGATAAAGGTATTTACATACAGAGGGGTAAGAAAGGTAAGTGCCTGCCTACCTTCTTGAACTGTAGTAGTAATAATAATAATAACAATGTCATTTATTAAGCGCTTACTATGTGCAAAGCACTGTTCTAAGCGCTGTGGGGGATACAAGGTGATCAGGCTGTCCCATGTGGGGTTCACAGTCTTAATCCCCATTTTGCTGATGAGGTAAATGAGGCCCAACGAAATGAAGTGACCTGCCTACAGTCACAGCACATGCTCCAGAAATGGAGATCACTGCCATCCAGTGCTTAGAACAGTGCTTGGAACATAGTAAACACTTAACAAAGACCATTATTCATTCAATTGCATTTATTGAGCGCTTACTTTGTGCAGAGCACTGTACTAAGCACTTGGAAAGTACAATTTGGCATTATTACGTGGCAGGCAGAAGCAGAGCTGGGGTTCAGTTCATTCCTCCCTGAAAGAGCTGTTGTTGCTCAGCTAGAGGGTTTTTTTTTCCCCAGGCACAAAAACCCCTGCCTTGTCACTCAGCTGCTTGTATCATTTTCCAGGATACCTTTCTATAAATTAAGAAATCAAACCCTTATTGATTTTGTTGTGTCCTTGGAAAGCACTGAGCCCTTCGTGAGATGAAAATGACTTTGAAGGCAAGCCCTTCAGTGGAGGCCCATGGTTTTCACATCTCTCTTCTTGGCTTTTGGAGAAAGAAGGTTTAAGAAGAATAATCACATCTAAAGGAATAGAGAATTGCCAAAGGCAATAATACTTTTTATTAAGTACAGTCAAAGGAAGCCAGGTCTCTCTCCAAATACTGACTCATTTTTCCATACAGCACCAAACTAGCTCACCATCACTTTTCATATGAAATGTCAGACCCTTTGTGTTTTTTTCTTTCAGATTGAAACCTGATCAAAAAGGTACCTAAGAAAACTGCTACCTTAGACCAGTCCTAACATGAGACATAGTCAAGGGGAATTGCTTCAGTTTCAGATATCTGTTCAGAATAGATGGAGCATAGTCTGGAGTTCTATGCCAATTTCTAGCCTGATAATAAAGGTGGATCTTTGAGAAAACAGGGCCAGAGCGTTCTCCCATATAGCCGGGCCTAGATCTTGTAAATTTTGAGGTTTTTCCTATCGAGGGAAACGTTCAGTACAGCCTTATATTGAATCACCAAAAACTGCTAGTCTAGATTATTGTTATACCAGCCTACTCTACTCCACATATGGTAAAATTAGCCTTTCTACCTTCCTGGCATACTCTGTTATTCATCCTGGGCTTGTTTCTAATAATTAACAATAATAATACTAATAATTGTAGTGCTAAGTGCTTACTAATGTGCCAAGCACTCGGGAAGAAAGTCAGTTTGGACACAGTCCCTGTTCCACATAGGGCTCACAATATAAGGGGGAGGGAGAACAGATATTTAATCTCTATTTTACAGATGAGGAAACTGAGGCACAGAGAAGTTAAGTGACTTGCCCATGGCCACACAGCAAGCAAGTAGCAAAGCTGGGATTAGAACCCGGGTCTCCTGATCCCAGTCCTGCGCTCTTTCCAGTAGGCCATGCTGCTTCTCACAATGGCATAGTAGATAGAGTCATGGGTTCTGATCCCAGCTCTGCCACTCATCTGCTGTGTGACCTTGGGTAAGTCACTTCACTTCTCTAGACCTCAGTTCCCTCATCTGGAAAATAGGGGTTGAGACTGTGAGCCCCATGTGGCACAGGGACTGTGTCAACCCGATTTGCTCCTATCCACCCCAGCTCTTAGTACAGTGCCTGGCACACAGGAAGTGCTTAACAAATGCCAAAGCATTATTATTATTATTAATTGGTAAAGCTTTAACTCCTGATAAGGTTTTAATGCCTCCATTGTTCTGGGTCTCCCTCCCGCAGCTCACACACACACACACCCACACCCACACACACACACACACACCCAAAATCTAGTTTAGATTGGTCATACATCCCTACTGACCAGGATGTGAGGTAAAGCAGGGATTAGGGTTCTAGAGTTCCTCCACTGGCCAACACCACCTTCCTTTTGTCCTCTTAACCTCTCTGATTCATGTCTAAGGGTTAGTGTGCAATGCATCATCTCTTTTCTTTTCCATCAGAGCTTAACCACCTACCTCCTCCAGGAGGCCTTTCCAGACTGAGCCCCTTCCTTCCTCTCCCCCTCATCCCCCTCTCCATCCCCCCCATCTTACCTCCTTCCCTTCCCCATAGCACCTGTATATATGTATATATGTTTGTACATATTTATTACTCTGTTTATTTATTTATCTTACTTGTACATATCTATTCTATTTATTTTATTTTGTTAGTATGTTTGGTTTTGTTCTCTGTCTCCCCCTTCTAGACTGTGAGCCCGCTGTTGGGTAGGGACTGTCTCTATGTGTTGCCGACTTGTACTTCCCAAGCGCTTAGTACAGTGCTCTGCACACAGTAAGCGCTCAATAAATACGATTGATTGATTGATTGATTAACCAGGGTGCACTGCTGGTAGCGGTACTCAAGTGCCTTGAGTGTTGGGGCCAGGGCTGCCAGCAATGATATCTTAAACCTGCCGTGGTAGAAAAAAGAGGATGTCAGGAATATTCATGATGCGGGAGGCCGTATGGCCTAGTGGAAAGAGCGTGGGTCTCAGAGTCAGGAGATCCGGGTTCTGATTTCAGCTCCGCCATTGACCTGGAGTTTGACCGTGTGCCTCACTCAGCTTCTTCTGATATAAAATGGGAATAAGGTGCTTGTTTCCTTCCCTCTTAGTTAGCCCCATGTGGGACAGGGTTTGTGTCAGGTCTGATTATCAAATCAATACCCCAGTGCTTGGCCCATAGCAAGTGCTTAAATATCATCATTATTAGCGATAGCAGTAGGAATTCTATCCGCCAAGCTAGCTCTCTTCCTCCCTTCAAGGCCCTACTGAGAGCTCACCTCCTCCAGAGGCCTTCCCAGACTGAGCCCCCTCTTTCCTCTCCCCCTCCTCCCCCTCTCCATCCCCCCCGCATTACCTCCTTCCCTTCCCCACAGCACCTGTATATATGTATATATGTTTGTACGTATTTATTACTCTATTTTACTTGTACATATTTATTCTATTCTGTTCATATGTTTTGTTTTGTTCTCTGTCTCCCCCTTCTAGACTGTGAGCCCACTGTTGGGTAGGGACCGTCATTATATGTTGCCAACTTGTACTTCCCAAACGCTTAGTACAGTGCTCTGCACACAGTAAGCGCTCAATAAATACGATTAAATGAATGAATGAATGAATGATAAGGCTAGGGATGAAACTATCGAGGCCACTGCCACTACACTGTCCTTTAATGTGGTTCTGGGTGTTTTGTTTTGTTTTAATGGTATTTGTTAAGCATTTACTATGTACCAGGCACTGTACTAAGCACTGGGGTAGGTACAAGCTAATCAAGTTGGACACTGTCCCTGTCCCACATGGGGCCCACAGCCTTTATCCTCAATTTACTGGTGAGCTAACTGAGGCACCCAGAAGTGAAGTGACTTGCCCAAGGTCACACAGCAGACAAGTGGCAGAGCTGGAATTAGAACCCAGGTCCTTCCGACTCCCAGGCTCAGGCTCTATCCACTAGGCCACACTGCTTCTCTAGGGTGTTCCCAGAGCAATAACGCTTCCTTGGGACAAAGAGCATTATTTTTCTTTTTCTTACTTTCAACCTGATTAATTTAGGATGGAGAATTGAGCAGAGCCAAGTACCTGAAGAAGATGAACAGCATGCTAGCCTCCTTATTTCCTGGAAGGTGGAACCCATCTTCGTATGGGCCTCGGGAATCCTTGTGGAATTGAAGGAATGATATTACCAATGCCAGTGGCATTTTGCAGGGTAGAGCTGTTTTGGCCAGCATAGTTGTTGGCATGTCAGGTATGGAACTGAGATCCTTAAACCAGTGGGTAATTATCGTCATGAGAAGCGACACCCTCCAGTGAATCAAGGCCTCGAAATAGCCTTTGCTTCTATTATTGGCTCTGCTAGCTACTGGCTCACTGTGTGACCTTGGGCAAGTTCAGGCAGTCCTCAACTTAAGACGATTCAAGTTGTGCCGAATGGGGCTTACACTCTTCTAAATTTACACTGTTTCAGCTTTACAATACATTGATTTCAACTACCACACTAGCCTCCTTTAGGGGATTATCTCCAGGGCATAGGCGGTAAGGAGAGGAGATACCTGATACCCGGGAGCCGAGGGAACGCAGGGAAATCATTTCAAAAGCCGCAAGGAAAGGAGAAAAAGAAAATGCTTGAATGATGTGTTGGGGTTGGCGGGGGCTGGAGGGGAAGGGGCAGGGAAAAGGTTTACCTGAACTCCAGGCAGAGATACCAGGGAAGGTCAACCTGACCATTTGATTTCTGATCTAATGGTTAACTTTACATAGAACATCTCAGTGTCAATCTAAATCCATTAATGTAGTTATATCACTCACCTATGATTGAGTACACTCAGTTCTAACACATGTTTTCAATCAATCAGCAGTCCTTATTGAGGACTCACTGTGTGCAGAGCACTTGGGAGAGTACAATAGATTTGGTTTACGATGCACGTTGAATGCATTAGGGAATGTGGGAAACATTTTCCCAGGAACGAGAGCTCGCTTGAACTTCGTGTGCCACATTGCGTGAAGAAACTGTTTGAGTGTATGTATGTGGCAATGGAATGTTCTACAGAGCACATTTTCCTTACCGTTTGGCTAATGTAACTCTCACATTATAGAAGACCTGGGTGTAAACGGTTCTGGGTCATTTTGGTAAGAATGGGGTATCTGACCTCGGCTCAGAAATTGAACCCCATATATAATATTGCTTTACAGAGAAATTGATTTTGATTCACAATATTTCAACTTGTTGCAATTTTCAGGAATTAATTGTCGATCTCTCTCTCCCCCACTAGGCTGAAAGGTCTTTGAGGGCAGAAAGCATGTCTATCAAAAGTATTTTATTGTATCTCCCAAGCACTTAGTACAGTGTTCTGCACAATGTAAGTGTTCAGTAAATGCTATTGACATAATAGGACTTTGAACAGACTGGGACTGGTCAGTAGACTGTGCTTAGGTGGTGATAGGTCACCCAAAATCATTCATTTCTGGGAGGTAGCCAATCAGGGAAAAATACCTAAGCATCAGTCAATCTTTCAGTGGTATTTATTGAGTGCTTACTATGTTCAGAGCACTGAACTAAGTGCTTGGGAGAGTACAGTCGAACGAAGTGATTAGACATGATCCCTATTTGGCTCTCAGTCTATACTGGGGGGAAAAAACACCAAAGCCAAAAGGCCCAGACATGGGAATACAAAGGCTAGGTAGCAGATTTGAAAGTCTGCTATTGCACAAACGCAGAAATTTCCCTCCCAGACCCAGAATACTCCCTACCTTCTTTTTTTAGTTCTTTTCCTTTTTCTCTTCATTTTCCTTGCAGATAATGTGGCCACTCCTGGCCCCACCCACTTCCTTCTCAAAGCTTCTCTTCCTGGCCACTCATCATTCACTCCATCCCGTATGGTTGTGCCTGTGTCTGAGCAGTAACCAGTGGTGGCAAGGTAAGAGGAGTGGAGGGGAGAAGGGAAGGCTAAGGGGAGGTGGCAGCAGTAAGAGTTTGTCGATGTGTGGAACCTGAAGCTGTGTGGTGCGTAGTTGTGCATTGTGCCTAGGCTTGTGTCTTGGGACTGCATATATGGGAGTGTTGAGGATCTGGTGTGACAGATTGGGTGATTTGGTTGGGCACCTCGAAGACTTTGGGGCTGAATGATTTTTCAAAACTATTTGCAAGGCTGCATACATTAATGTGGGCACACAGGCCGGGACACCCCTCTTCTAGGAGTCTGTTTCTTCTTTCCCAGGCCAATTTCTAGGAGATAATCTGAAAGGGCCTCCTATGGCCAAGGAGTGCATATTCCTCATCCCAGAAGGGAAGACCAGAACTTCTTGGGAAAAGTTTGAAAAAATGTACCAGCCTGAAAACCCCATTGTTCAAACCTATCATTCTTTTGGTGTATTCAGTCGGTCGATCAGTCATACAGTAAGCACTCAATACCATTGATTGATTCCTGGTATTACTGTCAAATTCCAATTATTCAAGCTGCTGGATCACCAAATTGTGGGTCATCCAGGGCCTATCTTATTTTCTCCTTTTATTCCTCTCGTTTTCCCTCCTGCTTCAACAAGGGAAGGAGGTAAGAATAATAGTAAACTGAAGGAGAGGGTAGAACTATTGGTTAAAATCAATCAGTCGTTATTTATTGCGTGCCGAACACTGTACTAAGTACTAGGGGGTGTATGGTATAACAATAAACAGGAAGGCACATTCCCTGCCCACAACGAGCTTACAGTCCAGAGGGAGAGCTGGACATTAATATAAATACATAAATTACAGATATGTACATAAGTGCTGTGGGACTACTGTATTAAGAACTAGGAAACATGCAATGGAGTAAGTAGATATGGTCTCTGTGCTCGAGGAGTTTACAACCTAGCCGGAGGAGAGTTAAATTGAAGTTTTTACATTTTGTGGATTTCAGTTATGTATTATTTTAGTTATTCCTTCTGAGTCCCCCATTAGCCCAATTAAGTGAGAGGTGTTGACTGCCCAGGCTCCCATAATATGAAATAAGTATTCTTTACTATTCACCTGGTTGATTGATATTCCTCCTTAGTAAGTACATATTTGCAAATTATTACGTGTATACAAAAAACTCAATTTGGAATTGGATATTTTTTAATAATTTGGAACCAGTCCCAGAGAAAATGTATTCCTTAGGGAAAAGACATTCTTTTAAAACCTGAAGAGCTTGCCTTTTCAGGATTTTTTGGAAGAATTTATTCCATTAAGTACAATCTCCAGTTCAAACAGTATCAAAGGAGTGAGCAAATGGGTACAGTACATTCTGACTTATTTAATTGTGTTTTTCATATTTTTTGAGTATAAAAAATATTGGTTTTCAGTCAGTAGCATCCCCTTCCAACTTACCTCCCTGTCTCAACTAGTGCCCCCCACTTCAAATATTCCTCAATGCTCTGTCCTTTTGTTTAGCATAATGCAAGTGACTCTGCTTATTTCAAGGTTGTTTTCCAACCCTGTGTGACTCTACCTTAATTGTGTTTTGAAATACTGGGCCTCATGTGGCAGGCCCCTGGTCGGACAGTGAGTTAGAAGTAAAACTCTTAGCAGAACTGACTCATATTCACCTGCTCCATGTGACTTAACCTCCCAGCTGAGAGAGCCAGTCTGGTTGTGGCTTTGGGGCTAGGGAGGAGTTAGCAGCTGCTTATTTGGTTTTGGCTTCCTCCCCCAAATAGATTGAGAGATTCAAACCACTGGTCTTTAGAATCCAGAGGATAGCAACAACTTCAGTGCAAGGAGTATAAGAAAGGCAAATTAATACATAACAACCTGTATTACACACCTCCCTAAATAAGCCAGATTTAAACCTTTTTTTAAGAAACTGTACCCCTGTGGACTCAAGGTTTTCCAGTAAGCCTTACCTGAAGCCTGTCCTTTTCCCACAGTTCAGGGAAGAGTCCAGAAAGCAATAAAGAGCTAAATTGGGCAAGAGCTGGGAATCATATATGGGAAATGCTGCTCTTCCCTTTGCCTTGGGATCAACTCTAAATGGAGATCCAGAGTATGAATGCCAGAGTGCTGGTTTACATATCTATAAATTATATATTATCAATTATTTATACTAACATCTATCTCCTCTTCAAGACTGTAAGCTCACTGTGGGCAGGGAATGTGTCTGCCAACTCTGTTGTACTTTACTCTCCCAAATGCTTAGTACAGTGCTCTGCACATAGTGAGTGTTCAGTAAATACCATTGATGATGATGATGAAGGTGATGATGGTGCTCATCAGGATCTAATACACAGGATCCAGGACCTTCTTCACTTCATAAAAGACTCAGGGTGCAAATATCTTGGTGTCCAGGATACCAGACATGACAAATGGGAAACTGGTTATAAATATAGATGTGAGAGAGTGTGTGTTTGTGTGTGTATATGTGTGTGTGTGTGTGTGTGTGTGTGTGTGTGAGAGAGAGAGAGAGAGAGAGAGAGAGAGAGAGGGAGGGAAGGGGAGAGAGATAAAGAGAGAGAGAGATTAAGTGATTGTTGGCCAGCATTTGAGAACTTGATGTTTGGGGGCTCATGGGTCTTTGCTGGGGGTGGCAAGCAAGTCTTTTTGAGCCCCATTAACTTCCTGTAGAATTAGAATGTCCCAAATCCCCACTAGTCAACACTAGAAATGGAGCTGAAGTAGTGGAGCTGCTTCAACCAGAGCTGGTGAGAAGGAAAATCATTCCTTAGGTGTCCACAAGTGCTGGCTCCCAAGAGCTTGTGCTTTCAGATCTGTGGGGCTGTTTATTGCTGTGCTCTTAGTGGAAGGCACAAATTGGTGGTTAGCAGCAATGGGAGTGGTTTCTCTTGCCTGCAGCTCAGTGTTACTGCTCATTTTCCTTCAAAAACATTCAGGCTGTGTTTCCCCATTCCTCAAGAAATTCCAGTGGTTGCCCAACCACCTCTGCATCAAACAAAAACTCTTCACCACTGGCTTTAAAGCACTCCATCACCCTGCCCCTTTCTACCTCAGCTCGCTTCTCTCCTACTACAACGCAGGCCACACACTTAGTTCCTCTAATGCTAACCTTCTCACTGTACCTTGATCTGGTCTATCTTGCTGCCGACTCTTGCCCAAATCCTACCTCTGGCCTGGAACACCCTCCCACCCCCCACCTCCTCATATCAAACAAAGAATTGCTCTCCCCCATTTCAAAGCCTCATTGAAGTCACATCTCCTTCAAGAAGCCGTCCCTAATTAAGCCCTTCTTTTCTCCCACTCCCTTCTGCGTCACCCTGACTTGCTCCTTTCATTCACTCTCCCTCCCATCCCCAAAGCACATATGTATAAAACTGTAATTTATTTATTTATGTATATTAATGTCTGTCTTCCCCTCTAGACTATGAACTCACTGTGGGCAGGGAATGTGACTGTTGTTGTATTGTACTCTCCCAAGCGCTTAGTACAGTGCTCTGCACACATTGAGTGCTCAATAAACACAGTTGAATAAATGAATGAATGGGTGTTGCTGCTCCTATTGGCTTTCTGGAGATTTCTCTTCAGCAGGGAGCCCAGCAAGAGGCAGCTCAGCAGGAGTTTGAACCCAAGACTGCAACCCTCTAGTACTTTGAAGTCTTCCAGGTTAACTGTATCTCTTGTTGCAAACCTCTGCTCAGGGCCTTAATCTTCTATTTTGGAGTCCGGTGGGGGAATATAACATGTAATGTACATTATTTGGGGGTTTTGTTTATTACTTTTGCTTTCAAAAAGTCAGTTTTTTATCCTCCAAAAATATGGTCAAGGGAGTTAAGGTTATAATCACTGTCTTTTGTATGTATATCAACATATAGATTGACATATAAACTGTGCACATGGTAGCAACAGAGACTTACACTTAAACTGTATAACGAACTCTCACGTTTATGAGGGAGCCCAGAGCCATACCAATTTACAATGAGATTGAAGAAATAGCTAGCGACACGATGGAGGGGCGGGAGGGACTGAAAGTAGAGGAAGGAAATAACTCTTTCTCCAAGCTAAACAGAAGCGATAAACCCGCTGAACGAGTTTTTCAAACTTGCCGTTGAAGCCACTGGAGAGATTGGTTCAGTAGTTGCAGATTTGTCATCTCCACAATAAATTGGAGGCTCATCTATTGCTAGCTAAAAAGTCTGTGTCATCATCAATCATCATCATCAATCGTATTTATAGAGCACTTACTGTGTGCAGAGCACTGTATTAAGCACTTGGGAAGTACAAATTGGCAACATATAGAGACAGTCCCTACCCAACAGTGGGCTCGCAGTCTAAAAGGGGGAGACAGAGAACAAAATCAAACATACTAACAAAATAAAATAGAATAGATATGTACAATACTAACAAAATAAAATAAATAGAATAGATATGTACAATATGTATGTACATATGTATGTGTCCATTTTTAGCATGTGAATGTAATGCATGTGCCTATCTAGAGGAATTCCCTTTAATGTTTCTTTAATGTTTCCCCTGACCTGTAAACTCCCTGTGGACAGGGAACATCTACCAACTCTCTTGTACTGTACTCTCCCAAGCATACTGATACAATAATAATAATAATAATAATGGTATTTATTAAGTGCTTACTATGTGCCAGCCACTGTACTAAGTGCTGGGAGGCTCTGTGCTTCAGTTTCCTCATCTGTAAGATGGGGATTAAGACCTGGGACAACCTGATCACCTAGTATCTCTCCCAGCGCTCAGATCTCTCCCAGCACAAGAATTTGTGCTTGGCACAAATTCATTCAATTGTATTTATTGAGCACTTACAGTGTGCAGAGCACTGTACTAAAGCGCTTAACAAATACCATCGTTATTATTATATTATTGTACTGAGTGCTGGAGGACATCGAACAGTGCTCTACAAACAGTAAGCGCCCCGTTGATGGAATGCCCTCCCTCTGCCCATCCGCCAAGCTTGCTCTCTTCCTCCCTTCAAGGCCCTACTGAGAGCTCACCTCCTCCAGGAGGCCTTCCCAGACTGAGCCCCTTCCTTCCTCTCCCCCTCGTCCCCCTCTCCATCCCCCCGTCTTACCTCCTTCCCTTCCCCACAGCACCTGTAAATATGTATATATGTTTGTACATATTTATTACTCTATTTATTTATCTTACTTGTACATATCTATTCTATTTATTTTATTTTGTTAGTATGTTTGGTTTTGTTCTCTGTCTCCCCCTTTTAGACTGTGAGCCCACTGTTGGGTAGGGACTGTCTCTATATGTTGCCAACTTGTACTTCCCAAGTGCTTAGTACAGTGCTCTGCACACAGTAAGCGCTCAATAAATATGATTGGTGATGATGATGATGATTGATTTGCATCTGCTCTTGCGTGAGTTTCTATTCTGGAACTACAAAAACAGCCTGTCGAGTTGTGTCTGCCTACACATACGTAGCCGGGCGACGATCGTGGCTGCTTGTGAGCATGCAAATAATTGTGTGTTCATTCGTAGCTTGTTACCTGCAGGGTCCCCCTCTCCCGCGCCCCCTCCCCGCTTACTAACTAGTTAATAACCCCCCCATCCCTTCAAAGCCCTATTGGGAGCTCACCTCCTCTTGGAGGCCTTCCCAGACTGAGCCCCTCCTTGTCTTCTGCTCCTCATCCCCTCCCCATCACCCCCACTCCATTCATTCATTCAATCGTATTGATAGTAGAGTGCTCTGCACACAGTAAGCGCTCAATAAATACGATTGATGATGATGATGATCGCTTACTTTGTGCAGAGCACTGGACTAAGCGCTCCTTCCCTCTGCCCTACCCCCTTCCCCTCCCCACAGCACTTGTGTGTATTTGGACATATTTATTACTCTATTTTATTAATGAGCCCACTATTTGGTAGGGACCGTCTCTATGTGTTGCCAACTTGTATTTCCCAAGCGCTTACTACAGTGCTCTGCACACAGTGAGTGCTAAATAAATACGATTGATTGATTGAATATCTATATGTGAGCCCGTCGTTGGATAGGGACCGTCTCTGTCTGTGGCCGAACTGTACTTTAAGCACTTAGTCCAGGGCTCTGCACATAGTAAGTGCTCAATAAATACGATTGAATGAATAATTCTATTTATCAATTCTGATGATGATGGCATTTATTAAGCAGTTACTATGTGCAAAGCACTGTTCTAAGCGCTGGGGAGGTTACAAGGTGATCAGGTTGTCCCATGGGGGGCTCACAGTCTTCATCCCCATTTTCCAGATGAGGTCACTGAGGCCCAGAGAAGTTAAGTGACTTGCCCAAAGTCACCCAGCTGACAATTGGCAGAGCTGGGATTTGAACCCATGACCTCTTACTCCAAAGCCCGTGCTCTTTCTACTGCTTCTCTTCTATTCTGATGACATTGACACCTGTCTACTTGTTTTGTTGTCTGTCTCCCCCTTCTAGACCGTGAGCCCGTCGTTGGGTAGGGACCGTCTCCATCTGTGGCCGAATTGTACTTTCCAAGCGCTTAGTCCAGTGCTCTGCACGTAGTAAGTAAGTGCTCAATCAATATGAATGAATGAATGAATGAATGACTGCTTTGACTCCCTTCAAAGCCCTATATATGTTGCCAACTTGTACTTCCCAAGCGCTTAGTACAGTGCTCTGCACACAGTACCTGTATATATGTATATATGTTTGTACGTATTTATTATTCTATTTATTTTACTTGTACATATTTATTCTATTCATTTTATTTTGTTAATATGTTTTGTTTTGTTGTCTGTCTCCCCCTTCTAGACTGTGAGCCCGCTGTTGGGCAGGGACCGTCTCTCTAATGTTGCCAACTTGTACTTCCCAAGCGCTTAGCACAGTGCTCTGCACACAGTGCTCAATCAATACGATTGATTGATTGATTGATTGATTGATTCTAGACTGTGAGC
Source organism: Tachyglossus aculeatus (assembly GCF_015852505.1). NCBI lineage: Eukaryota > Metazoa > Chordata > Mammalia > Monotremata > Tachyglossidae > Tachyglossus > Tachyglossus aculeatus. Next base: position 45,006,456 of record NC_052079.1, read on the forward strand.
CCACTGTTGGGTAGGGACCGCCTCTCTATGTTGCCAACTTGTACTTCCCAAGCGCTTAGTCCAGCGCTCTGCACCCAGTAAGCGCTCAATAAATACCATTGAATGAATGAATGCATGCTTGCAGCCTTCTTCCCTTCTTCTTCCTTCCCATCCCCACAGCACCTGTATCTATGTATATATGTTTGTACATATTTATTACTCTATTTACTTATTTATTTATTTTATTTGTACATGTTTATTCTAATCATTTTATTTTGTTAATTTGTTTTGTTGTCTGTCTCCCCCCTTCCAGACTGTGAGCCCGCTGTTGGGCAGGGACCGTCTCTCTAACGTTGCCAACTTGGACTTCCCAAGCGCTTAGTCCAGCGCTCTGCACCCAGTAAGCGCTCAATAAATACGATTAAATGAATGAATGAATGAATGCATGCTTGCAGCCTTCTTCCCTCCTTCCTTCCCTTCCCTTCTTCCTCCTTCTCCTCCCCACAGCACCCGTATCTATGTATATATGTTTGTACATATTTATTACTCTATTTATTTATTTTATTTGTACATGTTTATTCTAATTATTTTATTTTGTTAATAATATGTTTTGTTTTGTCTGTCTCCCCCTTCTAGACTGTGAGCCCGCTGTTGGGTAGGGACCGTCTCTCTAACGTTGCCAACTTGGACTTCCCAAGCGCTTAGTCCAGCGCTCTGCACCCAGTAAGCGCTCAATAAATACGATTAAATGAATGAATGAATGAATGCATGCTTGCAGCCTTCTTCCCTTCTTCCTTCCCTTCCCTTCTTCCTCCTTCTCCTCCCCACAGCACCTGTATCTATGTATATATGTTTGTACGTATTTATTACTCTATTCATTTATTTTATTTGTACATGTTTATTCTAATTATTTTATTTTGTTAATATGTTTTGTCTTGTTGTCTGTCTCCCTCTTCTAGACTGTGAGCCCGCTGTTGGGCAGGGACCGTCTCTCTAATGTTGCCAACTTGGACTTCCCAAGGGCTTAGTCCAGCGCTCTGCACCCAGTAAGCGCTCAATAAATACGATTGAATGAATGAATGAATGCATGCATGCATGCATGCATGCTTGCAGCCTTCTTCCCTTCTTCCTTTCCTTCCCTTCTTCCTCCTCTCTAATGTTGCCAACTTGGACTTCCCAAGGGCTTAGTCCAGCGCTCTGCACCCAGTAAGCGCTCAATAAATACGATTGAATGAATGAATGAATGCATGCATGCATGCATGCATGCTTGCAGCCTTCTTCCCTTCTTCCTTCCCTTCCCTTCTTCCTCCTTCTCCTCCCCACAGCACCTGTATCTATGTATATATGTTTGTATGTATTTATTACTCTATTTATTTATTTATTTTATTTGTACATGTTTATTCTAATTATTTTATTTTGTTAATATGTTTTGTTTTGTTGTCTGTCTCCCCCTTCTAGACTGTGAGCCCGCTATTGGGTAGGGACCATCTCTATATGTTGCCAACTTGGACTTCCCAAGCTCTTAGTCCAGCGCTCTGCACCTAGTAAGCGCTCAATAAATATGATTGAATGAATGAATGAATGAATGCATGCTTGCAGCCTTCTTCCCTTCTTCCTTCCCTTCCCTTCTTCCTCCTTCCCCTCCCCACAGCACCTGCATCTATGTATAGATGTTTGTAATAATAATAATGGCATTTATTAAGCACTTACTATGTGCAAAGCACTGTTCTAAGCGCAGGGGTGGTTACAAGGTGATCAGGTTGTCCCTCGGGGGGCTCACAGTCTCAATCCCCATTTTACAGATGAGGTCACTGAGGCCCAGAGAAGTGAAGCGACTTGCCCAAAGTCACACGGCTGACGACTGTCAGAGCCGGGATTCGAACCCGTGACCTCTGACTCCAACGCCCGGGCTCTTTCCGTGGAGCCACGCGGCTTCTGTACGCATTCATTACTCTATTTATTCATTTATTTTATTTGTACGTGTCAAACAGGTATTTCTTGTCAACAAATACGATTGAATGAATGAATTCAATTTTAGACTGTGAGCCCACTTTTTAGACTGTGAGCCCACTGTTGGGTAGGGACTGTCTCTATGTGTTGCCAATTTGTACTTCCCAAGCGCTTAGTACAGCGCTCTGCACATAGTAAGCGCTCAATAAATACGATTGATTGATTGATTGATTGAATGAATGAATGAATGAATGAATGAATGCAGCCCCGCTCCCAACCGGGCCCAGTTCCGTAAACAGAAATCGTCGCCCTCCTCCTCGGACGGTACCATTCTCCGCCCAAGGGGGGGGGACGCACTGTCCCCAGCCGGTCCCGATCCCCCACGAAAAAGTGTCCCTTGCCGCCGAGAGCTAGAATTGGGGTTGTCGTGTACGAAGCGGATCGAGTCACTCTGTCCCTCCTAGTCGGGGGTCCCTGGGACCCCCCCATCGGGGCCCCCAACAACCCGCTCCCCCCCCCCCCAAGGGCGAGTTGGGCGGCGCCGGGACCGGCTGCTCGGAGCCCGAGAGCCGGAGCCCTTTAAACCCGGCGGCTGGGCTGGTTGGCTGGCCGGCCAACCGGGTTCGGCTCGGCTCGGCTCGGTTCGGTTCGGTTCGGCTCGGTTCGGCTCGGCTCGGCTCGGCTCGGCTGTTCTCCGTCGTTCCGCCCCGCACCGGGTGTGTAGCTGTTGGCGGCTCCGGGTCGGAGGGTTCCTAGATCCGGGGGCCCCGGCCTCCCCGGACCCCTGCCCGCCCCGCCCCGCCCCGCCCCGCCGGAGGGTTTGGCCCGGACCCCCGAAGGCCCGGGAGGGAGAGAGGACCGGACCGGACCGGACCGGCCGGCGCAGCCCCCGGCTTGGCCCCGAGGCTCCGTCGGTGTTTCCATGGCGCTGGACCGGTGCCAGCCTTGGCGCTACCGGCGGCTTCCCCAACTAAGCAGCGGGGGAGGGGGCAGGAGCGAGCGCCCGGCCCGGCCCGCCCTTCTCCTCCCCAGCCCTGCCCGCCCCTTCTCCCCTTCTCTTTCCCCTCCCTTCCCCTTACCCCCTCCCCCCTTCTCCTTCCTTCCCTCTCCATCCCTCCCTTCTGCGTCCCTCTCCAGCCCTCCTCTCTCCAGCCCTCCCTTCTCCATACCTCCCGTCCTCCCTCTTCATCCATCCCCTCTCCATGCCTCCTTCCCCTCTCCTTCCCTTCCCCTCTCCTTCCCTTCCCTTCCCCTCTCCTTCCCTTCCCCTCTCCTTCCCTTCCCCTCTCCATCCCGTCTCTCTCCATCCCTCACTTCCTCCCCTCTCCATCCCCCTCCATGCCTCCCCTCCCCTTCCCTCCTCTCCATCCCTCTCCTCCTCCCACTCCATCCCTTCTCTCCATCCCTCTCCTCCTCCCACTCCATCCCTCCCCACTCCATCCCTCCCCACTCCATCCCTCCCCACTCCATCCCTCCCCTCTCCATCCCTCCCCTCTCCATCCCTCCCCTCTCCATCCCTCCCCTCTCCATCCCTCCCCTCTCCATCCCTCCCTTCTCCATCCCTCCTCTCTCCATCCCTCCTCCCTTCCCACTCCATCCCTCCCCTCTCCAGCCTCCCCTCCTCCCTTCTCCATCCCTCCCCTCTCCATCCCTCTCCATCCCCTCCTCCCTTCTCCATCCCTCATCATCATCATCATCAATCGTATTTATTGAGCGCTTACTATGTGCAGAGCACTGTACTAAGCGCTTGGGAAGTACAAATTGGCAACATATAGAGACAGTCCCTACCCAACAGTGGGCTCACAGTCTAAAAGGGGGAGACAAAACCAAACATACTAACAAAATAAAATAAATAGAATAGATACCCTTCTCCATCTCTCCCTTCTCCATCCCTCCCCTCCTTCCCTCCCCATCCCTCCCCTCTCCTGCCCCCTCATCCCTCCCCATCCCTCCCCTCTCCTGCCCCCTCATCCCTCCCCATCCCTCCCCTCTCCTGCCCCCCGCATCCCCCACGGTTTGTTTTCCCAGGAAGCGTGCTGCCGGCCGGTGGGTTGCGGGTTGCGGTAGGTTGGGGGTGGGGAAAGGGGAGGGGAGGGGCGTCCCGCAGCCGCTCCCGCGGCCTGGCTTAGTGGCAAGAGCCCGGGCTTTGGAGTCAGAGGATGTGGGTTCTAATCCTGACTCCGCCACATAACAATAATAATAATGATAATGGCATTTGTTAAGCACTTACTCTGTGCCAAGTACTGTTGTAAGCGGTGGGGTGGATACAAGGTAATCAAGGTGTCCCACGTGGGGCTCATAGTCTTCACCCCCATTTTACAGATGAGGGAACTGAGGCACAGAGAAGTGAAGTGGCTTGCCCAAGGTCACACAGCAGATGAGTGGCGGAGCTAGGATTAGAACCCCTGTCCTCTGACTCCTAAGGCTGTGCTCTTGCCACTAAGCCATGCTGCATTGCTGTGTGACCTTGGGCAAGCCACTTCACTGGGCCTCAGTGACCTTATCTGTAAAGTGGGGATGAATGATAATAACAATTATCATGGTATTTGTTGAGCACTTACTATGTGCCAGGTACTCTATAAAGTACTGGAATGGATACAGGCAAATTGGGTTGGACACAGTCCCTGTCCCACGTGGGGCTCACAGTCTCAATCCCCATTTTACAGATGAGGTACCTGAGACACAGAGAAGTGAAGTGACTTGCCCAAGGTCACACAGCTGACAAGTGGCGGAGCTGGGAGTCCCAGCCCCATGCTCTGTCCACTCTGCCATGAAGACTGTGAGCTCCATGTGGGACAGCGTGATTACCTCGTATCTATCCCAGTGCTTAGAACAATGCTTGGCACATAGTAAGTGCTTTGAGAAGCAGCATGGCTTAGTGGATAAGAGCTTGGGCTTGGGAGTCAGAGGTCATGGGTTCTAATCCCAGTTTAGCCTCTTGTCAGCTGTGTGGCTTTGGGTAAGCCCACTTCTCTGTGCCTCAGTTACCTCGCCTGTAAAATGAGGATGAAGACTGTGAGCCCCACGTGGGACAACCTGAGTACATTGTATCTACTCCAATGCTTAGAACAGTGCTTGGCACATAGTAAGTGCTTAACAAATACCATTATTATTATTGTTATTATTATTATTCAGTGCCCTTGAACCCGTTATCGGACCGGCAGGGCAAGGAGCTAGGATCAGATAGCAGCTCTCTCCCCTTATCCCTCCTCCCTTGCCTGGCCGGAGCCACTGGCTTCCATGGTCCTCCTGCTCCTGACCCCTGGAAACTTGGAAGAAGGCACCAGAGGTGGTTTTCCCAATATTTCTGCCCTGGCTGTTTGAATGATCCCGTTTAGCCTCCTCTCCCATTCTATCTCTGTCTTCTCAACTCTTTTCTTTTGCCTCTCCCTCCTTTCTCCTCCGTTTCTCCTTCCCTTCTCCCACAGCTCTCCTCTCTTTTTCTCTCTCTCATTTTTTAATGGTCTTTGGTAGTAATGGTAGGAATAATTGTGTTTGTTAAGTGGTCACTGGGCCAAGCACTATTAATAGGAATAATTGTGTTTGTTAAGTGGTCACTGGGCCAAGCACTATTCTAAGTGCCAGGAAAGATCCAAAATAATCAGGTCAGACATAGTCCCTGTCCCACAGAGGGCTCACAGTCTAAGTAGGAGATAGAACGGGTATTGAATCCCCATTTCGCACTGTGGCACAGAGAAGTTAAGTGTCTTGCCCATGGCCACACATTAGACAAGTGGCAGAGCAGAATTAGAACACAGGTCCTCCAACTCCCAGGCCCATGCTCTTTCCCCTAGGCCATACTGCTCCTCTGAAGCACTTATGTAGTTTAGTAGTTAAGGGTTTATGATGTGCCAGACACTCTACTAGACACAAGATAATTGGGTGGGACACAGTACCCATTCCACATGGAGCTAACAATCTTAATCCCCATTTTACAGAGGAGGTAACTGAGACACAGAGAAATGAAGTGACTCGTCCAAGGTCACACAGCAGAAAAGTGGTGAAGCAGAGATTAGAACCTAGGTCCTATCTTCCAGGCACATGCTTTATCCACCAAGCCACACTGCTTCTCATTTTAACTGCCCTCTCCCCTCATACCCCCCGCCACACACACGCACTCCTTAATTTAGGTCCCAAGTTTTCCAGTTGCCTTTGAGAGGGGGGGAAAAAGTCCTTTTCCACATAAATGAACATATTTCCCTTATTTACTTCCCAGCACAGCTTGAAAGCCTATCTACAACTTCATCCTTAAAGAATTTAATAAATTCCTCAAGGTGCTTGTCAAGCCTGCCTTACTTAATGTCTAGGGTCTCTTCTGAGAATAAACAGCCCTACTATATGAACACTCAGGGAAAAAAAAAAATCCGTAGAAATACTGTGGCTGTTGGAGTGGAAACAGTCCTTGCTTGAAAGTGCTGAACTGATATCTGAGGAAGTGGGGAATCTTTAGGGTTGGATGTTTCTCAAAAATATGTGAAGTGGCTAGAAATTGTTGTCTTTATTTGTTCTAATTTTTTTTATGCCAGATTCTCTAGCTGAGCTGTGCAGTTGAGGATTCGATGTAGCATCATTAAGTCCCATAATTAGTATGTTCATTCAATCGTATTTATTGAGTGCTTACTGTGTGCAGAGCACTGTACTAAGTGCTTGGAAAGTTTAAGCCGGCAACATATATTGCCCTGTAAGGCTGCCCTAAATGAAAGTGTTCAAAAATTGTCTAGCCAAGAACAGTTCAAGTGATGATGATTGAGAAGGACTGTTAGTTACTTTTTTTTTTAACCAACACTAGTGTTTTACCACATTTCATATGATGGTAATAAGCATTAATAACTTGAAGTGTAGTTCCAGAGATGGGGCTTGAATCTTTCATTTTTATTAAAAATCTGACTTGCTTCCAGCTTGATTTCTTCCAGGCCATAGGCCCCTGTGATCAATTAGTGGTTTTTATTGAGCACTTAACTATGGGCAGAACACTGTACTAAGCACTTGGGAGAGTACAATAATAGAGTAAGTTGACACCATCCCTGCCCTCAAGAAGCTTACATGCATCATATGTCCACACAGAAACCTATTTGAGAGTAATGTTTTAGTGTAAAAGGGCCTGGGAATGTGGCATTGAAGATTGTCAAGGGAATTTTTTTTTTAAAGACAGTCTTGAGAAACGATTATAGTGCAGTTGGGTGTTTGTCTCTGATGGGTTTGAAGTGAAGCGTTTGGCTCCGTAACTGCTTCCATGGGGAGCAGTTAGTTCAGACCCAGTGGAAAATTAAGAAAATGGTTCGGACCGCTTTCATTCCCTGAGCCCTCACTGGCGGCTGAACCTCTGAGTGTTAGGAACAGGCACTGTCATTTTGCATATGGGGAGTAAATCTAGCACCGGTTTTTGGCATTGTGTATTTATTTTTAAAATCTGACATGTTCAATTTTCAAGATGAATTGGACTTCTAAATCCCACCACAGGAAGCTGCCATTAATGTTTGCTGTAGAAAGAAAACCAGGGATTGTGGCCCGGTGGGGTATTGTGGTTAGGTGGAAAGTGAGTGCCTTCCAAGGGTACACCCTTGTAAAAGCCTCAAATTTCATAATCAGTTCCTTCTTCTCCAAAATAGCAAAGACTATACTGTCTTGAGAAGTGAATATTGTAATCTGTGATCAGAGAGCACAAGGGAAGGTGGAGAGGCTCAGTGTAAAATGTGACTTGTAACACTATTCTCTTTTCTTTGAACCAGTGTGCCAGTGAAAAAGAATAATAGCCTCCTCTCCTCCCTCCCACAAAAAACACTCGTGGCACCCTGAAGTCAACTCTCCAATAATAACAAACCTGTCTGGTAGCCAAGGTTCATTCAGAGCTGAAGAAGTTCCCGGGTTCATTCAGAACTGTAGCAGTTTGGGGGTGATTATCTGGTTGCTTCCATGATGGATGACGGTCAATTTAAATATGTCTAGAATATTCACGTCTAGACAAACTTTTATCCTTATAATTCAGTATTTACCAAACTTCCACTCAGACTTGCTGCTATCTGATAGAGCAGTCCTAAAAGGGCATTTCTCTGGGATAAAATAAAATAGAGGAGTCCTAGAACTCATTTCTAAAACTGAGCAAACCTCCCGCTAATGGGTGGGATTTAGAATGGGTGTGAGAACCAGCATGGCCTAGTGGCAAGAGCTTGGGAGTCAGACGTTGTGGGTGCTGACTTGTCTGAAAATCTATAAAATGGGGATTGAGACTGTGAGGTCCATGTGGGAGAGGGACTGTGTCCAACCTGATTAACTTGTATCTACCCCAACGCTTAGTACACTGCCTGACGCATTTGTCTTGTCTTATGCCATCGAGTCGTTTCTGACCCATGGCAACGCCACGGACACATCTCTCCCAGAACGCTCTGCTCTCCATCTGCAGTCGTTCTGGCAGTATATCCATAGAGTCTTCTTGGTAAAAGTATGGAAGTGGTTACCATTGCCACCTTCCGCGCAGTAAACTTGAGTCTCCGGCCTCGACTCTCTCCCTTGCCACTGCTGCCCAGCATGGGTGAATTTTGACTTGTAGCAGATTGCCTTCCACTCGCCAGCCACTGGCCAAGCTAGGAACAGAATGGGTTGGCCTCTGCTTGACTGTCATCATCATCATCATCATCATCATCAATCGTATTTATTGAGCGCTTACTATATGCAGAGCACTGTACTAAGCGCTTGGGAAGTACAAATTGACAACATATAGAGACAGTCCCTACCCAACAGCGGGCTCACAGTCTAAAAGGGGGAGACAGAGAACAAACCAAACATACTAACAAAATAAAATAAATAGAATAGATATGTACAAATAAAATAGAGTAATAAATATGTACAAACATATACTGTCCCTCCCCTAGCTAACTGCTGGAGTCTCCTGAGGCTGCTGGAGTACTGGAAGCTCTCCAGGTGTGACCCTAAGGGGGGCATATAATATATAATAATGATGGGCTGGGCTCATTCATAAGAAAGCCTGGGCAGTGTCAATTTCTTCTCTTGGCCTCCCTGTCTCCTCCCTGCCTCAGGGGGCCCAATTTGGCAAGTCTTTTTCCTGACAGTGCAGCTCACCACTAGCCTGATGACAGCTCTGCTCGCCTGACTGGCCGTATTGGAGTGAGCCTGTGCAGTGACTCGAGCTGGGCTCATGCTCCTTTTGACCTCTGGGTTAGGACTGATTGCAAATGCACTATACAGAAGAGATTAACCACAGGGTATATCCATCCCGATGTTCACTCCAACATCCACAATCTGGGATGTGCCCAAATCCTGTTAGCACATAATTTATCCATCTGCCAACCTTTTTAACCAGGCATTTTTTTAAGGTATTTTTTAAGCTCTTACCATGTGCCCTGCACTGTACCAAGTGCTGGGGTAGGTACAAATTTATTAGGTTGGACGCAACCCCTGTCCCACATGGCACTCTAAGTCTTAACCCCCCCACCTCCACACCCCTTCAGGCACAGAAAAGTGAAGTGACTTGCCCAAGGCCACGCAGCAGACCTTTTCTCTCCCTGAAGTAAAAACTGCTGGTGTCATTGATTTCATAATGTACCCATTGTATATTCTTATTCTCCCTGGACAAGTGATTGTTTACAAGGCTGTGTTCTCCTATGGAGAACGATTGATGCCTATTCTTTACATTACTGTTTTCTAGAGTAAATTAATGCCCGATAGGTCATCCATGTGGGTTATTAATAATGACAGAATCCCATTCAGACCATTTAAGATATGGCCCTTCCTAGATGCAGAGAAACATTCTCCTGAGGTTCCCAACTATGAGATGTCATCAGCACCTGAAGACTTTCTTGAACATTAATTGAAAATAAGTTTACCAACCTCAGAAGTATCAGGAGATGCAAATCTGTTGTTTCTCAAGCAGGGTCCTTCTACTGAGCCAAAGGCAAGTGAGAAACCATGCCTTTCAATGATGAAAAGCATTCAATAAATGAGGGCCAGACGAGTGATTCGGACTCTTCTCGTCTCTCTGAGAGCACCACTTCGTTCAGTGACTATGAATGCTCCCGACAGAGTTTCACAAGTGATTCTTCAAGCAAATCCAGCTCTCCAGCCTGTAAGTTGGCAGTAAAAACATTTTTGTAAAACTTTAGAATTGAGAATGGGAAATGAGCTGACCAAACTTATAGATTTGTTTTTTCCATAAGACCTGCCACAATGACTGTCCACACACAGGATGGAAGCCAACTATTTTAAATAACTGTCACAGGAACAAATCATCGTGAATCTTAACTTAAAATCTTCCAGGCTTTACTCTGGCCTGGCTGCTTAAACACCCCTTCCATTCCTTCTCCCCACAGAAACACCCCTGGTATCCATCTCCTCCTGCTACTTCTATTAGAGTGTCTGGCTAGAGAAAAATATATAGTAAGTGAGATACTTCCATAGTGAAAGGATTGTTAAGTTTCTTTGCATTCCTACCAAATGTATTTCCTACCTGTCACTCTTCCCAAACACTGAAGTAAAAAGAAAATTTCCCCTTTGAAATCCATTTCTTGACCTTATCCTGGGGATAAGTTATTGTCTTCTGCCCTGTAGATTACATTGGGTTAAACTTGCCTAAAACATCATTCTATACAGGAGATGAAGTCATCAAGAAGACTTTGACATAAGCAGGGAAGTGTTTTGCAGATCCCTGAAGGGTACATCCTGATTCAAATGGCTTATAATAATTGTGATATTTGTTAATCGCTTACTATGTGCCAAGCACTAAACGCTAGGGTAGATAGAAGATAAACAGATTGGATGCAGATCCCACCACACAGGTGGCTTCCAGTCCTAGTAGGAGGGAGAATATGTATCTGAACCCCATTTTTCTAATGAGGAAACTGAGTTACAGAGAAGTTAAGTGTCTTGTCCAAGCTCATGCAGCAGGTAGTGGCAGAACCTGAAGTAGAACCCAAGTTCCCTGATTCCCAGGCCTTTGGTTTTTCCAGTAGGACAAGTTGTTTATCCTAGACCATGCTGCTTCACCTGGGTGTAAAAAATCCAGAACCTGGCTTGTAACACAACACCACTTCTTTATAAACGTTGACAAGGTCTGTGGGAGTTAAGAATTTTTGTGTCTTTAATTATCCTCTTTGGCACTCACTTAGCAAAAACTAAGTGATGATATAGGGTGCTGTGTAGGTGCTTATAAAATTTAATTTCTAACTTAAAGGACACTGAGGGCAAAAGTCAGGCCTCTGCAATTTTGTGGCCATTGTGTGGATCTAATTCTGTCTTTTCTTCTTCCTCCCTTCTCTTCCCTATCATTCTCTCTTCCCTTAACTCCTTCCTCCAATGTGCTTATTATTAGTAGTAGTAATAATAATCATAGTATTAAGCACTTACAATGTGCCAAACACTGAACTAAACATCAGGGTAGATTCAAGATAGGTTGGATGCATTGCCTGTCTCATAGAGGGCTCACAGACCAAATAGGATGGCGAACGGGTATTGAATCCCCATTTTACAGATGAGGAAACTGAGCCACAGAGATATTAAGTGACTTGCCCAAGGTCACGTAGCAGGCAAGTGGCAGAGTCAGAATTAGAACTCAGGTCCTCTGATTCCCAGCCCGTGCTCTTTCCACTAGACCAAGCTGCTTCTCTTAGTGATAGAATCGTGATCTCATCTATCTTCCCATCGACCTCTTGCCCACATTCTCCTTCTGGCCAGAACTCCCTTCCTCGTCATACATGATAGACCACCACTCTCCTCACCTTCAAAGCCTTATTAAAATCACATCACTTCCAAAAGACCTTCCCCAGTTAGTCCTTCTTTTCCCTAACTCCCTCTCTTTTGTGTCATCCCTGCATTTGGATCTGTTCCCTCTAAACACTTGATATCCACTCCACCCTCAGCCTTACAGCACCTATCTACAAATCCATAATTCATTTTAATACCAGTCTGCCCCTCTAGACTGTAAGCTTCTTGTGGTCAGGGAATGTGTCTGCCGAATCTGTTGTTTTGAATTCTTACCGCTTGTACAGTCAATGTTCTGCAGACAGTAAGCGCTCAAAAAATACCATTGATTGTTTGAACTTTGCGTCATGATTTTGTACACCTCCTCTTAAGACTGATAATTATTTAGCAGAGCTTGTATTTACCTCTCGCCTGAAGAAGAGTTTCATTTCAATTGCTTTGAAGGTACTGCCTTTGAGCTTCAATGAGCGCTCTCCTATTCTGATACTGTGGGATTGGGTGAACAAAAATTCTGGCCTCTCCCTGGTTTTACCCTTTCCTAACTGTAAGCTTCAGTTGTGCCCCCTCTCAGCCTTTGACTTTCCAGACTGAAGAGTCCTAACTCTTTTATTTGTCATCATATGAAAGCCTCTCCATTTCCCTCAACAGAATCATTGTTATACATTATGGCAACCTTTTTACTTTTTTAAGCCTTTTAGAACCTGTAGCACCTTTTTACTTTTTTAAATTTTTTTATATTCATTAAGCACTTTCTAGGTAACAGGCTTCGTACTAAGCATTGAGATAGATACAAGCTAATCAGGTTAGACACAGTCCATGTCCCACATGAGGCTCACGGTTTTAATCCCCATTTCAAAGATGAGGTCACTGAGGCCTAGATAAGTTAAGTGACTTGTCCAGGGTCACACAGCAGACAAATGGAGAAGCCGGGATAATAACTCCAGACTTATGCTCTATCCACAAGGCTACACCTCTTCTGGCCTTGTGGTCCCCAAGAGGGGGATTTTTAAATAGTGAAATTGTTGCCAGCAGATTTTAGAAGCCTCTGGGTTTTTTGTAGCCCCTTTTTATTAATATCATCCTTTTCAGTTATTTTTCTTTTGGGGGTCCACGTTCTTCCTTACTTTCCTTTTTTAAAGTAAAATATCTTTGTGGGGTTTTTTTATACGTTTTTATTTTTACGTATCCCTCCTTCCCTCTTCCCTTTCTCCTCTCCCCTATCACCTGCACCTTTGAGAGCATAGCCCCCTTTCATTTCTCTAATGACTGCTGGAAGGAACAGGAATTTGTGTTCTGATGGGCAGTACACCTTTCCTATATCAACCACCTTTTCTTGTCCTTCTCCCTTTCCCATCCTTTGCAACTGGGAAAATGCATCCTTTTGCACTTCCAATGGTACTGCACCTTTTCTTCCCAGGTGTATTTTCCATTTTCATTTGAAGTTCATGCATGGGTTTGTACTTTAGTTTTCTCTTTAGAAACAAGATTTTCTTCAATATCTTACAAAACCTCTTCCTGGCCCATGATTTTCCCCAGCTCTGCCATATTTTCCAGGTGAAAAACCTTTGGGCAGAGACTATCAGCATCCTGAGTAAGTACAGTACTAACTTATGAGCCTGATAGTTCACTTTTATTCAGATTATTACTTGTCCAAAACTTGCTTTCCTTCTGGCTGAGTCATCTGTATATAGTTGTAGAAATTTGTGTGACATCAGAACAGTTGTTTTTACTGGACAATCCTGGAAGAGCCTCACTGTTCTTTCAGGTCATGAATAGAACCGTTTTTAACGTAGTAACTTCCTTGCTTATATCAGCCAATCAGTGGTATTTATTTAGTGCTTACTGTGTTCAGAGCACTCTACCTAGCGCTTTGGAAGAGTATAATGCAACAGTGTTAGTAGACATGTTCGCTCCCCATAAGGAGTTTACAGTCTAGAGAGGATCTTAAATCAGTCAAGGAAAAGAATAATCTGCATATCTGATTTATATTCTCATTGTCGAGAGAACCTTGTTTGGTGACTGATATTTCTCTTTATTCCAGCCACAAGCCCTCCCAAAGTTATAACATTTGATGAAGTAATGGCAGCAGCAAGGAATTTGTCAAACATGACTTTGGCTCATGAAATTGCTGTAAATGAGAATTTTCACCTGAAACAAGGAGCCCTCCCTGAAAATAGGTAAATATGGAGCACTTTTGGGGGTTTATATAAATGCCAGAACACTCTTAGGGGAAGAGGAGAGGGGAGAACTCAGGGAGTATTTTCTTGTTGGACATTTTGGCCTTTTTGTGGGCAGAGCATGGGTCTTGTCTCTGTTGTATTTCCCAAGCACATAGTATATGTAGTGCATTACATTCAGCATGCTCTCTGTAATAGCATTGCTACTTCTATTACTGTAAACCTCAAGTCCTTTGATCCCACATACGCAGAGCACTGCACAAACTGGCTCTTTGATAAATGGGTTTTTTTTTTAAGCACTGGGCTTTTAAGAATTATCTAGAGAAAAGCCTTACCCGCAAATCATTTTTTGCCATATACCATAGGAAATTGGGCTTCCATTATGTACGGTGAGCATGCTCTGGTCCCAGGCAGCTAAGAAAAGATAACTTTAAGAGTCCTGTTTTTCTAATGTCTCAGTTGTGGTCTGAATTTCATCAGTGCTGTGGTAGCAATGACTCAGTGGCCTAAAGTAATCTGTAATTTCTGATCTTAGATTGACCAATTCAGATGAGGAACTTCAGGCAAATAAGCAATCCTAACTCTGTTTCAGTTCCCTTATCTTTAAAATGTGGATGATTCTTCAAAGGAAATTGGGCTAAATTGGTTTTTATAAATTACCCTAATGGGCTTTGTTTTAAATAAAAACAATATTAATCTTTTGCTTCTGTAAAGTAGTAGTCTGGAAATTGGAATTTACTATAGGGTTATCCCAGAGGATGCACCACCAAAGGAAGGTGACAGGACAACTTTGAGGTTTCTCTGTATAGTAGAGACAGCTATTTGTAATGCAAGATGGACTGTTGAAATCCCTGCTGTGATGAGTACATAGCTGAGAAAACACAGAAACTTAACATTAGGTTTATGTAAAAGTCAAGAAACTTTTTGTTAGTGTAGTCATTCAGAAGTAGCAGTAACATTTTCCATTGTAGGTTTTGCTTATCGATTTATGTTTCCAAACCTTGTTTAGGCATTGGCATGCTCTAGTCCTTAAGTTTACAGTCTAATTTCGTAAAGAAAAAAAAATATTTACAGGTAGTGAAAGCAGGAGGAAGAACACATTTAAGCAAGAAGAAATGTAAACAATCAGGATGTAACAGCCAACAAATTGAGTGTGCAGATAAATCCGTAAATGTAAATATATCCTCACAAGTGCTGAAATTATGATTAAGGTGCATAAGTGCCACTGATGTTGATATTTAGGATGCACTGAGAGGTAGTGTGGCATAATAGTTGGAGTGCGGCCCAGGGTGTCAGAAAGGACCTGGGTTCTAATCATGGCTCCGCCACCTGTCTGCTGTGTGACTTTGGGCAAGTCACTTAACTTCTCTGTGCTCAGTTACCTCATCTGTCAAATGGGAATTAAGACTGTGAACCCAATCTGGGAAATGGACTGTGTCCAACTTTGGACACCTTATAAGACAATATATAAGATATATTGTCTTTTATCTACCCCAGCGCTTAGTACAGTGCCAGGCACATAGTAAGTGCTTAATGAATTCCATTAAAAGAAGATTGGGGGCATTATGAATTAATCAGAGAGACCTTCCTAGAGTAGGTGGAATTTTAAGAGGGTTGGTTCAAATTTCATAGTCAGCTGGTAGACAAATCAGGTTCTATTAGCACTTTTCAATCAGTGAATTCTGTGAAAGTTTTTCAGGTTTCAGATTCATTCTTTGAGTTGTAATTTGGATTGTTAATGAAGGGTAGCCCCACTAACGCTTCATTTTTTTCCACAGCTTAGCAGGCCGAGTAAAAACTATTGTTCACCAGGCATTTTGGGACCACCTGGAGTCTGAACTGAATGAAGATCCTCCAGAATATGAACATGCAATCAAACTTTTTGAAGAAATCAGAGAGGTGAGTTGGAAGTTTGCCTTCTTGGGAACACAAGTTGTCTCTCAAAGCTCGAATAATAATAAGAATAAGAATAATGGCATTTATTAAGCGCTTACTATGTGCAAAGCACTGTTCTAAGTGCTGGGGGGTACAAGGTAATCAGGTTGTCCCACAGGGGGCTCACGGTCTTCATCCCCATTTCACAGATGAGGTAACTGAGTCACAGAGAAGTGAAGTGACTTGCCCAAAGTCACATAGCTGACAATTGGCGGAGCCGGGATTTGAACCCATGACCTCTGACTCCAAAGCCCGGGCTCTTTCCACTGAGCCACGCTGCTTCTCTCGAATGCTATCTCAAAGCTCTCTTTTTACTTTTCGAAACTCAGAGATGATTAGGTTTTCTTTCTTTCATGCCTTACTGGAAAAATACACATCTGCCCTCTTTTTAGAAGAATACCTCCATGCAAAATAAATTGGTCTTATTTACAGTTCCCCAAAGTGCTGCTTTTGAACCTAAACCCTACAACTTGCTTTTGAATCTTTGCAAGCTTATCTTCAAACTTTTTGAAGTGTTTCCAGCAACCCTGTTCATTCTTAGTCTGCTGTTTTGGTTCTTACTGTTTCAAGCACTTATTTCAGAGAGGCACTCTGGTCTAGCTGATAGAGCATTCTTTTAGGAGCCATGCTACCCTGCCCCTGTTCTCCACTGTTACCGACTCACCACTTCTTTCACAACCAGCGATCAAATTTGTCACCAAATGATATTGGTACAGCAGTTTGAGATCCTGAGTTAAAAACAAAAATAACGACCATTGTGCTGTTTCTCTTCTCTTGCCACCTCTCCAGATTCTCCTCTCGTTTCTGACTCCTGGTGGAAACCGGCTTCGAAACCAGATCTGTGAAGTTTTGGATTCCGACCTTATCAGGCAGCAGGCTGAGCACAATGCCGTTGATATTCACGGTCTCGCCAATTATGTCATCAGTACGATGGGAAAACTTTGTGCTCCAGTACGGGACAATGATATCAAAGAGTTGAAGGCAACTAGCAGCATTGTGGAGCTGTTGAGGTATTTCTTTTGGGCTTGCTAGTGAAAATTTCTGTATCCACCTGCCTGGAAAACTCAATTTTACATAGAGCATTGAGTGCTCTAAACTAATCTCCAGGATACTGGGGTTGAATATCCAGCCTTTACACATCGGGCCCTTTGGAGTCTCTTCAAGAATCGAATCTCTGATTCATAGCACTCTGTGCCTCCATTTAGCCCCGATATCAGAGAAGTAGCTGGGTAAGCCTAAACCAGGTACTAGGATCGCTGGAAGGTCAGTGTCCCGACCTTTCTATCCTGATCTGTCCTTGGGATGGATTTCTGTCCTTGAATGACCTTCCTCCCTGCACTGCACAGGTCGGAATACAGAAGTTGGGCTCAATTTGCCTGATTGTATAAGCTAGTAGTGATAACAAATATTTCAAATAATTGAAATTGTTTTTTTAAGACCCTGGAGGGTTGGGATCATCATTAGTTGTTTCTTTTTAAAACGTTTTCTTTCTACCTGAACTTTTAATGTGAGATACAAATGTGTTAAAATCATATCAAAAGAAAACCATTTATTTTAAAGAATACTGGATAACACACTACCAAAAGTTGTGGTGTGAAAAATATTTGGAATTCCCAAATATGTTTTTAAGCATTTTACTTTTTCCAGTTTGTGTGATTAATATAAAAAGGTAACAAAGCTTAAAAATTGTAATCCTTAGTTCTTTCTTTCAGACAAATATTTCATGTTTTAGACCTGATGAAAATTGACATGGTCAATTTTACAATCAAGAGTCTTCGACCACACCTTCAGCGCCAGTTGGTTGATTACGAAAGAACAAAATTCCAGGAAATTTTAGAAGAAACACCAAGTAGGTTCAATATGCATACATTAATTTTTGAGGTCTAACAGTTCAATAAGACCACCACTTTTTAATATCTCAAAAATAATGTCTAACGTTTAGGAATTATTCCACTGGTTGCAGCATCAATTTTGTCATACATCTTGGTCTCTCTCTTCCAGAATTAGTCCTACGTACTTGGACCAGCAGAATTTAACTAGTTTTCCCTTGACGGATTCTACGTGGAAACTCAATCATTTTCTAAAACTCTTTACTTTGCATCGGTACTAGAAACTTAAGTTTTGGGCCTTTTTTCTCTCACCCTAAATTTCAAGATCCTTGAGATCAGGGGTTATGTCTCTTAACTGTATTGTAGTCTCCTAAACGCCTAATATAGTGCTGTGCTCATAATAGGTCCTCACTAAATACATTTGTTTAGTTTTGGTGAAAATAAAATTAAAGTTTGTGGGTTTGTAGACCCTGAGTCTTTTTTAAAAGCAAAAGGTTATTCAGCTGTACCATTTGGAATCTTTTGTTCCTTTTCGGTTTAAAAACATTCAAACGAAATCAGATGTCTTTTCACATCAATCTAGACTGTAAGCTTGTTTTGGGCAGGGATGGTATCTGGCAACTCTGTTATACTGTTCTCTCCCAAATGCTTAGTACAGTGCTCTGCACATAATCAGCACTCAGTAAATATGACTGATCAGTTGGTAGTATTTATTGAGCACTTATTTTGTGAAGAGCGCTGTACAAAGCACTTGGGAGAGTTCAATAGTATTAGTAGACATGATCCCTGCCCTAAATATTTGTTATTCAAATATTTGCTGTCTAGCTGGGGAGGCAGACACTAAAATAAGTTACAAGTGGTGGAGAGCAGTAGAATATAAGGATTTGTATATAAGTGCAAGGGGGAGATGAGTGTGGGTACCCAAATACTTAGGTGATGCTGAAGTCAATACATTAATGGTATTTGGTGAGTGCTTACTCTAAGCAGAGGCCTGTACTAAGAGCTTGGGAGAGAACAATGTACCAAGAGTTGGTAGGCATGTCCCCTGCCCTCAAAGAGTTTATAGTCTAGAGGGAGAGACAGACATTAAAATCAATTATGGGTATGCTAATAAGTGCCGTGGGCCTGAAGATGTGCGAATATCAAGTGTTTAAGTTAATCCAAGTGTATAGGCAGTTCAGAAGAGTGGGTGAGAAGGGGAAATGAGGCCTTAGGAAAGGCCTATTTGAGGAGATGTGATTTTATTAAGGCTTTGAAGGTGGGGAGAGCGGTGGTCTGTCATATGTAAAGGGGAAGGGGGGTTCCAGGCCAGAGGGAGGATGTGGGCAAGGGGTTGGTGGTGAGATAGATGAGATTGAGGTTCAGTGAGTAGGTTGGTCTTAGAGAAGTGAAGGGAATTCTCTGGGTTGTAGTAGGAAATCAGTGAGGTAATTTAGGAAGGGGCAAACTGATTGCCTTAAAGCCAATGGTAAGGTGTTTCTATTTGATTTGGAGGTGGTTAGGCAACCACTGGAGGTTCCTGAGGAGTGAGGATAACCTAAATTATCCTCAGTGTGTATAAGAAAGTCTCTGAATAGACCAATTCCCAAACTATTTACACTATTGTTGGTTTTTTTGTTTATTTAAGATGACCTACATTAGGTTTGCCCTCCAAAGTGCTCAGGATTATACAGAACCTGTTAAACAATAAACTGTTGAAAGAATTAGAAGAGTAAGGCTAGAGGGAAGAGTATGCTTTATTTTTCCTTTGTTATTTTCCATCCGTAACTGTAGCACACTAGATACTTTCTTCATTTACCATTATGCAAAACAGTTTGCTTTGTGGCTTGCATTCCCTTATCATTTAATTATGTCTGTTGTTTGCCCAGTTGTCTGTACTTATATATCCTTTTATGTTTGTGTGAGCCCTGTGGCCCATATTAAATAATAAACAAAGAGAGTGTTGGGGCCAAGTCATGGTGAATGATTTTGCTGATGTCAGGACTCTTAAGCAGAAAGGAAAAGGGACAAGTAGTTTAGAATTTAGACATGTGCAGTGAGAGATCCAGTGTTTCCAATGGTGACTCTTCAAGCACTGAACCCAGGAGTCTGGGTGTTATTTGGGAGTGCCGTGGGACTGAAATGGCTTTGCAAGTGTTTGGGCTTCCAGATTTATTATTATTAATAGTAATAATAATAATAATAAGAAGAATTGTGGTATTTGTTAAGCACTTCTGTGTGCCGGGCACGCTATTAGGTGCTGGGGTGAATACAAGCTTATCAGGTCGGACCGCTGTCCAATGTGGGGCACATAGCAGCGTGGCTCAGTGGAAAAAGCACGGGCTTTGGAGTCAGAGGTCATGGGTTCAAATCCCGGCTCCACCACTTGTCAACTGTGTGACTTTGGGCAAGTCACTTAACTTCTCTGGGCTTCAGTTCCCTCATCTGTAAAATGGGGATGAAGACTGTGAGCCCCACGTGGGACAACCTGGTCACCTTGTAAATTCCCCAGCGCTTAGAACAGTGCTCTGCACATAGTAAGCGCTTAATAAATGCCATTATTATTATTATTCTTATTAATCCCCGTTTTACAGATGAGGTAACTGAGGTACTGAGAAGTGAAGTGACTTGCCCAAGGTCACACAGCCGACAAGTGGTGGAGCTGGGATTAGAACCCATGTCCTTCTGATTCCCAGGCCCGGGCTGTATCCACCGCATCATACATCAAGACCCTTGGGGTAGCAAGAGTAGTTCAGTGCTTATTGAGTGCTACATAGGTGGGAATTAGACACGGTCACTGTCTCTTGGGGGGCTCCCCGTGTTCCCTAAACTCTGCGGCAGCTGGCCCATTTGCTTCCGTGAGATTTCTGCCCCTGCACTAACCCTACGGCATCTTGGAACTGCCCCAAAGGTCATCCTGTGGTGGACCTGGGTGGTCAGCTACTGGGAGAGGTCCACTTGGACCTAAGTGACTTCCACCCTGCTTTGGGGCATTTAATGCGTTTGTTATATTGTTATACTGTACTCACCAGAGTGCTTAGTACAGTGCTCTGCACACAGTAAGCCCTCAATAAATACAATTGACTGACTGACTAGAATGTTAGGTCAGGTTCTCATGGACTCAGGGAAGGGATGTGAGAACTTCCACAGATTTCTGGGCGTTTTTCTTCTGTTTGTTTTTTGTACTCATGAATGCATTTTTCCATCGTCTGTATGTGACACGTCAGAACCATATCCCCGCAGTTGGAAAAACGGGAACTCAGAAGTTACTGAATACAAGAGGAGTTCTTTTAGCTCTCAACAGCTGCAGAACTTTTTTTCTTTTTTCTGTAGAGTAATAGAGCTTGTTAATATATTGGTTTCATTGTTTAGACTTAAGTAACTAATTTGGCTTTGTAATCTATCGGTTATGGTAATGATCATTTGTATTCTGTTATACATTACTGTGTAATTAAATGCAAGATAACCTCTACTAGATAATACTGCTTGGTGACCTTATTTAGTGGTTATGGGTATTATTGTTATTATTATTTAGCTAGAAAATAGAAAACAGTTTAAAGAACCCATTTGGGTGATGATAGAAAGAGGTAAGAATGATTTTTGCAAAAAAAAAAAGTTACTTAAGAGTAAATTCTAAGTTAGAGGTGGTTTTCCAGGTCAAAGTTAGGCAAACAGGTTTTTGGGTTTTTTTGAGCAGAACAACAGCTGATACCATTTGTGTATATTCAAACAGAAAGACATTTTTTATCGTTCATATTTTAAGACTGTATTATCTGGTGAACCCTTTAAAATTTAGTGCAACTTTAAAAATGTTCCCCCCTTCCTTTCACATCCCCCAGAATTTTATTCAGGAAAGGGAAAGTGGAACTTTTCAGATTGAAAATGGTTTTTTGAGCCATTATATACTTTTAGAAACAGGTATATCTGAAAATAGATTGGTTTGATTTTGCTGTTGCTTTGCTTTGAGATTATTATATTTTTTCCTGAACATATAATACACTAAACTCTGCATTGAAATTTACCTAAAAGGAAAGGGGTTTTTTGTTGGTTTCTTGTTGGTTTTTTATGATATTAAGCTCTCTTTATGTGTCAGGCACTTTACTAAGCGCAATGGTAGATACAAGCTAATCAGGTTGGATACAGTTTAAAAATAATCCTCATTGATCTGCATTAGAAATATGCTGAATTTCATTATTTAGATGCCCTCGATCAAACAACTGAATGGATAAAGGAATCTGTAAATGAGGAGTTATTTTCTATTTCTCAAACGACTTCATCTCCTGGGGCTGAAAGCAGCTCTAAATCAACCCTGAGCCCGACACTGGTGCTAAATAATAGTTATTTAAAACTCCTGCAGTGGGATTACCAGAAAAAGGAATTACCAGAGGTAAGTAACTTTCAATTTCTACATTTTTCCTGCCTGCTAATGTTTCCATCTGTGCACAGGAGCTCATTGGAAGTCTGTCTCTCTCAGCCAGTGGTTACACTTTTTTTCCCTTTGGACACTGAGTCTCAATCAGTGACTGCCCTCCACAGAAATCAGTTCCCTCTTTTATTTCCCTGCCCTTCCTTCCCTTCTCTCTTCTCTCCCTGCTTTTTCTCTCTTTTTCCTCTTTCTCTTTCTTTTTCTCTCTCTCTTTCTCTCTTTCTCAGAGACAGAGTTCAAGACAATACCCTCAACTCATTCTCTGTTGGAGCAAAAATGGAAGCAAATGAGAAAAAACAAATCTCTGTCACTCAGTGGACCTATTGACCTTCAGCTGCCTTGCAGAGAAGAAAATTTAAATGAAAGGGGACAGGGAGGAAGTACCATGAACATGAGCTGGTTTCAACAGTCTTTTCCATGGTCTTCTGCGAGCACCAAAATAGTGCCCACCCACCCAATAGAGTGCTGAGCTGGGGCACGTCAAAGAGGATCAGAAAGAGGGTGTTTGAGGCCCTTTCCCTGCAGAATTCGTCATCCAGAAATCTGGCACTCACCCTAAGACACAATGATTTGTCTCTCCAAAGCCCTTAGGGTTCCTACCTTTAGAACCTCTGAGGAAGTGTATGTGAAAACACACACACACACAAACACACCTTTGAAAGGGGTTTGTGAGGAGGAGAAACTGAAATGTGGCTGTTTGACAGTGGATAGGTTAGCTTTGATAGCAGCCAAAGTTTATTAGTTGTAATTTTAACTTCAAAAAAAAATGGTACTTGTTAAGCCAATACTATGGGTCCAACACTGTTCAAAATGCTGGGTTAGATACAAGTTTATAGTGGTAGTAAAATCTATTATTTTTGTTTGTTGACAGTACTGTTTCAATAATAATTTCCTGAAAATCTACATTAGAGAACTTAACGTGATGATTATTTGTAAATTTCAATTGTTGAAAGAAACACAGAGTAAGTGGCCTTTATTCCTTACCAGACACTAATGACAGATGGAACCCGACTACAGGAACTGACAGAAAAGTTGAATCAGTTGAAGGTTATAGCCTGCCTCTCACTAGTAATCAACAACATGGTGGGTGCAGTTACAGCCGGCTTACCAGAGCTTACCGACAGACTAAAAAGGATTTCAGCTGTACTACTTGAAGGAATGAACAGAGAGTAAGTTCAAAAAGTTTCTATTTTTTCTTTTCTTTTATTGTGATCATTTTTACATTTTAGAAAACAAGAATGGCCTTGGAAGCTAAGATAGAGCATTTTGGACACTGTCCTGGGGATTGTTACCTTAGTCTTCTAGAGTGTCTCTTCATCTCTAAAAGCCATAGATATTCTTGTACAGGGCAGGGAGAAGATTTTTTTCCATGATGTGTCAGGTGGGTATTTCCAGTAGGAATCTGGTTGAGTTTGAACATGTCGTGGACTATTCGGTTGATGAGCACAAAGCTTTGCTAACTCAGACACCACTGAAGTTTATGTTCATCTTAATATGTTTTATTTTACCATTATTCAAAAAATGCTATTTTCAAAGAATTTTTATTTGAGTAGCTACACCACCTTAAGAGTAATGGTAATTCTGCAGCGGTACGTACTTTGTGGTTAAGGGGTTCCACAGAGTATCAGAGCTGGTCCAGATTGTCCTGTCAGACCCTCCATTTTGAAACCCTCCCTATTCAATTCCTGACTTGATGCCCAGGAGTTATTTTAAGTCCATCTGTTTTGTGTGATCCTGTTATCTGCTGGGACCCGTTCCCTGCTCTTCCTTCCAAAGTGGTTTCTCCAGCGTTCCTTGCCAGCCACAGGCATGTCCTGAAACCAGAGCACAAGTGTGAGCACACGAGAAGAATCTTAGGGCAGCAAAGAGACTTTTGGAGGGAGTAGCACTGATTGTGTTCAGACCATACTACATCCCAAAGGCAGGAAGAAGTGGTGACTGCCAGTATTTGGCAATGTAGAATGATTTGGTAAGCCACTTTCCGGAATATATACTTGGAAATTGCCGATGCTGGTAACTGGCCTTTTCAGTAATTATGACTCTATAGTGAATGAAAACGCAATCAAGATGAAAAGCCCAGCTCTAAGATTCTCTTACTCTCTGCTTTTAGTCTTTTTTATGAAATTAAACATAAAAAACTATTTGTAAATAGCACTGCTTGGAAATATATGGATCAATTTGCCCCACTGGAAAAGGACAAATATGAGAACAAATAGGTGTTTTTCTCTCCCTCTCCCTTCTCTTCACCTTCCCTCCTTCCTACCTGCAGATATTTGAGTTCTAAGGACTCATTCATTCTTTGATGTAGGTACTACCTTGTTAAAGTACCTAAAATGAGAAGTCAAAACGGTCCATCACCCATCCAGGTATTCAGAAGAAATGAAGATGTGAAACCTGACCAGTATCTGAACCAGGACTCTGCCTGAGAGCTTTGAAGAATTGCAGAACTTTGACTATATGCATCTGCTAACAAATCATATTTTAATCAGCTATTTAATTGGACAGCATACAAAATTGTAGTTCAAATAGTGACTTAAGACCACAAACTTAAGATTTGAACCAGAAAATCACAAAGTAGGTTTCTCACTCCCACTTCTCTAATTTACCGTTCAGTCAGCTTAATTAGAGCTTCTTCTCAGAGCCAGACGAAGCCAGTCTCCCTCGGTCAGAACCAGGAGAGGAGAGACTTTTTGTCACTGCCCCCTCTAAGAGAACTCTGAGACCTTGGCTCCACTTCAAATCAACTCCTTTACTTCCTGGGAAATGTAGTTGCTTTTCTCCTTTTCTGAAATCCCCTGCCAACTTCAACAGAACCTGTGATTAGATGTTTTGAAAACATTCAGCTCTGGTCAAAGACTGACCATAATACAACACATCTGTTCAGACAGTTGGATAATTTTAATATTTTAGAATTATGTTGCCACTTCCAAAATCCATTTCTAGAAAAGAAATCTTTGTTCTCTGTAAAAATTCTGAATTACCACAAAGGGAAATAATAAAGTTTGGTTATCAACTTCTCAAGTACAAGTACAGGCTGATAAGTGAATCTAACATGCTGTTTTTCAGAACATTTAACTTGAAAGAGGCACTTAATGCAATTGGTGTTCAGACCTGTGTGGAAGTCAACAAATCTTTGACTGAGAGAGGCTTATCCACACTAAATACTGAGATTCAAGACAGTCTAGTGGGTCAGCTGTGTAGCATTGTTGAAGAGGACAATCCCATCTACTCCCTGATTGGTAGGTATACAGGTCATTACAGTTGGATTAAACTGGCACTGGTTTGTATGTGTGTATATTGTTGCGTAGGGACCGTCTCTATATGTTGCCGATTTGTACTTCCCAAGCGCTTAGTACAGAGCTCTGCACGCAGTAAGTGCTCAATAAATGCAATTGAATGAATGTAGGTATCCCATTTTTAAACTTTGTAAATATTTGCATATAAAACAACTGGTTTGCATGCAAATTCAGTATTCAGTATATTTGCACTCTTCAATCCATCAATGGTATTGATTGAATGCTTGCTGTGTGCAGAGCACTGTACTAAGTGCTTGGGAGTTGGACGACGCAATCCCTGCCTAAAAAGAGCTTATAGTCTAGAGGGGTAGACACATTAAAATAGAATACAGATAGTGGAAATGGGAGAGAATAAAGATATGTACACAAGTGTTTGGGGGCTGAGGGCAGGGTGCAGATCCAAGTGTATAGATCATGTGTAAATGTGGGCAAATAGGGGAAATGAGGGTTAGTCACAGAAGGCCTCTTGGAGAAGATGTGATTTGAATAAGCTTTAAAGGAGGGCAGAGTGGTGGTCTGTCGATTTATGAAGGAGGGAATTTCAAGCCATAGGGAGGACATGGGTATGGGGTCAGCAGTGAGCTAGGCGAGATCATGGAACAGTGAATAGATTGGCCTTAGAGGAGCGGAGTACAGTGCTTTACACACAGTGAACACTCAATAAATGCAATTGAATTTAAAGTAGGAGATCAGCGAAATAAGGAAGGAGGGAGAGAGCTGATTGAGTCCTTAAAGCCATGGTAAAGGGTTTCTTTTTGGTGTGTAGGTGGTGGGCAACAATTGGAGGTTTTTGAGGAGTGGTGAGACATGGACTGAACTTTGTATAGAAAAATGGTCCAGGCAGCAGAGTGATTTATGGACTGGAGAGGGGAGAGATAGGAAGCAAGGAAGTCAGAGAGGAGGCCAATGCAGTCAGTAGTCAAGGTGGGATGTGTAGATTCTTGGATTGGCAAGTATGTTTCCAGAAATGACCAGAAATTCTTAAGTGTGTGTATATATGCATGTATATATATATATTTGAATGTCTATTAAGGGTCTGCCGTTTTGACCACCTGGGCTCTTTATACCAACAGAAAAGAAAAAGATTGGATTTTCCCCACTGTGGTCCTGGAATAACAATGGGAAGTCTCAGTTGAGACTAGAAATCTCAGTGACTCCTGCCAATGCTTAAGTGTACCCCAGTTTTCCAATTCCTCAGCTCTTTGCTGCAGCAGGCTGGGTCTTTTCCAGCTAAATAAAGGGAGGTGGGGCAGCCCTGTAATTGGGGAATAAATCACACCCTCCTTGTGAACATATGTCAAGACCAAGGAATTCCAAGTACTTAGTGCAGTTAGTATATGTAGTAAGCCTCTCGTGTAGAGTAGAATTTACTTTGCACTAATCTTATTGGTGATATTTCTTCTAATTTTAAATCCCTGAGTTGTCTTCAGAATAAACTTCGGAACAAGAGGTCCTGCTAGTTCTTACCAGCTCATTTAGCTGATTAGCCATTCTACCCCAAAGATTATTAGAAATGAAACACATGCCTTCCTTCCTCCTTGGCCAAATCCCCCAATCTTCAGTATTCACTTTAAATTCCAGCTCAGCTCAAGGGAGTTAACAGTGTCTAAAATGCCACAGTGGACTTTTTAGTTTTGGGTTAGGCATAATACAGCAGTTTTCCAACTTGTTGAAATGAGCAACTCATGAACTCATGATTACTGTTTCCTGCTATAAATCCATCAAAACCTTAAAATTCTTGTCCTCTATACTGTAAACTCCTTGTGGGAGGCAATGTGCCTACCAACTCTGCTGTATTGTACTTTGCCAAGTACTTAGTACAGTGCCCTGCACACAGTAAGTGCTCAATAAGTACCACTGATTGATTTGGAAACTTCTTTTTCCTCTCAACTGCTGTAGGTAGGATTGATAGGCTCTGTAGCTATGAAAACTAAGCAATGGAACACACTGCCTAAGGGTTAGTCAAGCAGTGGGCCTAATGAGAAATTTAGCACACATCTTTTTTTTTTTTCCCCCTATTCCCTTCTTATTCGGCTTCCTGGGAATCTGTGCTTCTCAGGGAACTTGTGTTCTCTTAGTCTTGAGCAATAGGGAGCAGTGGAAGGGAGCAGGGGTGAATTAGAGAGAAATTGGCAAGTTTGCATGGAGCCATAGAAAATTTTGCAAGGAAAACAGAATTTTCAGGGCTTAATGATTTTTGAAAACTATTTGTGAGGCTGGGCTGGTCAAACAGTACTCCCTTATCCCCACAGACTTGTATTTAAATATTTCCTAAAATGAGGCATAAAAAATTCCAAGAGGAAAAATGGGCTTCCATGGCCTTCTTGACTGGGTATAAAATGGTTGTAGATTACCTGTCTTTTGTAGTCTTTTTAACACTCACATTGTTTCCTTTTCAGACAAAAGAATGCAGCTTTATATGAAAAACCTGCTTAGTCTTCCAAGTCTTCAAAAATGTATGCCTCCTGTGCCGGGAGGGCTATCTGTTATTCAGCCAGAGCTAGAGACTATTGGCTCTCAGTATGCAAACATTGTGAACCTTAACAAACAAGTGTATGGACCATTTTATGCAAATATTCTTCGAAAACTTCTTTTTAATGAGGAACCTGCAAGAAAAGCAGAAGTTGAGCCCTCTGCTAACTGAAAAAACAAAACCATGGAATTAACAGCATGAATGAACATTCTAGCTGTTTAGTACCTAGCCCTATTTCCTTTGTATGCATTACAAATATTTTGGTATACTTTGTGTATCATATAGGATGTTTCCCGGAGAGCATATAACTATTAATACTGGAGTTATACAATATATGCATATCAGCCTCCTGGTATAAAAAGTCTTTCCCTACAAGCTCAAAATATGGGAAGGAAATCAATTGAAAAATATATTTTTTAAGGCTAAAAACAATTTATAATGTAATAAGTTTGATTTTTGTGAGTGTTTTCTTAAGCATTAGTTTGATTTTTTAGCATGGAAAGATTTGGATAGTTATATACTAATCTTATCCTAAATTTTAATCATTTTTATTTTGGTTATTCTGGAAGGGTCAAGGGAAAGATAAGAAGACTAAAGTTCTATAGATATATTTTGGCAAGTGATGCAAGGTAATACAGATGTAGCCCAGAAATGCAATTATGTTTTATGCTGATGAGAAAAATTATGACTATATACTTGTCCTTAAATACAAAATCCCATTTTTCCTACCTAGGTGCCAGCATTTGTATGATTAATTGTATTACATTTTTGAAAGATTTTAATAATTTAGATAAAGTCCTCAATTATTTTACTCTGAAAGTAATCTGTGCACTTATAATACTTGGAGATCTCCTGAAAGCAATAACCCTATTACAGGTCAAGCATTATAGAAAACTTCCTTATATCTCAAGATTTTGGATATGGTCTTTGAGTGACTTAATTTTCTTTTAAAGGTAGCACTGAACAGAGTAAGTTGGTATACCTGGAGAATGTTACAGGTAACTATAATAGTATTCTATAAAGTTGTCAGGAACCTGGTCTTCCTACTAAATACATTTTATGCTTTTTCAAACATCAAACTTTGGCTTGTGCCATCCAATTTAAGTGTCCGTTATTCAAATGTAATTACAGTACTGTATACAGTATATCTTTTTACCTATTCTCTAGAATTAAAGCATTTTAAAAAGCTGGGCATTAATTGCATTTTGATTTTTAAATGGACATCTGTTACAGAATCATGCATGTGATTTTTTTTTTCCCCCAGATAGCAGGGTAAGCACTTAAAGCCTTTATCAAACTGAGACTAACCTCTTGATTAAACAATAAATGGGGGGAAAAGAGAAGTTTTCTGGTTTGGTTATTTCAATGGGATCCACTGAACAGTCTTTGACTAAAGAGATCCCTTTGAGTTTTCTCTCCACCCTGTCTTATCCTCCTTCTGCCCCCATTTTTTTCTTTACCCTTTCTTCTCTTACTATTCCCCTTTCCTAACATTATGCCACTTACTCTGATCTTGGGTATTTCTGCAGAGTTTCTTAAGTTGCATAAAATGGCAAAAACAGCCTGGTCTAGTGGAGAGAGCTTGGGTCTGGGTTCTGGAGAAGGACCTGGGTTCTAATTCTGACAGACAGTTGCTTTCTACTTTGGGCAAGTCACAACTCTGTGCCTCAGTTTCCTCAACTATAAAATTAGGATACCTATTCTCCCTCCTACTTAAGCTGTAAGCCCTTTGCCGGACAGGGACTGTGTCTGACCTAATTAACTTGTAACACATCCCAGTGCTTAGAATAGGGTTTGACACACAGTAAATGCTTAACAAATACCATTAAAAAATGATTTTTTTTTCATATCCTGGAAAAATTAGAGAAAATTTTGAATTGGTCAGCATATCTTTAAATGATCAATGTAAAGGAAATCAATTGTGGAAATTATAATTCTTTAATGTGATAACGGACTTAATCAGATTACTTCCTCAAATTTAGAGCCCTTAAAGTTTTAAAAGAAAGTTTCATTTACATCCTGAGTTGTGGAGTTATTTTGTGTGTGCTTACCTTAATGCTTAAGAACACAAAGTATGTTTTAAGAGAAAAAAACCTGTACTTGATCATTTCCATTCAATGGAAGAATTTTCTCTTCATGTAATGCTCTGTTCAATTTAAAGTAATATTGAAACCAGGTAGGATTCCTTTAAATACTTGACTTACATGACTTCTGCTGGAAAAACAACAAGCAAATGCAAATTTTAAAAAACTTTATTTAAAATGAAGAGCATTTTATTTTTTAAGTGGCAGAAACAGAAATCTCATCCTAGAGTTTGCTTCTGGATTTAGATTCCTATACTTGCTAACTTCATTTGTATCTTTTGACTGCTGCTTATTCTAATATTGCCTAAATGTGTACTTTCCAGTTAAATTTAATATGGTGTCATTTTGCTATACAATAATTTGGATATAATTTAAGTGCTTTAATTATACTCCTCCAGTTATTTGTGAAAATCTTTGTGATTATCCCTGTTTTATGCAAACTGGCATTGTGTGTTTCCATTAAAATATAAAGCGTTTAAACTTACTTCAAACTGTCTAGTGTCTTTTTTCCCTCATCAACTAAAGCTATTTTTTTCTGAATTAAAAGTGGGGTGGTGTCTAGCAGAAAGGATAGAATTTAATTCAATAAAACTGATTTTCTGCAAGCGCAATCATTCTGTTCAGTTAAGGCCGTCATACTTCACTATGAACATCTTGTTAATTTTCAGAATCTGTGCTTGTGAGCACATTGTTGGGTAGGGACTGTCTCTATATGTTACCGGCTTGTACTTCCCAAGCGCTTAGTACAGTGCTGTGCACACAGTAAGCGCTCAGTAAATATGATTGAATGATTAGTAATGTATGTTTTTTATGATGAGTTGAAATCTGGTAATTATGTAAAAAAAAAAACCCTAAACTTTCTACTAGGTATCGCTGTGCAATATTTGATATATTCAATTATAGTAAGTGGGAAGGAATAGTATGAAAAACTGGAACTAAAAATAAATATACAAACACCAACCTTTAGGCCGCTCTAATTGGGAGGTAAAGCTGTGGGTGGAGAGAAAGAACATTTCCTAATTTATTAGCGTCCTTCCTCTCAATTTGGAAAGTTCATTAGTGCTGAGATTGCACACACACCTTAATTATACTTTGTCTTCAGCTATCGTACACTTTTTAAAAAATGGTATTTAAGTACTTACTATGCTAGGAGCTGAACTCAACGCTGGGGTAGATTCAAGCTGATCAGGTTGGACACAGTCCATGTCCCACATGGGGCTCACAGTTTTAATACCATTTTAGGGGTGGGCAAGTCACTTCACTTCTCTGGGCCTCAGTCCCTCATCTGTAAAATGGGGATTGTGGCTGTAAACCTCATATGGGAGGCCCTACTGAGAGCTCACCTCCTCCAGGAGGCCTTCCCAAACTGAGCCCCTTCCTTCCTCTCCCCCTCGTCCCCCTTTCCATCCCCCCCATCTTACCTCCTTCCCTTCCCCACAGCACCTGTATATATGTATATATGTTTCTACATATTTATTACTCTATTTATTTTACTTGTACATATCTATTCTATTTATTTTATTTTGTTAGTATGTTTGGTTTTGTTCTCTGTCTCCCCCTTTTAGACTGTGAGCCCACTGTTGGGTAGGGACTGTCTCCATATGTTGCCAATTTGTACTTCCCAAGCGCTTAGTACAGTGCTCTGCACATAGTAAGCGCTCAATAAATACAGATGATGATGATGATATGGGACAGGGACTGTGGTCCAATCCTCTTTGCTTGTATCCACTCTAGCGCTTAGAGAAGCAGCGTGGCTTAGTGGAAAGAGTAAGGGCTTGGGAGTCAGAGGTCATGGGTTCTAATCCCAGCTCCACCAACTGTCTGCAGTGTGACCTTGGGCAAGTCACTTAACTTCTCTGTGCCTCGGTTCCCTCATCTGTAAAATGGGGATTTAGACTGTGAACCCCACTTGGGACAACCTGATTACCTTGTATCTACCCCAATCAATCAATCGTATTTATTGAGCGCTTACTGTGTGCAGAGCACTGTACTGAGTGCTTGGGAAGTACCCCAGCGCTTTAAACAGTGCTTGGCACATAGTAAGCACTTAAAGTATCTATTTATTATTTTATTTATTTTATTAATGATGTGTATATAGGACTGTGAACCCATTGTTGGGTAGGGACCATCTCTGTATGTTGCCGACTTGTACTTCCCAAGAGCTTAGTACAGTGCTCTGCACACAGTAAGCGCTCAATAAATACCATTGAATGAGTGAACAAATACCACCATTTTCATTATTATTATTACAGTGCCTGACACATAGTAAGCGATTAACAAACACCATTGTTATTATTCTTACAGATGAGGTAATGGAGCCACAGAGGAAGTGAAGTGACTTGTCCAAGGTCACACAGTAGACACGAGGAGGAGCAGAGATTAGAACTCAGATCCTCTGGTTCCCCAGCCCGTGCTCTTTCCACTAAGCCACAGTGCTCCTCCCCACCTGCCCAAATTATAATATAATAATGGCATTTATTAAGCGCTATGTGCAAAGCACTGTTCTAAGCGCTGTACTAATGATGGCATTTGTTAAGCGCTTACTATGTGCAAAGCACTGTTCTAAGCGCTGGGGAGGATCCAAGGTGATCAGTTTGTCCCACGTGGGGCTCAGTCTTAATCCCCATTTTCCAGATGTGGTAACTGATGCTCAGAGAAGTGAAGTGACTTGCCCAAAGTCACACAGCTGATAAGCGGCAGAGCGGGATTAGAATAATAATAATAACAATAATGATGGCATTTATTAAACACTATGTGCCAAGCACTGTTCTAAACACTGGAGGGATACGAGGTAATCAGGTTGTCCCACGTGGGGCTCACAGTTCTAATCCCCATTTTACAGATGAGGGAACTGAGGCCCAGTGAAGTGACTTGCCCAAAGTCACACAGCTGATAAGCGGCGGAGCGGGATTAGAATAATAATAATAATGATGGCGTTTACTAAGCGCTTACTATGTGCCAAGCACTGTTCTAAGTACTGGAGGCATACGAGGTAATCAGGTTGTCCCATGTGGGGCTCACAGTCTTAATCCCCATTTTACAGATGAGGGAACTGAGGCCCAGAGAAGTGAAGTGACTTGTCCAAGGTCACACAGCTGACAAGTGGCGCAGCCGGGATTAGAACCCATGACCTCTGACTCATTCATTCATTCGATCGTATTTATTGAGCACTTACTGTGTGCAGAGCACTGTACTAAGCGCTTGGGAAGTACAAGTTGGCAACATCTGGAGACGTTCCCTACCCAACAGTGGGCTCACAGTCTAGAAGGGGGAGACAGACACCAAAACAAAACATAGAGAACAAAACAAAACATAAGAAATACGAAATCAATAAATACGATTGAATGAATGAATGAAGCCCGGGCTCTTTCACTGATTCACGCTATTCATTCATTCATTCAATGCTTACTGTGTGCAGAGCACTGTACTAAGCGTTTGGGAAGTACAAGTTGGCAACATATAGAGAGACGGTCGCTACCCAACAGCGGGCTCACAGTCTAGAAGGGGGAGACAGACAACAAAACAAAACATAAGAAATACGAAATCAATAAATACGATTGAATGAATGAATGAATGAAGCCCGGGCTCTTTCCACTGATTCACGCTGTTCATTCATTCATTCATTCATTCATTCATTCAACGCTTACTGTGTGCAGGGCACTGTACTAAGCGCTTGGGAGTGACAAGTTGGCAACATAGAGAGACGGTCCCATCCGTTTGATACTGAGGTACATTTGGGTAATTTGTTAGAAAATAATTAACATAGTTAGTGAGCCCACTCTTCTACCCATATATGTATATATGTTTGTACATATTTATTACTCTATTTATTTTACTTGTACAAATCTATTCTATTTATTTTATTGTGTTAGTATGTTTGGTTTTGTTCTCTGTCTCCCCCTTTTAGACTGTGAGCCCACTGTTGGGTAGGGACTGTCTCTCTACGTTGCCAACTTGCACTTCCCAAGCGCTCAGCACAGTGCTCTGCACACAGTAAGCGCTCAACAAATAGAGAAGCAGCGTGGCTCAGTGGAAGGAGGCCGGGCTCGGGAGTCAAAGGTCATAGGTTCAAATCCCGGCCCTGCCACTTGTCAGCTGGGTGACTTTGGGCAAGCCACTTCACTTCTCCGGGCCTCAGTGACCTCATCTGTCCAATGGGGGTGAAGACTGGGAGCCCCCCGTGGGACCACCTCAGCGCCTCGTCACCTCCCCAGCGCTTAGAACAGTGCTTTGGACATAGTAAGCGCTTAATAAATGCCATTATTAATCAATACGATTGAATCTCCATCATCCATTGTGCTTGCCAAGCACTTTGACTTCCTAAAGCTCTTAATCACCAGGGATAACGGATGGTCACCAAGTCCTGCCATTTTTTCCTCCAGAATCCACCCCTTCATCTCCATCCAAGTGACCGCCATGTGGGTCTAAGCCAATCCCGACTCAACCACTGCATCAGCCTCCTCACTGACCTCCCTGCCTCCTGTTTCATCATCATCAATCGTATTTATTGAGCGCTTACTATGTGCAGAGCACTGTACTAAGCGCTTGGGAAGTACAAATTGGCAACATACAGAGACGGTCCCTACCCAACAGTGGGCTCACAGTCTAAAAGGGGGAGACAGAGAACAAAACCAAGCATACTAACCAAATAAAATAAATAGGATAGATATGTACAAGTAAAATAGAGTAATAAATATGTACATATATATTTACATATATACTGTTATATATATATACTGTTATATATACATACATATGTATATACTATGTATGTACTATGTATGCTATGTATACTATATATACTATGTATATACTATGTATATGTGTATATGTATATGCTATATATATACTATGTATATACTATGTACTATGTATACTATGTATATGTATACTATATATACTATGTATATACTATGTAAATGTGTATATGTATATGTATATACTATGTATATACTATGTATATACTATGTACTATGTATACTATGTATATGTATGTACATATATATGTTATATATACGTATATACTGTTTCTCCCCTCTCCAGGCCATACTTCACACCGTTGCCCTGATCCTTTCCCTTCAAAGCCCTGCTGAGAGCTCACCTCCTCCAGGAGGCCTTCTCAGACTGAGCCCCCTCCTTCCCCTCCCCACAACACCTGTATATATGTTTGTACAGATTTATTACTCCATTTATTTTACATGTACATATTTACATATTCTATTTATTTTATTTTGTTAATACGTTTTGTTTTGTTGTCTGTCTCCCCCTTCTAGACTGTGAGCCTACTGTTGGGTAGGGACCGTCTCTCTATGTTGCCAACTTGGACTTCCCAAGCGCTTAGCACAGTGCTCTGCACACAGTAAGCGCTCAATAAATATGAATGAATGTATGAATGTATGAATGAATGAATGAATGAATGAATGAATGAATGAATGAATGAATGAAGTTGGCAGGGCCGCCGCCGAGAAGTTAAAGGCAGAGCGGCAGCGGCTTCAGCACATCCGGGTCTTTCCTGTGGGCGCCGATTGTAGGCGGAACTTGTGTGCGTTGGGCCCGGGGCGGGGGGGACCCATTAAGGCGGTGCACTCCCGGTCCGCATGTTTGTAGGGTCCGGCCGGCGTGCCGGGGGAGGGAGGCGCAAGGAGCGGCCCTGCTGGGCTGGGCTGTGCGGCCAGCGCTATGGACGTGCTGGCTGACGAGTTCGGGGGCTTGAGTCAGGAGCAAATGGCGGCCCCCATTCCGACGGTGGAGGTGAGTGAGGCCGGGCCGCCCACCCGCCATCCCCAGGAGGCGCGTCCTCGGCGGGGGAAGCAACAACGGGCGGTCGGACGGAGACGAGCGGGGAGCGCGCATGCGCCAAGCTGCTGCAAGGCGCATGCGCAGAACACCCCCCCCACACACACACACACCATTCATTCAATCGTATTTAAGCTAGCTCTCTTCCTAAGCGCTCACCTCCTCCAGGAGGCCTTCCCAGACTGAGCCCCTTCCTTCCTCTCCCCCTCTCCATCCCCCCCATCTTACCTCCTTCCCTTCCCCACAGCCCCTGTACGTATTTATTACTCTATTTTGCTTGTACATATCCATTCTATTTATTTTATTTTGATAGTATGTTTGGTTTTGTTCTCTGTCTCCCCCTTTTATCATCATCATCAATCGTATTGATTGAGCGCTTACTGCGTGCAGAGCACTGTACTAACCGCTTGGGAAGTCCAAGTTGGCAACCTATAGAGACAGTCCCTACCCAACAGTGGGCTCACAGTCTA
This sequence comes from Tachyglossus aculeatus, assembly GCF_015852505.1. NCBI lineage: Eukaryota > Metazoa > Chordata > Mammalia > Monotremata > Tachyglossidae > Tachyglossus > Tachyglossus aculeatus. Next base: position 45,042,561 of record NC_052079.1, read on the forward strand.
AAAGGGGGAGACAGAGAACAAAACCAAACATACCAGCAAAATAAAATAAATAGATATGTAAGATATGTTAGACTGTGAGCCCACTGTTGGGTAGGGACTGTCTCTATATGTTGCCAACTTGTACTTCCCAAGCGCTTAGGCCAGTGCTCTGCACACAGTAAGCGCTCAATAAAGACGATTGATTGATTGATTTTGTTCTCTGTCTCCCCCTTTTAGTCTGTGAGCCCACTGTTGGGTAGGGACCGTCTCTATGTGTTGCCAACTTGTACTTCCCAAGCGCTTAGTACAGTGCTCTGCACACAGTAAGCGCTCAATAAATACGATTGAATGAATGAATGAATGAATGAATCAATCCCCAAGGCAACAACGGGCACGATCGGACGGAGAGACGAGCGGGGGGCGCGCATGCGCCAAGGCCGCTGCAAGGCGCACGCGCAGAACACCCCCTCCCCACACACACCATTCATTCAATCAATCAATCAATCGTATTTATTGAGCGCTTACTATGTGCAGAGCACTGTACTAAGCGCTTGGGAAGTACAAATTGGCAACATGTAGAGACGGTCCCTACCCAACAGCGGGCTCACAGTCTAAAAGGGGGAGACAGAGAACAAAACCAAACATACTAACACAATAAAATCAATAGGATAGATATGTACAAGCAAAATAAATAAATAAATAAATAGAGTAATAAATATGTACAAACATATATCCATATATACAGGTGCTGTGGGGAAGGGAAGGAGGTAAGATGGGGGGATGGAGAGGGGGACGAGGGGGAGAGGAAGGAAGGGGCTCAGTCTGGGCCCCTCATTCAATCGTATTCATTCATTCAATCGTATTCATTCATTCAATCGTATTCATTCATTCATTCAGTCGTATTTATTGAGCGCTTACTGTGTGCAGAGCACTGTACTAACCGCTTGGGAAGTACAAGTTGGCAACAGAGACAGTCCCTACCCAACATAGGGCTCACAGTCTTGAAGCAAATAGTAAGCGCTCAACAAATACCATTAAAAATGCTATTGGTTAAAGAATGGTGGAACAAAATGCAATAACTCAAGCATGAGTTGCTGAATTGTACTTTCCAAGCACTTAGTACAGTCCTCTTCCCCTCCTCTCCTTCCCCTCCCCACAGCACCTGTATATATGTTTGTACATATTTATTACTCTATTTATTTTACTTGTACGTATTTACTATTCTATTTATTTTGTTAATATGTTTTTGTTGTCTGTCTCCCCCTTCTAGACTGTGAGCCTGCTGTTGGGTAGGGACTGTCTCTCTATGTTGCCAACTTGGACTTCCCAAGCGCTTAGTACAGTGCTCTGCACACAGTAAGCGCTCAATAAATACGATTGAATCATGAATCACGAATCATGCTATGCGCACAGTAAGCGCTTAATAAATACGATTGAATGAGTAAATGAAGAATGTAGATCCCAGCTCTTAGAACAGGGTCTATCGCATAGTAAGTGCTTAACAAATGCCACAATTATGCCATTTTATGCCATTATACCATCACTATACCATACATACTATACCATTTTAGAGATGAAGTGACCGAGGCACAGAGAAGTGAAGTGACTTGTCCAAGGTCACACAGCAGACCAGTGGCAGAGATGGAATCAATCAATCAATCGTATTTATTGAGCTCTTACTGTGTGCAGAGCACTGTACTAAGCGCTTGGGAAGTACAAGTTGGCAACATATACAGTCCCTACCCAACAGTGGGCTCACAGTCTAAAAGAGAGAAGCAGTGTAGCTCAATGGAAAGAGCATGGGCTTTAGAGTCAAAGGTCATGGGTTCAAATTCTGGCTCTGCCAACTGTCAGCTGTGTGACTTTGGGCAAGTCACTTAACTTCTCTGTGCCTCAGTTACCTCATCTGTAAAATGGGGATTAAAACTGTGAGCCTCACGTGGGACAACCTGATCACCTTGTAACCTCCCCAGCGCTTAAAACGGTGCTTTGCACATAGTAAGCGCTTAACAAATACCATTATTATTATTATTATTATTATTATTATTCATTCATTCATTCAGTCGTATTTAATGAGCGCTTACTGTGTGCAGAGCACTGTACTAAGCGCTTGGGAAGTCCAAGTTGGCAACATATAGAGGCGGTCCCTACCCAACAGCGGGCTCACAGTCTAGAAGGGGGAGACAGAGAACAAAACAAAACAGATTAACAAAATAAAATAAATAAAATAAATATGTACAAATAAAATAAACAGAGTAATAAATATGTACAAACATATATACAGGTGAACCCGAGTTGCACAGACTGGCCCCCGAGTTGGGCATGGCCGTGGCTCAGTGGAAAGAGCCCGGCTTTGGAGTCAGAGGTCATGGGTTCAAATCCCGGCTCCGCCACTTGTCAGCTGGGTGACTGGGCAAGTCACTTCACTTCTCTGGTACTCAGTTCCCTCATCTGGAAAATGGGGATTATGGCTGTGAGCCCCACAAGGGACAACCTGATCACCTTGTAACCTCCCCAGTGCTTACAACAGTGCTTGGCACATAGTAAGTGCTTAATAAATGCCACTATTATTATTATTATTATTATTATTATTATTATTAGAACCCATGCCTTCCCAACTCCCAGGCCCGTGCTCTATCCACTAGGCCATGCTGCTTATCTTCCCTCCTGCAGTTACCCGGTCCCTGCCCTGTAGACAGAAATGCAGGCGAAGTTTCGGTCTGAACCCGGCTCCGGGGAAGGATACTGTAAGCTCGCTGTGGGCAGGGAGTGTGTCCGTTTGTTGTTATACTGTACTCAGCGCTTAGTACAGTGCTGTGCATACAGTAAGCGCTCAATTAATAGGATTTGAGTGAAGTAGTGTCCCACATTTTCCCCCATAGATGCAACCAGCATGTCCTTTGACGGGGGGTATCAGCAAATCAGTTGGTTCTAGTCCCGTCCGAGTCACTCCAGCAGCCCCTTATCACTTGGGTGCAGTTGTCTGTTTACGTGCCACGTATCTGGCCATAGGCTTCTCAGTGGGAAGAGCCCGGGCTTTGGAGTCAGAGGTCATGGGTTCGAATCCCGGCTCCACCACATGTCTGCTGTGTGACCTTGGGCAAGTCACTTAACTTCCCTGAGCCTCAGTTATCTGTAAAATGGGGACTAAGACTGTGAGCCCCACGTGGGACAACTTGATCACCTCGTATCCCCCCCCAGCGCTTAGAACAGTGCTCTGCACGTAGTAAGCGCTTAACAAATGCCATTATTATTATCAAGCGCTTAGTACAGTGCTCTGCACACAGTAAGCGCTCAATAAATACGATTGATTGATTCAATCAAAAGAGAAGCAGCGTGGCCCAGTGGTTAGAGCACGTGACTGGGAGTCAGAAGGACCTGTGAGTTCTAATTCTGACTCTGCCACTTTTCTGCTGTGTGACCTTGGGCAAGTCACCTAACTTCTCTGTACCTCTTACCTTATATGTTAAATGGGGATAAAGCTCATGTGGGACACTGACTATGTCCAACTTGATTAGCTAAGCAGCGTGGTTCAGTGGAAAGAGCCCGGGCTTGGGAATCAGAGGTCATTCATTCATTCAATCGTATTTATTGAGCGCTTACTGTGTGCAGAGCACTGTACTAAGCTCTTGGGAAGTCCAAGTCGGCAACATAGAGAGACGATCCTAATCCCGGCTCCGCCCCTTGTCAGCTGTGTGACTTCGGGCAAGTCACTTCACTTCTCTGGGCCTCAGTTCCCTCATCTGTAAAATGGGGATTAAGACTGGGAGCCCCACGTGGGACAACCTGATTACCTTGTATCCCCCCCAGTGCTTGGTACATAGTAAGCGCTTAACAAATACCATCATAGTGCCTGGCAACTAGTAAGCGCTTAACAAATACCATTAAAAATACTATTGATTAAAGAATGGTGGAACACAATGCAGTAACTCAAGGATGAGTTGCTGAACGGTACTTTCCAAGCACTTAGTACAGTGCTGTGCACACAGTAAGTGCTCAATAAATACGATTGAATGAATAAAGAATGTAGATAATAATAATAATAATAATGGTATTTGTTAAGTGCTTACTATGTGCAAAGCACTGTTCTAAGCGCTGGGGAGGTTACAAGGTGATCAGGTTGTCCCACGTGAGGCTCACAGTTTTAATCCCCATTTTACAGATGAGGTAACCGAGGCACAGAGAAGTTAAGTGACTTGCCCAAAGTCACACAGCTGACAGTTGGCACAGCCGGGATTCGAACCCATGACCTTTGACTCCAAAGCCCATGCTCTTTCCATTGAGCTACGCTGCTTCTCTCATCCCGTCTCCGCCACTGGTCTGCTGTGTGACCTTGAACAAATCACTCCACTTCTCTATGCCTTGGTCACCTCATCTCTAAAATGGTATAGTATGTATGGTATATTGTGTATGGTATAATGGTATAATGGCATAAAATGGCATAATTGTGGCATTTGTTAAGCACTTACTATGTGATAGACACTGTTCTAAGAGCTGGGATCTACATTCTTCATTTACTCATTCAATCGTATTTATTAAGCGCCTACTGTGCGCATGGCATGATTCGCGATTCATGATTCAATCGTATTGAGCGCTTACTGTGTGCAGAGCACTGTACTAAGCGCTTGGGAAGTACAAGTTGGCAACATAGGGAGACGGTCCCTACCCAACAGCAGGCTCTAGGGTTGCTAGTTTCAAACTGAATTAAAGGATTCCCCAGCAACGTTGTTATCACTAATATTATTAGTGATAATATTATTTCACAGGGTACCAATGGCAACTTTAAAGTGTTGCAGATTGCTACCTTATCCCATGCTAATGAACCACAGAGAAGTATCTGAGAATGTGGATGATTGAAATAAGCTTTTCTTAGAAAGAAATTAATCGTCCAAATCCTTCCTTCAAATTCAGTGTTTATCAATGTAACTCAAATCCCTTAGGCTGCGGATCATTTTAGTGTTTACTACATGCCGAGCACTGTACTAAGCTGTTGTACTGTACTCTCCTAAGTGTTTAGTACAGTGCTACAACAGTATGGCTAAGTGAATAGAGCACGGGCCTGGGAATTAGAAGGACCTGGGTTCTAATGCCGTCTCTGCCACTTGTCTGCTGTGTGACCTTGGGCAAGTCACTTCACTTCTCTGTTGATGAATTGTACTTTCCAAGCGCTTAGTACAGTGCTGTGCACACATTAAGCACCCAATAAATACATTGAATGAATTGAATGAATGAATGAATGTGAGCCCCATGTGGGACAGGGACTGTACAACCCGATTTGCTTGTGTCCACCCCAGCGCATGTAGTAAGCGCTTAACAAATACCAGACTAATTATTATTATTACATGAGGCACAGATGTGGCTAGTTTCAGTCATCCTACACCCTCTCCCTCTGTCTAGTGTGGTATGTCAGTCAGTTAATTGTATTTATTGAGTGTTTCCTGTGTGCAGAGCACTATACTAAGTACTTGGGAGAATACAATACAACAATATAACTGACACATTCCCTGCCCACAACGAGTTTATAGTCTGGGGTGGGGTGGGAGGGAGATAGGCATTCATATAAATAAATAAATTACAGATGTGTAAGTAAATGTCCCTTCAGTCTGTCTTTGCCCTAAGCAGAGGGCAGTTGAGCTCATTACGATTATTAATTTGATTTTTACATTTTTTGCACATTCTGAGCGGGCTTCCCGATTAATGAATAATTCAATTCTTTTGCATGTTCTGAATAAACATTATACTTGACATTGTTTTCATTCACAGGAAAAATGGAGGCTGCTTCCGGCTTTTCTGAAGGTCAGTGGCATATATTTAAGTACTGGGATAAACTTGATAATTATTCAATAGACAAAATAACTGCACAGTTGATCTCTTGCCGGGGAAATGCAGAAGTGTTGAGGATATGCTTATTTTACTTTTTGTATATTGTTCATTCATTCAGTCATTTATTGAGCGCTTAGTGTGTGCAGAGCAGTATTGTTTTGGAGAAGTGGCATTCATTCAATCGTATTTATTGAGCGCTTACTGTGTGCAGAGCACTGTACTAAGCGCTTGGGAAGTACAAGTTGGCAACATACAGAGACGGTCCCTACCCAACAGCGGGCTCATAGTCTAGAAGGGCATAACCTAGTGGAGCACAGGCCTAGAAACCGATCTGGAGTCTAATCCAGATCCTGCCACATACCTACTGTGTGACCTTGGGCAAGTCGCTTGACTTCTCTCTCCCTCCGTTTCCTCATCTGTAATATGGGGATTCAGAACCTGTTCTCCTTCCTACTTAAACTGTGAGCCCAAAGTAGCACAGGGATTGTATCCTGCCTGATTATCTTGCATCTATAACAGCACTTAGTACACAAAATACACGTAGTAAACCCTTAAAAATATCATAGGTGTGGTTATCATCATCAATCGTATTTATTGAGCGCTTACTGTGTGCAGAGCACTGTACTAAGCGCTATTATTATCATAATGTCTTTATAGTGTCAAAGTATCTTGAAATCAAAATAGATAGGGGAGCTTTTAGAACTGAAGTGGCCACCCCTCATGAGTTGAAGAGCTGCAAATGGAAAACATAGCATAGCCGGGAGACGCTGATCAAAAACAAGCTGCAGTGGTGAGGGGGTAGGAGGAGGGTACAGGGAAGAGTCATCGAGTGAGAGACCAAGGGGTGTCAGACCTCGGGGAGGGGCCTGTCACCAAATTCCACCCCTCCCTGGCCCACATGGGTGGATTGTTATCACTGAAAAAAGATTGTTATCACTGAAAAACCTGGATGAGTAAAGCGTAGCACCTTATTATTTTTTTTTTACAGTTTCTGTTCAGGGCTTACTCAGCATTGGGATAGATACAAGTTAATCAAGTTGGACACAGTCCCTGTTTCACATGAGGCTCACAGTCCTAATCCCCATTTTACAGATGAGGTAAACTGAGGCCTAGAGAAGTTAAGCGACTTGCCCAGAGTCATGCAGCTGACAAGTGGCGGAGCCGGGATTTGAACCCACGAACACTGACTCCTAAGCCCGTGTTCTAGTCACTAGGCTGTGCTGCTTCTCATGCTTGCCTTGGTGGCAGTGGCAGGGGGAAGGGGGCGAATAATAAATAATAATAAGCGTGCATTAAGTAGCTTTTCACCTACACCACAAGGTTAAAAAGAGCTTCAAGTGCCTCGCAAGCTACAGATTGGCCCCTGCTGTTTTAGCTTTCTCTGAAATAAAAAGGTCTCCCTTCCCTTGTTGCCAGCTGAAAAGATATTTTCCAGTCACTTCTCATTTAGATAAGGTATCAGGCCTAAAACCCTGTGAGAGCCTCCATAAGCTCAAATTATATTTATTTGGGAGATTATAAAATGAGTCCATTAACTGTCCTATGGGGCACAGAGGCACCACACATCAGACACTTCGTAGTTTATGTCACTAATTTGAAATCCTCGTATCTGTGAGGGGATGCTTGATTAAAAAGATTGGCTTGCATTGAATGTATTCTGAAATCTAAAAATTGAGCCTTTGTTAAATCCAACTGGTAGCCAAAATGTGGACCTTTCATTCTCCCTCTTTAAAAGGAAGTGATTGGAAGAGAAGGACATAAGAGAAGCAGCGTAGCTCATTGGAAAGAGCACGGGCTTTGAAGTCAGAGATTATGGGTTCGAATCCCGGCTCCGCCAATTGTCAGCTGTGTGACTTTGGGCAAGTCACTTCACTTCTCTGGGCCTCAGTTCCCCATCTGTAAAATGGGGATTTAAGACTGGGAGCCCCCCATGGGACAACCTGATCACCTTGTCACCTCCCCAGCGCTTGGAACAGTGCTTTGCACATAGTAAGCGCTTAATAAATGCCATTATTAATTAATATGTTTGCTCTTCTGCCTTTTCATTGCAAATTCTGCTTACACTAACTGCCATCTGCCTGGTCAACTACTGCTCTTCCCAATATGGCTAACTTGATTCTGGTTTGTCTTTAGAGATTTGTCTGCAGGGACTGTTAAAATTGTCCAGGGAGGGGTGGTGGGAAAGAGTGAAATGATCCTTTCAGGAGGGAGTTGAAATAGGAAGCAGTGATTGTTCAAGGGAAAAACGAGGATTTAGCCAGGCCTCAAGGTGGGTGAGCAGGGTAAGAAAGCCCTCCTGTTAATCCCAGCTCCAAAGCCCAGAGATCCTTCCGCAGTGACAATCAGCACAGGCCCAGGAGAGGGAAAATGATGAAATGTAAGTTCCCCGATGCATAAAGGAGAATAGAATCAAATGATTAGTACCTTATTGCCCTCCTGATTCTAATGCTTGCCTTTGGTCTGTCTAGGTGAAAGGGCTTGTGAAACAGCACATCGATTCGTTCAATTATTTCATCAACGTAGAGGTGAGCATCAAGTCTTGAAGAAAGACAAACGGCATTACTTGGCAGTCTCTTTCTTCTCTAATTTTTCTCTTTAACCTGCAGATAAAGAAGATCATGAAAGCAAATGAAAAGGTCACAAGTGACGCAGACCCCATGTGGTACTTGAAGTAAGGAATAGGTTAAGTCGGAGCATTGTTTTTGAGTAATGCTTCTGCAGTCAGTCATTTGTTCAGCAGCTTTCATAATTCTCATGGTGACATTTGTTAAGTGCTTACTATGTGCCATGTACTATGTACTCTCCCCCTTTTAGACTGTGAGCCCACTGTTGGGTAGGGACTGTCTCTATATGTTGCCAATTTGTACTTCCCAAGCACTTAGTACAGTGCTCTGCACATTGTAAGCGCTCAATAAGTACGATTGATAATGATGATGATGCCAAGCACTAGCACTAAGCACAGCCCTGAGCAGATCAAAGGACTTTTAGGCTTCTTGGGAATCAGTCAAACAATTGAGAGGGAAGAGGGTAATTATGAAGTTCTTAGAGTTCTGTTGACTCCAGACTAGGTACCATGTAGAAAAGATAGTTTGTGGCTTCACTCTCCTGCTTTAGTGAAACTAACAGACCTAAAGTAATAATTTAAGTGAATACTGTCATATATTGATGTACACCAAATTTTGAAGGTAATTCAAATAGATACTGAAGGATTATACTTTTCCGTTGAAGTATTCTGTAGGAGGTCAGATATTCTTTACCTCCAAAACAGTTGCAAATTGGAATTATGCTTGTGCCAATCATTCATTTTACACTTCAGCGTTGATAAAAATAGCATGTTTCAAGGTATGGCCCTAGAATGGGAGGGGAAATGAGCCCTTGCTCTTCCACAGTCATGAGAGACATGAAACTGACAGTAGAATTCTTTACGTTTCAGATACCTTAATATCTATGTGGGTCTTCCAGATGTTGAAGAAAGCTTTAACGTTACGAGACCAGTATCTCCTCATGAGGTAATCATCATCAATCGTATTTATTGAGTGCTTACTATGTGCAGAGCACTGTACTAAGCGCTTAGTAATGGCGTAATGAGGTAATGAATAATGAGGTAATGGCGGAGCCTAATTTTTGTTTTTCTTGCTGGTTGTGAGATGCACATACAGCCAACTGCACCTTTGTATTCCACCCTGGCGGGTGGATTTGGGCCTGTTAATCAATCTGTTTGGGAGATTGCAGTCACCTTCAGCTGCTGTAGCTTTTGTTTGCCTCCACACCAGCTGTAAATGCAGCCAGTTAGTTACTAACTCTACTTAGTAACTAGTAGCTAGCCAGTTAGTTACCCTGGGGTAACCTTGGGGTTTCAGTAGACTGAGGCTGGCAACTCATACCCACAGTTTAAACCATCCCCCACCCGCCCCAGTGTTCCGTAAGTGGTTTTCCCAAATAGTGACCCTTTCCTGAGTTCACCAGACTTAATAGGGAGTGGAATGTGAATGATTCAGGATAGACTGGTTTTTCTTTTATCTATAGATCAGTTCAGTAATAATCATGGTATTTGTTAAGTGCTTATCGTGTGGAAGCAGTGTACTGAGGTAGCTTGCACACTTACTCTAATGCTAACCTTCTCGCTATACCTTGATTCGTCCAGCTCACTGCCGACCTCTCGCCCACATCCTGCCTCTGGCCTGGAATATCCTCCTTCCTCGTATCAGACAGATAATTACTCTCTTCCACTTCAAAGCCTTATTGAAGGAACATCTCCAAGAAGCTTTCCTTGACTAGGCCCTCCTCTTCTCTTGTCCGATTCCCTTCTGCATCACCCTGACCTGCTCCCTTCATTTATCCTCCCAGCCCCACAGCACATATTCATTCATTCATTCAATTGTATTTATTGAGCGCTTACTGTGTGCAGAGCACTGTACTAAGCGCTTGGGAAGTACAAGTTGGCAACATATAGAGACATATACATATGTATATAACTGTAATTTATTTATTTATTCATTCAATCAATCAATCGTATTTATTCAGCGCTTACTGTGTGCAGAGCACTGTACTAAGCGCTTGGGAAGTACAAGTTGGCAACATATAGAGACAGTCCCTACCCAACAGTGGGCTCACAGTCTAAAAGGGGGAGACAGAGAACAAAACCAAACATACTAACAAAATAAAATATGTCTGTTAAAGTCTGTCTCCCCCTCTAGACCGTGAGCTTACTGTGGGCAGGGAAGGTGTCTGTTGTTGTATTCATGTCTCCCAAGCGCTTAGTACAGTGCTCAGAAGTGCTCAATAAATACGATTGAATGAATTAGTGAATGAAAATGGCAGAGTGGGGTTTGGAGCCCAGGTCCTCCGCACTTATGGGTGCAACTTTTTTTGTTCCACATTGTGATCAAAGGTACAACCTTTTTTATTCCACACTCTGATCAACCTAACTTCTAAATGTTTCCTTCATAAAATCCCTGGCAGATGTTCAATTTTAACTGGGAAATTCAAGTCATCCATACTCTCATCTGTACAGATCTCCAATTTTTACTCCCATTCCCACCAAAAGAGAGCCATCTGGTGGATTCATTTATGTTTTGCCTCAGAAAGGAAAGGAAAGGAAAGGAAAACTGGATGTTTACTTGTAATATCTAGCTTTCCTCACAACTTCTGGGAAATGAGGCCCCCAAAGTCCACTGAAAGACAAATAAGGATACCAAATGTTGGTGTATAATGTTTATTATTTAGATTAAAAGTAGTGTGGCCTAGAAGAAAGAGCATGGGAATCAGGAAACAGATTCTAATCCGGGGCCTGCTGTGTGACTTTAGACAAGACCCATAACCTGTCTGGGTAACTGCTCTCCCCATCTGTGAGTCCCATGGAGAAAGGGACTTTGATCTGATTATTTCGTATCTAACTCTCGGTCCAGAAGGAGTGCTTATTAAATACTGCAGCTACATAAAATGTAACCCACAAGAATGATCAGATCATCATCAATCGTATTTATTGAGCACTTACTATGTGCAGAGCACTGTACTAAGCGCTTGGGAAGTACAAATTGATAATCACAATAATAATCACAAAAATAATCCCAGCCAATTTAAAAACATATATGCCAGGAGCCTTGACCCATTGCAAAAACTCGTAATACATGTGTGTTGATGTGTCAACTTCCACAAAGAAATGAGTAGGATAATAATGTCATATTTTTAGTTAAGTAGGACGGGGCAGTGAACCCTACTGTAGCTGGGTGTAAATCACCAAGGTAATTTTCAAACTGTGTTTTAGCTTTCATCTTCACTTTACCCCAGAAGGCTCTTCTTGCCAACCTCAACCTCCAGCAATGACCCATTTCAGTTCACGCAAACTTTTGATTCTCTGTTTAGGGGATCATCCATTCATTCCTTCCCTTCTTTTTGACTACTTCATTGTCAGTGAATTTTCATAACACTAATGTCGGGTGGGGAAAGAAAGAGGGTGCTTCTCTTTATCAGTTTTATATATTTTTAGCAGGTCTGGTAGAAGTCTTAGAGAGGAAACCAAAATTATTGCCCAAAATTAGGTTTTTGGATCATCTGAAAATTCCATTTATACAGTTATTGCTGTTCCTTGTACTTCATATAATGGATAATGAACCACTCTTACTGATCTGTGCACTTCCTTACTCAGTCTCATCAGAGCTTCCATGCCTGTCTCCTCCAAATCCTCATCAGCCCAAATTTACTCTCCTTTTGGAAATGTAATTTAGGGCAACTCAGCAGGTTTCCTGAACCTTTTATGGTGTTATGTTTCTCTCCCCCCACCCATTTGTTCAAACAAGTTTCTACAGTTCCCTGGGTATTCTGTCAGATTCACAATCCATCCTTGAAATACTTGTTTCTACAGTCACAAACTCTTCTTGCTTAGGTAGAGAGGTTTTTTTTATTATTATTACTAGTTGAATGATTTTCTAAGGTCTCTGTACAAAGGCAAACTAAAGGCCTACAAAATGCTACGCCTCTTAGGAGTCAATCCTAGCAGTTTGGTAATGACAGCGTGCCAGGTCATGAAGTAATGGAATTCCAGATCTGGGTTTATTGCTCCATTCAAAGGTGGGTAGGGTGTGAACACAGTAGTAGCCTCCCACCCTTATTTTACTCTCTTTTAAAAAGATTGAGGAGCTTCCTTGAGAGAAATTGCCGGACCCTCCTAAAGCAGAGATCCATGTGATTCTGGGTATTATAGCAAGGAGGATTGAGTGTGGGACTTGTTCTTGCTATGAAGAGGACTTCAAGGCCCTCGATATCCTCCACCTACCTTGAGAGATTGAAATGTTGGTAATTGTGATTTCTGTTTTAGTGCCGTTTGAGAGACATGACATACTCTGCCCCAATTACCGTGGATATTGAATACACCCGCGGTAGCCAGAGGATTATCCGCAATGCCTTACCCATCGGCAGGTGAGAAACAGAATGGGGGTGGGAGATAACAAGGTGAGTGTCAGGGTGTGTGTTGAGGGACGAGGTAGGGTTTATATTTGTTAGAAAAATACATCTAATCCAAGAAGTATGTCTCATGCTTCTATGGTACTTTCCCAAGTGCTTAGTACAGTAACACTGCACCCAGTGGATCCTCAGTAAATACTGTTACTATCACCAAACCATGGGTGTTGCATTCTTGCAAAACCCCATACTACAGAAAAGTAACACTGTAGTCGTCTTGGAGTCCAGCACACATCAATGTGTATGAGCCATTTCTTCTGACTCTACAGTGTCCTGGATCCAAACAGAGTCATGTTGTCAGGTGTTCCCTAGTTCCCTAACAACGTGCTAGCCCAAACATGTATGAAGACTGTCATCCTGGCAGAGTGGGGTGTACTGGGTTTGACATTAATGAAAATTAATTTTCCCCTTTTCAAGTTGTGGTCATTCACTAGGCAGAACAATCCTTTTTTAGGAAGCCTCTCTCGGTCGGCTCATTTTACTAGGTTTCATTTGCATTTATTTCAAAGCTTAACCAAAGATTGGGAACTGCCTAGAGAGGCAAGAAATCTAGTTCACAAAGAAGATTATGGAAGGGAAGGTAGGAAGATCAGCCCAGGAGCAAAGGCCACCATTCTTTTTGTAGGGTTTCCTTCTCCACTGAGAAAATTGAATGGCTAAAATAATCAAATGCCAGGATCCAAGCCCATGTTTCACTCTTAATGGTCATAATATTTTTTATGTCATGTCAAAGATCGGTACCAGGAATAAATAGAGAATCTTTTCATTTGACCCCTAAAACAGAAGGCACCTGAAATGACATAAGCCAGTCAGGCAGATAAGCTCATCAGAGTTCCTGGAGTTGGACTGGTGATATATCATTCTAGAAATGTTGATCTTCTCTGAACTGTGCAGTCCCCACTAACATCTGCAGATCCTGATTTTCCTACCCAAAATTTTTCTTCAAGATCTACTTGTCCGGTACAGGCACAGTTTATAGTACCGACAGAAACGGGTCAAACAAATGTAGTTAAGTGTAAAGATTCAGTTTTTCTCCTTTTGGTTCAAATATAGTAAGCTTTTTTCAGGGCCTGAACATGGGAGCCCACAGACCTGGCTTTCTTACCTGAATTCCACCATTGGCCAGCTGTGTGACTGTACATATACTCTATCTACTTATCTGAAAAATGGGGATAATAGGATTATTTCACAGGGGTATTGTTAGGATAAACTGTAATGGTTGATGTAAAAGTCTTTTGGAAAACACTTTTCAAAACCACGATATAAATTCCAGTTATTATTATCTGGTCATTTCCAAACAGTCGAGAGTGTACCACATTCCAAGGGTAGCAAACCTTTTGCATTATAGAATGGACATTGAAGTATACTCTGGCTTGCTTTTGGTTTTCCTTTGGGGGCTGCCTCCTAGTACTTTAGCTTAAGGTAGAAATTATATTTTTGGTTATATTTTTGGTTTGTTTTGGCTTTTGGCAGTGAAGCCCAGTGAGATTTTCCTATTGCAGTTTTCTCATTTCATAATGTAATTTGAATATGATGGAAATTTTCCTTTTAAAAAACAGAATGCCCATAATGCTGCGCAGCTCCAACTGTGTTCTGACAGGGAAGACTCCAGCCGAATTCGCCAAGCTAAATGAATGCCCGTTAGATCCAGGTAGGTTTTTCTAATCCTTTGATTTTTACATATCAATTGTTATTTTCTTATAAGGTTTCAAAATGTTTCCTCCTAAACGAAGCAAAGCCTCTCTAGCTTATAATCGTCCGTGCCAGAACTCCATGTCATTGGATTCAGAAATCTTGAAACTCAGAACGATACCGCGGTCCTGCATTCTCCCCTGGAGAAGCATGCATTTCTAGCTGCTTTTACCCATCAGTTCATTTTTCTTTTTGCAGAAGAATCTCCATGGTGATTCCTTTTCAAAATTTTGGTTTACTTACAGTGGGATGAATTTGTTTAGATCTCTCCTTATCGTTTTTGTTTCATTATTTCTTCCTCCGTCTCCTAAAACAAACAAAAAAATGTTGTAAAAGTACTCTACCCAGCATAATTTTAAAAGATTAAACTCACTGCACCTTAGATTAGCTCCACAGCTGTGAAGAAGCTGCTATCTGACCCAGGGCAAAAATGCCTGTTACAGTTCTGTTCCTCCTTTTAAGATGATTTTAATCTAATTTTTTAAATGCCTTGTACGTTATCCAAATCTTTTCTTAATTTCCTAGATTATTAGTACAACCTTATTTTTTTTAACATTGTTTTGATATATGTTTGAGCTATGGTGCTTTTTACAATCCTAAAAGATGTTGGCAAGGAATATTATCGAATGTGAATTTAGTAGGCTGGAATTGCATCAAAGTGAGGTAGTAAGGAACTTGCCAACTTGTACTTCCCAAGCGCTTAGTACAGTGCTCTGCACACAGTAAGCGCTCAATAAATACGATTGATTGATTGATGTAAAATGATTACAATGGACCAATTTCATACCTCCGTGAAATCTACTCATAGAAATGTTATCGTGACAGCAAAATTGGTTATACTTAGTAGAAAATCACTGTGGATGGACAAAATTTTTTCACCTCTAGCATTGATGTGTTATGTGACTTTGGGCAAGTCGCTCACAATTCTGTGAGTCTCAGCCACTCCATCTGTGATGAGTGCTCTGCACATAGTAAGCGCTCAATAAACACGATTGATGATGATGATGATGAGGTAACAGTTTTACCATCTGACTGCCTCATTAGACTATTTTGCAGACACTCCTTCTGTCAGTAAGGTAGCCCGTGTAAATGCCTGGCAGTAAAGATTTTGCACCAGAGACAATTGTGTATCATTAGTGATGTCGCACTCCATAGCCATGAAGGCATATAACCATCATACTTAATTTGCAACCACAATCATTCTTTTTAACTACTTTGGGCAGGTGGCTACTTCATCGTTAAAGGGGTAGAAAAGGTCATTCTCATTCAAGAACAGTTATCCAAAAACAGGATCATTGTGGAAGCCGACAGAAAAGGGGCAGTCGGGGCCTCAGTTACCAGGTATGTGTCATTTTCTAGGAAATGTTAAAGTTTCATTATAGCGATTGTCTCAGGTACACAAATTCCAACTCTTTTATCTGAAGGCAGTGAGCATCATTGGCTGCTTACAGTTGTTTAATTAAAGTATTTGTTAAGTGCTTACTTCGTGCCAGGCACTGTTCTAAATGTTAGGGTAGATACCAGATAATCGGGTCGGACACAGTCCCTGTCCCACAAAGCGCTCACGGTTTCAATCCCCATTTTACAGATGAGGGAACTGAGGCACAGAGAAGTGAATTGACTTGCCCGAGGTCAGACAGCGGACAAGTGGCGGAGCCGGGTTAGAACTCATGACCTTTAGACTCCCAAATCCATGCTGTATCCACTAGACCATGCTTCTTATTATTATTATGGTATTTGTTAAGCACTTACTATGTGCCAAGCACTGTTCTGAGCACTGGGGTAGATACAAGGTAATTGGGTTGTCCCACGTGGGTCTCACAGTCTCAATCCCCATTTCACAGATGAGGTAACTGAGGCACCGAGAAGTTAAGTGACTTGCCCAAGGTCTCACAGCAGACAACAATAATAATAATAATAATAATAATAATGATGTTGGTATTTGTTAAGCGCTTACTATATAATAATAATAATAATAATGGCATTTATTAAGCGCTTACTATGTGCAAAGCACTGTTATGCTAAGCACTGTTCTAAGTGCTGGGGTAGATACAAGGTAATTGGGTTGTCCCACGTGGGGCTCACAGTCTTAACCCCCATTTTACAGATGAGGTAACTGAGGCACAGAGAAGTGAAGTGACTTGCCCAAGGTCACACAGCTGACAAGTGGTGGAGGCGGGATTAGAACCCACAACCTCTGACTCCCAAGCCCGTGCTCTTGCCCCTAAGCCATGCTGCTTCCCATAGTTTAGAGAACTAATCCCTTGAAATGTAGAAATTTTATTATACATCAGAATATTTAAGAATAGGAATACTTGAGATCTGGTTGCAGATTTAGGTAAAGATGGTGTTGAAATCTCAGATTAAAATCGAAGAGGGCCTGAGTCTCTTCGCAGCCTCACAAGGTTTTAAGGCTCACCTTAAACTTAAACACCTTTTAGACTGTGAGTCCACTGTTGGGTAGGGATTGTCTCTATGTGTTGCCAGTTTGTACTTCCCAAGCGCTTAGTACAGTGCTCTGCACACAGTAAGCACTCAATAAATACGATTGATTGATTAAACACGTTCCACAGAGGTTCGCGAACTAGTGTGGCCGATGCGTGGACAATGTTCCTTGCAAGGCGGGGAGGTGACTCATCTATATGGGGATTAGAATTGATTATGGCCCCAAACAACACTCTCTAGTTGTTATTCCTCTACTGTATGGCCACTCCAGAATTCTCATCAGACCTTAAGAGCCAGGAGGAGGTCTTGGGAGCATCCAGTCTGACATATCTTCAGGGAGTTGCCAGCACTAGACCTGAGGGCGGTTGCATGAAAAGATATCTGCTTCCGGCCTTTCCAGAGGCCGGAGAACGCTTAGCCAAGAATTGAGAGAAGTGGCTCATAGGCAGAAAACATTGTTTTTTCAGGACGCAGTCTGTGCGCCAGGTCATCTTATATAGGCTTTTTGGAGTTTTAACAACGCCACAGATCAAAATTCTAAATACGTTTGACAACTTCCAGGTCCATAATTTGGATAAAATTGTTAATAGCTAAATACGGGAGCAGAGCGTGACCCGAAGGCTTTGCATCCTGTTGACTCAGTTTGCAGTGATGTCTTGTTTATTCCCTCATCAAAGGTTGGGGGAGGGAGTAGTAGGATTGGGAGCTTTGTTTTTTCATCTGTTATAGTACAAATCTTTGTAAGTATTCAGTTGTTATTCCTTGTACTTGGGTCTGTACCCTTTAAGCATTTAATATCCACCCGGCCTTCAGCCCCACAGCCCTTGGTACATATCTGTAATTTATTTTCATGTATGTCCCCCCCTTCTAGACTGTAAGATCCTTGTAGGCGGGGACCATGTCTACCAAGTCAGTTGTATTGTACTCACCCGTGTGCAGAGTACAGTGCTCAGCAGAAAGGAAGCACTCAGTAAATACATGGATTGATTTCTTGATTATATGCTCTTTTGTAGAGCACTGTCTTTCTTTGCACAGTATTGATCCGTGGTACCTAGATTTGATCCTGGGTACCTACCTCCTGCTAGACTGTAAACTTTTTGAGGGCAGGGATTGGGACTACCACCTCTTGTATTCATCCAAACAGTACAGTACTTTGTACAGAGTACATGCTCAATAAACTTTTGCTTGATTGTGCACATTTAGATTGTGAGCCACATGTGGGGCAGAGGAGCTGTGCGATTATCTCAGCTCTACCCCAATTTTTGTATAGTGCCTTAGCATGTAGTAAATGCTTAATAAATGCCGAGAGAAGTCAAAAGTGCAGTAAGGCGAAAGATGAGTTGGTGATTCTGACTCACCGTTGTCACCGACAGAATTTACGAGCATCTACTGCATAAGAAGCTGCGCACTTGGGAAACTTACAGAAAAACATTCCCTACCCTTGAAGATTTTGCCGTCTAATGGGGAAGATAAATCCACAGAAGTAGGCAAATATATGTTAGTTAAAAAATTAGGAGAATAGCTAAAAATGAACAATTACCTATGACTACCAACGAAGCGGCAACGTGTTTCAAAGGTAATAAGAGATCGTAAACAAAAGTTTAGTAGATGACGTTCCAATCAACATTCAGAGGAAATTCATAGAAGCAGGGAGATAGACCTGATGACTTATTGAAATCCCTTTTCCTTTCTGATTCTATACACGCTGTGATTGGGTGTGGCAGTACTCCTTGATTTTCATGTAAAAATGGGCAGGGAAGGGGGATTTCAAAATGTGTTAAGTGATTCCTTTCGTTGAAATTTTTTTATGGCTTTGGGGGGCGGGAAATGGGATTATTTTTTCTGTATATATGAAACTTAATTTAATTGTTTCTGTCTGTAGTTCCACCCATGAGAAGAAGAGCAGAACCAATATGGCTGTGAAACAAGGAAGATTTTACCTGAGACACAACACTTTGTCTGAAGATATACCCATTGCAATCATATTTAAGGTAGCATAGCTAATGTTTAATTGTGCAAAGTGGATCCTTAACTCCTCATGTTTCTGGCACACTAAGCGTACTTTAAAAGTCATTGGCAATTCACTAGATGGAACAGATTCCCAAATTACAAGCGATAAAAATTAGGTCTAGTGTCATTTCAGTACGAAAGTCCTGTGTTTCAGATGAGTTATGATATATTCTGAAAAGTACCATATGATGGGCTTTCTGGGAGAAATTAAGACTTCAGTTTTTCCCGAGATTCCTTTTCATACATCCTGGAAGTGAAGCAGTGCATTTATTTTCTCCAAGCAGTATCCTAATAAATTTACAAATTGTATATTTCTTATCCACTTTGCAGAACTGGTTTACACATTTTCAAAAGTGCCAGAAGAATTTGCAGCTGACTCTGCTGAGAAGAGCAGGTTCAAAGAGCCTTCATTTACGGAGTATGAAGGATCATTGTATTGTCTCAACTGTAGTCAGCTGAAAGGAAATGAACTTAAATCAGTCCATTAATGGATCGCATTTATTGAGGGCCTGCTCTGTGCAGAGCACTGAACTATATGCTTGAGAGAGTACAAAATAAGCAAAATTGCTAGGCACATTCACCGCTCAAAAGGAGCTCACAATCTGAAGAGGAGCTTAGTCTAGTCTCGAGCTATAGAATGAGGGATTCAAGTTAGCCATAAGGTGTTTAGAGAGATTTTAGGGACCTTCCCAGTGAAGGTGGCTTTGCAAGGCCGAATCCTAATTTTCTAAAATGCTAATCTCTGGATTATAAAACAGTTTACTAGCTAACCAGTCCCATCCTTTCATTGAGCCAAGTAACCTCTTCCCGTTAGTGTTTCAATATGTTGGGATTGGGTTTCAGCAGAGGGCAGTACATTCTCAAACATCAGCACAATTCTAAGTGGCAAAATTTACACTGGTATTTGGCAAGCCCAAGTTCTGCTTTTTTATAACTAGTGTATGCAGATCAATCAATGGTATTTATTGAGCGCTTACTGTGTGCAGAACACTTAAGCACTTGGGAATTAATAGACAGGTTCTCTGCCCCCAAACCAGCTCACAGTCTTGTGTGTGTGGGGCAGATATTAATATAAATATAATAATATATAATAATAATAATGATGGCACTTATTAAGCGCTTACTATGTGCAAAGCGCTGGGAAAGTTAGAAGGTCATCAGGTTGTCCCACGTGGGGGGGGGGCTCACCGTCTTAATGCCCATTGTACATACAGATGAGGGAACTGAGGCCCAGAGAAGTTGTGACTTGCCCAAAATCACACAGCTGACGGCGGAGCCGGGATTTGAACTGATCAATCAAACTGATGACCTCTGACTCCAAAGCCCGTGCTCTTTCCACTGAGCCACGCTGCTCTCCAGTGGAATATATGTCATTCCATTATTTATTTTTGATATGCACCCGCACATTTTTCATTATCATCCCCATTTATTGAGCTCCCTCAGGGTGCTTGGCATTGTATAAGACCTGACCACCAATTATCAGCTGTGTGACTTTGGGCAAGTCACTTAACTTCTCTGGGCCTCAGTTCCCTCATCTGGAAAATGGGGATTAAGACTGTGAGCCCCCAGTGGGACAGCCTGATCACCTTGTAACCTCCCCAGCGCTTAGAACAGTGCTTTGCACATAGTAAGAGCTTAATGAATGCTATTATTATTATCATTATTATTATTATTATATGAAGCAGATTGAGGCCACAGGAGGGCTTACGGCTGAGGAGGGTGCCCAGAGGTACTGTGTGCCATGGTCGCAGGCTGCCCCTCAAACCCCAGCTGGCCGTCACACAACACGTCCTGTTGACCCCAAGAGACTGGGCAGAAAGTGTCTTGCACAGAGGCACAGCACAATGAAAATCTCAGGCAAATAGAAGGGCCGAGGTTATGGTTGCTGGGCTGTTGAACAGGGAGCCCAATGGGGAAGCAGCAAGACCTAGTGAATAGAGCACAGGCCTAGGAGTCCGAAGGTCATGGGTCCAAATCCTGCCTCTGCCACCTGTCTGCTGCGTGACCCTGGGTGAGTCACTTCACTTCTGTGCCTCAGTTACCTCATCTGTAAAACGGGTACTGAGGCTTTGAGCCCCACATGGGATAGGGACTGTGTCCAACTTGATTTGCTTGTATCCACTCCAGCGCTTAGTACAGTGCCTGGCACATAGTGTTAGCACATACCATCATCATCATCATTTAGTATTTCACTTTTCACCATAAATGGAGAAGACGACCCGGAAAGTTGCCTCTCAAAATGTCCTGCCTTTCTCCAATCAGGATCCCCAGTGGACTGTGACTTAAAAACAAGCAAACAGAAAAAACTAGAGCAGTTAGAAAAATTCAGTTGTACCACAGAGTACTGAAACACTGTGGGACAACGAGAGCAACAATCAGCCAGGAAGAAAAGCTTGTCATTTAGCCGTTTTTAGCGTATAGAGCGAGATCAGACTTTATAATGGCAACTGACTGAAAAGGGTCAGCTAAACTGAATGTTGGAAAATCTACTCTCCTGTGAACGAGGACTTTCAGACAGCTGTTTTGCCATCAGACAACTATTTGAATCAGAGCTTCCGAACTTGCCTGGAAACCTTAATGAACATCTAATGATGCACTTATGGCTATCAGTAAAACAGAAGCCCTGGAAATATCAGCAATGCATCTGTCCTACCATAATGGATAACAGTGAAGAGCTAGAGGGATTGTATAAGGGTTTGGATAGACTCACTGCCCGGGTGCCAACATCTGACAAGCTTGTTGTTATGGGAGATTTCAACACACATATAGGCAGCGATACTAAAACATGGAAAAAATTAATCAGCCCACACAGAACTGGAAAGTTAAAACACAGTGGTCTGTTCCTTCTTAGTGAGCTTGCCAACCATCAGCTTGCAATTAGTAGTACAGTTTTTTGCTTCCCAATAAGTGAAAGAAATCTCGGATGCTCCCAAAATCAAAACAGTGACTCTACTATATTGTTGACCTACAGGAAGGCCTAGGATGCTTGGACTATTCATCTGACCCACTGTTGGTACTTCTTATTTTATTCATTCAAATGACGAGATGGAATCTCGAATACTGAAATTCTGGAACCTGGTCAGTGTACCAGGTCTCTGGCCGTGTTCTTGCAGTGTGGCCTAGTGGAAAGAGCATGTGCTTGAGAGTCAGAGAACTTGGAGTCTAGTCCCGGCTCAGCCACTTGTGTGCTGTGTGACCTTGGGCCTGTCACCTAACTTCTCTGGGCCTAAGTTTCCTTATCTGGAAAATGGGGATTGAGACTGTGAGCCCCACGTGGGACAGGGACTGTGTCCAACGCAATTTGGTTGTATCCACCCCAGTGCTTTTGTGGGAAGGTTGGATATTAGTAAAAAAAAAAAAAGTTATGATTGTCAATGAGTCCTTTATATAATGGTATTTGTTAAATGTTTATTGTGTGGTAGACACATGGGTTGGACACATGGTGGGGCTCATAGTCTTCATTCCCATTTTACAGATGAGGTAACTGAGGCATAGATTAGTTAAGTGACTTAGCCAAGGTCACACAGCAGACAAGAGGCAGAGCTGGAATTAGAACCCCAAGGCCCATGCCCTTTCTACTAGGCCATGCTGCTTTATGCAGTAAGCATTGATTTTGTAAGGAAACGTACTTTTCTATATTTAACTGAGGTGAAAAGATAAAAAACAATTCTCGTTTTTTGTCCTTTAGGAGAAGCACTTAGGAATGACAGGTTGGATTTTAAAAGTGTTTCAATAGAATAGATTGACTTATAGATTCCTTACCTATTTTTGAGATTCACTCCATTCTACTTTTTCAGTTTACTAACCTTCCAACATAGGCATAGAAGCATACCGCAAATCCTTCATTTCTTTTTCCTCTTCCTCTTGCTTCTCTATCTTTTGAAGCGATATCTCAAAATAGAGTCCTTTTACGGAGTGAATTTTTCCCCCTACCCAAAAAAAACCGCTGGAACTGTAGATTTCTAGGTCCATGTTGTCTGGGAGATCAGGTGGAGTTGGAGATTTATAGTCCCCGGAATTGTTCATTTCAGAGATCAGAATTGGAAAGCATGGGGTAGTGTTTAAAGGTGGTAAAATCGTGGTCGCTCCTTTTAAGTCCTCCATATTCTACTTTTTCCCCTCGGCCAGGTGTGTGTTTTCCTGCTGACATCTGTACATTTGACATCTGACATTTGAACATCTGCTCTGTGTTTTTCATTGTTTTTTCACCTGAGCTCAGTTTTGGTATATCCCTAATTTGGGGGAGAGCGGGGGAAGGCGAACCCTGCTTTTAATCCTTACATGATGAGTATCCAAGAGGAAGTTGGGATTTCATGTCACTTTTGTTCAGAGAGGATGTTGGGCAAGACACCAGCACAAAATCCCACCCCGTTTTCTTATTGAAATCATTAGGGTGCTCCAGGCCCTTGAGCCAGTGCTGAAATGTAGTGGCTATGTTGTTTCTGAACGTAGTTACTGTAGCTCCAATTTTTATCTCATTACTAGGGTGAAATTATTTGCAGTACCTGGGGTATGAAGGGGACCACATAAAACTAGTTTTTGGAGGTCTAAAATATGAAATAAGGTGAAATAGTTGGGCATGTTGCAAGGGTTTCTATAGCAATCCGTATCCCTTCTTTGCAGCTCAGACTCCTGATGGCTAAATAGGTTGTAAAGTAGAAGTTTGGGCACTAGAACTGGAGACTCTTTGATGATAACCCAACTTAAGCGATCACCACTGTAGTTCACTGACCAAATGTAGGAAGCGTTTAGTCCTTTTGGAATGGAGTGCTGGAAATACCCCCTTATTTTCCTGCACATATGGTGTCATTTACCCATTGTGCCCGGCTCATTTTTGCTTATAAGCTTAGAGATGTTTGTCGGATCTAAGAAGACTACATCTCCATCAGCGGGAGCCCCTCCCAGCCGCAGAGCTTTTTCGAAATGAATGTAGTCTTCCGAGCATAAGTATAATGCAAGCAAAGGTCTTTTCGAATCTCCGCATAATTGTACATTGAGTTTGGCAGTTTAACATCAATACTTTCAACCAGGCAGTCCAGAAATCTTTAGCTGCTGAGAGGTCACTCACTGACTTTTCAGCAAGGAGCTAAATTTGAGGCGTACGTTTTTCCCGATGAAGTTACAGGGCACTATGCAATTTATGGTCCACTGCAGAGTGGTTTGGACTGCTTTTGAGCCCAAGAAACCAAAACAGCCATCAAACTGTAAGCGGATGTCTATTTCCTTAGCTCAGTCATTACAAGGTACATTTGATGGTAGGTTCTAATGAGTGGAGTAAGGAAATCTACGTCAGCTTTTGGCTTCAATTTTATGAATTTCAGTTGGAGAAGGCAACTGCTCATTTCCAGAGGGTTGTTATTCTAGTCTCTTAGAGATTCAGCCCTATGAACGCAATCAACAGAACTCAAAATTCCAAATTAAAGATCTTCTCTATTCCTCTGTTAGTAAAAGATTATTCCCTTTGGCACCCCCAGCACCATAGCAGATTTCTTCTAAATGCCCCAGTAATCCTTCTGAAGTGTTTCTTAGTCTCCGTAACAGGTCATACTTATTTTCCCCTCTCAATTTTTCAGTCCCTCTATTCTTAATCACCAATACAGTCCCCTCCCTTTTGAGGGTTAACATAGAAAATATGTAAAGTATTTTTCCATAATCCCTGTTTTAAAATATAAAAAGAATTATCAGAAGTGGAGGATCTGCTCAGTTTTCCTCCAGCTCCTCAGAATACTAAAGAAAGAATATGGGCAGCAGTAAGAAATCTATAAACTATAAGGAAGACCTTGACAGTAATCAGATACTGGAACTAGCTTCTATTTAAGGTTAAGTTTCCACCCTTGGAGATCATCTACAAAGATGTGCCTATGATGGTTTAGGTATTGCCTTACAAATTATTAGAAAGCATCCTGAGGCCTTTCCGAGTCTAGGATGCTATGAAAGTTACTGTTTCCATTTTCAGTTTTTATCTAGGCTAGTTACTGGATTTATCTCCTTCAATGAAGAAAAACAACTTATGTTGTCTATTTTTAAAATGCTAATTGTGAAATTGTTATGAAAGTATATACACCAGGGAATGAGGTGTTCTTTATTCGAGTTGCGATGTTGGTTGGTATAAGCATGTTAATAATTGTATTCTGCAGTTCTTTCTCTTGGTGTGCCATCAAAGATATCATCATTATTTTTATTACTACTTTTATTACTATTTGTTAAGCGCTTACTATGTGAAAAGCACCATTCTAGGCAGTGGAGTAGATAGATATAAGTCAATCAGTCTGCAAAGGAGGGAGATCAGGTATTGGATCCCCATTTTACAGGTGAGGAAACTGAGGCTCAGAGAAGTGAAGTGACTTGCCCAAAGTTATCTTGCAGGCATCTGGCAGAGGTAGGATTAGAACCCAAGTCCTGTGACTCTCAGACCCGTCATCTTTCCATTAGGCCATGTTGCTTTGCATGAGAAATTTTCCAGCCCCCTATTTGACTGGTTGGCCACTGCTCCTGTTTTTCTTCCAGTTGTGCCCTCTCCATGCCTTTTCTAGCTATTGATTTTATCTTTTAGAAAAATGAAATCGTTGATTTCTAAGAAATGATAGATCAGTGAGATTTTTGAGAAGGAAATGCATGGATGCTCCTTGCTTTTAGTAAAAGTTGGCTAGCTACATTTGACTCTATTGAATTATGAGCCATGGATTTGGGGAAACTTGCATATAAAGAATTGTGATAGTTGATCTTGGAAACTTCCAACAGGTCCAGGACTTGCTACTCTGAAGTCTTAACTTGATTAATATTTGTAAATTATGCATTGTAGCATTCTGTTTCCATTCAACTTCATTTTTATGACTCTATCTTTTCCTTCTCTTTAAATTATATCATTTAACCTATTTGGTTTACTGTCTCGTCAGACATGAACTCACATATTTTACTCACAAGTAGAATATGGCAGTCATTTCAGCCATCAGGAAGCAGTAAAAAATGCTTTAAAATCCAGTGGACCATAACCTGCATACAGCTTAGTTAGAAACAACTGCCCTTCTTTTCTGGTGTCTTTTTTTTCCTATGCTGTATGTGTTTTTAAAAAGAATATGATAGCGCTTGCCTTTTTCCTACTGTCAGGTTGGTAGACTGAACACTCAGTCTTCCTGCCTGAACATTTTGTTTTGACTTAGGCCTATACAGAACTATCTGTATATTCCTTAGGATCCAGTTCCAGTTTTCCCAATGGTTATAATGGGAGACTGATACCTCAGAACTGTGGACGTGGGGGGTCAGCGTAGCTGAGTGGATAGAGCACAGGCTTGGGAGTCGGAATTACCTGGGTTCTAATTCTGGCTCTGCCACATGTCCGGTGTGTGACTTGGGCAAGTCACTTAACTTCTCTGGGTCTCAGTTACCTCATCTGTAAAGTGGGGATTAAGAGTGTGAGCCCCATGTGGGACAGGGACTCTGTCCAACCTGTTTAACTTGTATCTACCCTGGCTTTCGGAACAGTGCTTGACACGTAGTAAACGCTTAGCGAGTACCATAATGTAATGAAGACCAGTGGTCTTTTGAAAGCAGAAAAGACGCTGAATGCTCACCCTCCCCTCCGGAGTGTGGATTTCTGTAGCTCCTGGGAGGTCTCATCCGGTTTAATTCCCTTTGTTTGAACCTTGCACTTCTGTCCTCGAGCTTGTCGTGGTCAAGCTGTTTGAGCATTGGTGGCAGTGGTTTTTAGGAATGTCTTATGAAGTCCACCCAGGCACATCCACTGGGGGCTCACACAGCTGGGGGGGTGTTTCATTCTCATTTTGTCCCCCAGTGTTTTGAAAGTCTACAGGAATCACTCATCAGAGGCTTAGCCTTAATAATTTTTGTATATGTTAAGCATTTATTTTGTGCCAAGCACTGTACTAAGCACTGGGGTAGTTACAAGATTCAGACACAGTCCCTTTCCCACGTTGCACTCTCAGTCTGAGGGGCAGGGAGAACAGGTAGCCCGTTGTTGGTTAGGGATTGCCTCTATTTGTTGCTAAATTGTACTTGCCAAGTGCTTAGTACAGTGCTCTGCACACAGCAAGCGCTCAATAAAAACGATTGAATGAATAAGCAGGTATTTCAGTTTTCTCTGTTTGAAAAAATTGATTGCTCTTGCACTTGAATTTTTGCATCCTTTATTCACCCCCGCCCCCCAGCACTTATGTACCTATCCGTAATGCATTTATTTATTCATTCATTCAGTCAGTCATATTTATTGAGCATTTTATATTATTGTCTGACTCCCCCTCTGGCTCGTGGTGGGCAGGGAATGCGCCTCTCAACTCGGTTATACTGTACCCACCCAAGCACTTAGTACAGTGCTTCTGCACAGAGTAAGGGCTCAATAAGTACGATTGCTTGAAGTGTTAAATTCCTAAGGGAAGCCACATTTGTTGCGGCTGATTTTCATGTGCCCTTCTTATTCACTTTTGGGATCTAATTCCAATGGGTTGTCCACTCAAGCTTGGTTAATCTGATATGCCGAAATAGGATGTTACCAAATTTTGGCATACACCATGCCGTTTTCAGATAATATTGTAAACTTGTTTGCCGAGAGGTGTTAGAGAACTCCCTAGGCAAAATTCAGGCTTCTGTGGTCTTACTCCCGTCTCCTGTACCCCTAAAGGATTCCTAAAATAAGAGTCATGAGGGGCCAGAGCCTCATCCTAACCAAGATATTGTGTTCCATGTCTTAATGGGGGTGCGAGTGTTGAATCCTTTGAGACAAAGGGGAGAAAAAAGCATTAATTTGTTGAGGAAATTCTGCCTAACAAAGACAGGAGACTTAGCTGGATTCCCATGAAGCAGTGGTTTCTAAACACACAGCTTTAGCTGGCAGCCCTAAGCTCTTCTCTCCTTCCCCCCCCACCCCTCCACCCCAAATGTGCCTATTGCAAGGGCACAAGGACATCCGTCTGTGAGCTCAAAATAGTGTCCGGCCAAGGGCCTTCTCAACCCTGCCTCCAACACTCCTTCTTTTTGTCCTGTGTAACTCCAAATGTGCTCCAGGTCAGGGGATGATTGTCTTCTTCTCTCCCAAAACTAAGCAAGAAGGACTGCCCTGGATAGAGAGAGTTGAGTTGAAAGTGAGAGACACAGAAGGCACTTGCTTCACAACCATGGTTTCTTTTGTGATATTTTTCCATCCTTGTTTTCACTGTTCATGCATAAGCATCTTTATCTAGGTTAATCTAAGGGTTTTTTCCCTGCTGTCACTTGAGGATCTAGGAATTTTCCCTTAAGTTATTTTGAGCAACTGAGTTTCCATGAGACCCTCGATTTGTGACAGTCTTGGGGTGCTTCAGGTACTCTCTCCCCAAGTTCCCCCTCTGCAACAAAGCCAGAGTTTGTTTTTCAAAACTGTGTATTCATGTATGTATGCTGTGTTAATAAAGGGAATTATGTTCCCAAATAAGATCTGTAAATTAAGGTGGGTGTCCAAAGCAAATGAACAAAAGAAGACTGTTGAAGTGAGAAGTTGATTAAAATCACTTTGGCTTTGTGTTCTGAGTTTGTATTATGGCTTTTTTTTTTCCTGGGGGGGATTTGGGTTGTGTTTTGTTTGGTATGTGACTGAGTTTTCAATGAGAACCAGAGTACTAGTGTCTACCTAGGTGATTATTTCTAGCCCTGTCTTTGCTCGAGGTACTTAAGGAAGAATTTGAATGCAAACGTAACTTTTCCCCAACTTCTGAGCAGCAGATTATTCCTCTGCCAAATGAGGTTTAGTGGGATTATTCCCTGTTTCTTGATATGGCAGAATTCCAGACAAACGTGTGAACGGCCTAGCTTTAGTACCATCTGGAATTCACAAAGACCGGCACTGCTGGCTGTCACCTTGAAACACTTATTGATAAGAGAGATTTTCCCCAAACCTGTTAAGCGCTTTTCTTAGTTTATAAAGCTCATTATTCATTATTCTTTTTTTAATCATAAAGTATTCCAAGGTGCCCATGCAACGATGAAATGAAACATTAACGTGTTATTTATGTGAGATTCTTTTAGGGAATACCTCTTTTGGTTCAAACATGAAATGTCTGATGATATTCTGTAAACGTGTTCTCATGGCAAAATTAGTCAAGATCTGTGTTGACACATTATATATTTGCAGTAAGATATATTTTCTAAATAGCTTGTCTTTATAGTTAGGACCAGCATTTTTTCCCCTTTTCATTGAGAAATATCCTAATTCTTCAACTTTTGCAGACAGAACGTGGGCAAAAGCACTCCAGAGCGTTGGTTTTCCTCATGCTTATCAAGATTTCCATTTCAGGTTCTTCCATAGTTTGAGTATGTGTCTCCAATGCCAGATGGCACAGTTTCTGAGGGACGAGCTAGCTTTTGCTTAGAAGTAATACTGACAAACAATACCAAATTAGCATAAGCAAATGTCACTGAGTTAACACAAAGCCAACACTCTTTATGTCTTTTCTTCTTTTCCTAGGCCATGGGCGTTGAGAGTGACCAGGAGATTGTGCAGATGATTGGTACAGAGGAGCACGTGATGGCTGCCTTTGGCCCCAGCTTGGAAGAGTGCCAGAAAGCTCAGATTTTCACACAAATGCAGGTGTGTCTTGTCGCATCGTACCCAGCCATGAAATGAAAAGACATCAGGGACTTCTCAATGTCCATTTATACACGATTGACTCTGGGCATTATGGGCGGGAAGCTTGCTTTAGTGGGTGGTTCATGAAATGGGAGGAAGGTTGTACCTGCGAAAAGAAAATGTCTTCTCAGGATGTCTGACTGGGAGGAAGGGCACATAGCCAAGGGACTTTTGTTCAAGAAAGAAACCAGGGAGTCTATTCCTTTCTTAATGTGCTTGATCGAGAGCTCATTGACTGTTACTAGAATGGGTGAGTTTTGTGCTAGTTGAGGCATTTTTCCAGGTTTCCCAAATCTGAGTTGTTTTTTTAGTTTGTCCCCGTAGTTTCCCTACTCCTGTCGCCCAGTTGTGTGGGGTTCTTTCCATCTTCCTGACTTCACCCAAAAAGAACTGTTTCAAGAGGAACCTCTGAAACCCTCTATACAATCAAAAATTTGTGGCTCTCCCACTTCAGAGTCTATTTTTTTCCTCTTTGTTTCTCTAAACTCTTTCCAAGTTCTGCTACTGCAGATCTCTTCTGGGTGTTTTCACTCTCCTTGTCCACCCAACCGATCAGTTTCTCTGTCCTTTGGACAGTCTTCGGGGCTGCAAGCAGTCTAATCCGGTTAGCTTTTTTGTTTATCTTTTTACTTGTCTGTCTTTCAACCCTGATTGGCTTTAGGTGAGCTTCTTGGATGTGTTATCACCATCAGTGTTATTTATTGAGTGCCTATTGTGTGCAGAACACTGTACTAAGCACTTCAGAAAATACAGCAGAATTGGTAGATACATTCCCTCCTTTCCTACATCAGTTTGCCTCCCCTTCCTCTATTTTTACACAAATGTGCATATCTGGCAGTGATTCCCTATGACTGTTTCCCTCCTTTCTGAATGGTTTTCTCCTTGTCCTCTGTCTGCTTTTTCTTTTTCTATGCTCCTTCTACTAGCTTCTCTGCCTGCGTGTCCCCCGTGGATGTGAGTCTCCTTTCCGTCTCCTAGTATCCTTTTTCTAGTGTAGTTGTTCTTCTTTTCTCTTCCTGTCTTGCTCTCCAGTATCTTTTCCCTGCGTTTGTTTCCTTCCCTTCATTTCCCTCAGGACTGTTTGGACTGTCCGGTTGTGTTTTTCCGTGACTCAGTTGATCTCTTGTCTTACTTCACCACGTTTTTCATCCTCTGTATTTCTCCCACTATCCCCTTCTTATCCAAGCCTTCTGCTTCTCTTTATTTTGCAAGGCTCTTCTTTGGTGAGGCATTTCCAGAGAAAGGCACATGTGGTCCAAATGAAGATCAGTTGGAACTTGGTTCCCACCCCAAAAAAGGTTTGCAGGCAGGTCCTCAATCGTAGATGCTGCCCCAAGGTGGACATGATCTTAAAGTGAAACTTTAAGGCTCTATGTACCAGGTGTCACCCTGAGGTTGCTGGGTTTGAGAGCAATTTGACTGTAAAATAGCAGGGGCACAACCTGCCCCTTTCCTAGCTTCTTGCCCGGAGTCACCCTCTTTGAAATAATTGATTCTGGAGCAGCCGCTCTGACACTTATTGTTTTACTGGTATAGGGTTCCAAACTATTCTGACTTCCTTTCATCTCCGGTTTTTAAAAAACCCTGTGTTAAAGAAAACTCACAGGGTAAAACACGCCATCCTCAACCCCACACACGGGCACAGTAACCATTTCTAGAACAGTGTCCAGCGCTTAGAACAGTGCCCAGCACTTAGAACAGTGCTTTGCACATAGTAAGCGCTTAATAAATGCCATCATTATTATTATTTCTGGTAATACCATGCCGTACTGTATCCACACAGGCTTGTGTTTCCAGGTGAACCTTCCCAAACAGCATTCTAGACAAAATGCGTAGGGCCCTCTAGACTGTAAGCACATTATGGCCAGGGAATGCATCTGCTAATTCTGTTGTATTGTACCCTCCCAATCAGTACGATTGATTGATTGAACACACCCACGATTAGGGGTTGTTGCACTTCCGACTTTGACCCTATACCATTGCATATGCAGTGTGGCCCTCTGGTACCTGGAGGTACTCAGCAAAATTCTCTTGACAGTCTATTTCAAAGAAGAGGAATGCAAGGAGACCTCAGCCTCCCATGAGCTTTGGGAACAGTGTTTATCGTATTATGGTTTAATTGAATTTTCTAGCATGTTTGTCATGCGCTTCCCTCCAAAACCAGACTCCCAGATAGATGGGATCACATCAGGATTTACCGAAGGGATTTCACGTACTCTATATGTTGCCGATTTGTACTTCCCAAGTGCTTAGTACGGTGCTCTGCACACAGTAAGTGTTCATAGGTAGGAGGTTGGATGGGGGGGCCCAGACCAGGCCCCAGGCTCCCAGGAGGACTTCAGGTGGGGCGGGAGTCTTCCCGGAGGAAGAGTTGCCCTCAGCCCTGCCCCTTGGGAGGAGAGGGTGTGGGCCCACTCTCCTGAAGAAAGGGGTCATGGGTTGGAGCCTGCCACCCATACAGAGAAGCAGCATGGCTCAATGGAAAGAGCCCGGGCTTTGGAGTCAGAGGTCACAGGTTCAAATCCCTACTCTGCCAATCATCAGCTGTGTGACTTCGGGCAAGTCACTTCACTTCTCTGGGCCTCAGTTACCTCATCTGTAAAATGAGGATTAAGACTGTGAGCCCCGTGTGGGACAACCTGATCACCTTGTAACCTCCCCAGTGCTTAGAACAGTGCTTTGCACATAGTAAGCGCTTAATAAATGCCATCATTATCATTATCATTATTATAATTATAAATGCGATTGAATGAATGAATGGGACTGTCTTATTTTTTTAACTTTATACTGCCCCATGTGGCACAGATAGTAGCTTCCTTAAATACTATTTAGTGATGTTAATGATGATAATGTCATTTTAACATTAATATGAATAGCACATCAATGTTATAGGCCCTGAAGTATATAGGAAACAAAGTGAGGAGACAGAGGATGTGGGGAGGCGGACCCAAAAAAACAAAGATGGAAGAGGCGAGAGAACTTCTGGCTTCAACAATTTTGACTCACGTTCCGGTAAGTAATGGCTTTTGTATGTAACTTAAAACTGAGGTATGTTAAGTCAGTGTGGTTTCTTCATTCGTTCTCAGTGATCTTCATACCAAAAGCCTGGAGGCCAAGAGTGATTCTGTGATCTCATCCCAAAAGGAAGGATTCTAAATAGAATCTAAACTTTAACTGAACATACCTCAGAAATATCAACAATGATAGCACCCAATCTAGAATGTGCTAATCCAGAGAGTGACAGAACAGTGAAGGTAACCTTTGGACTTGCTTCCACAAACTGATGCCAATTGATGGAGGAAGTGGCAGGCCCTAAAGGCCTTTGGGAGCTAGAACAGAGCAGGAAACTGATCCGGGATAACAACAAGCCGCAGCCTCCATCTCCAAAGACAAGGAAGTAGGCTACGTGGAAGAGAAGGAGAATATTAGCTTTCACTTATGGAAGCCCCATCAGGAAGAGCTCATCCCATCACTTAGGAACTGGAGAACTACATACAAGGCCCTGGCCTGGTCAAAGGTGACCACCAGAACCCCATTGCCCAAGAGGTTGTGGAAGCTCCCTCCCCAAAGGCTTTGTAAATCAGAGAACCCAAATAACTGGAATGGTTTCGCTCCTGTACAAGCCGGAAGCAAGTGGATGGGCTAGGTGATCCCTTGCAATCCTTATCATCTGAAGCATTGTCTGAATGCCCCCTAAAAAGTTGTTTCGTGGATTTGTTTTGACCTTTTTAATTGGTGCAGAAATAAGTGATTTGGGTAGCAAATGCCAGTGACTGGGCCCCACCGTGGGCATTTTGTCCACAGCTATTACTGCTCATCTGAAAAATGTGTCTGGAAGTGCCTGTCCAGGCTAGTGCAAAAGAAAGCAAACAGTGATTTTGCTGACTCCACAAAATCAGATTCACAAAGTTTATTTTTTCTCTTTTGGTATAGTGACAAAAATGATAGGAAGGTGAGATCTTACCACACATGGGAGAATAAGACAATAGTAAATATACTAGTTCAAAGCCAAGAGCTGTGTAACTTTATTATCGTCGTGTTGATTTTATTAGTTTTCCACTCATGCTCGAAACCTGAGCTTTCCAGTATAGGTCACTTGTAGTCCGGCTGTAAGATGCCAGGAGAAATCCTTTAAAGACCTAGCTTTCTCCCAACCTTTCTTGATGTCTAAAGTCTTACATGTAGAAAATGACAATGAAACCTTTTTGCTAGTCTCTTCCCAGATTTTCAAAAAGAAAAAGGAAAATAAATTGACCCAGTGCAAAGTTTAAGGACATTTAAGAGTGGGGCAGTCTCTGTGGGACAATTCATTTTAAAGAACACGTCAATTTCCGGCCTCATTATTTAGGAGATTTCTTTAATTAAAAGACAAAGTAGCAGGACTCTTGTCCATTTTATTCAAGAGTCCTCAACATTCTCTTCATTTTGGAACAATCAAAAATTCAGTTAAAAAAGGGAAGGGGAACTAGGTTTCTATCCAAAACGTTAAATATAGTCATGGCAGATAGAAGCACATGAAACAGATTTATCCTATATGCAAACTGTGGAAAATAATTTGTGGAAATATAGCAGATCTTTAAGCATTTGTACATTTGATGGTTGAGAAAACAGGTTGCTCAGCATTCAAACTAGAAAAATTTGAATTAGTAATTAGATACAGACTAATAATGCAGTATGTTTCCATAATATCCATTGTGTACTCCTTGTCTCTGTGGTTCATTTATTTAATATGTCCCGATGAAGATATTAGGGGGCTTATCCTTCTTTTAACTTTTTGGGTTGCAGGTAAAGGAATTTAATTTTCGTGCCAAGTGTATCTACACTGCAGTGATGGTGCGCAGAGTAATTCTGGCCCAAGGAGATAATAAAGTGGATGACCGAGACTATTATGGCAATAAGCGACTGGAATTAGCAGGACAAGTGAGTGAATCCTTAGGCAAATGAAGTTTTCTGATGGTTTTGTATTTATATTGATGTCTGTCTCTCCCCTTGCTGTGGGCAGGGACAGTGTCTGCCAACTCTGTCGTACTCTTCCAAGTGCTTAGTACAGTGCTCTGCACGTAGTAGATGCTCAGTCAATACCATTGATGATGATGATGATGTTTTTCTTAAAGGTTAGCTTAGCCAGTGTTTACTTTTTCTCAGTTAACTTATTTCGTTTGGGAAGGAAAGGCTAGGCGGTAATTGAATCAGCTGTGCCAAAATGAAGTTACCACCTTTACACATAGAATTATTTCGTGTCACTGCCTGAGGTTCCTGCAGACCTGGAAGTGCATGACTGAAAGGGAAAAACTCATACTACCCCCATGTCAATCAATCAGTGGTATTTATTGAGTGCTTACTGTGTGCAGAGCACTGTACTTAGTGTTTGGGAGAGTATGTTACAACAGTAAACAGTCACATCCCCTGCCCACAATGAGCTTACAGTCCAGAGCAGGGAGACAGGCATCAATACAAATAAATAAAATATAATTACAGATAGGTACAAAAGTGTTGTGGGCTGGGATGGGGGAAGAGCAAAGGTAGCAAGTCAGGGCAACGCAGAAGGGAGATGAGGAAAAGTGGGACTTAGTCTGAGAAGGCCTCTTGGAGGAGATGTCCCTTCAATAAGGCTTTGAAGTGGGGCAGAGTAATTGTCTGTCGGGTTTGAGGAGGGAGGGCGTGGGCTAGGGGTCGGCGGCGAGACAGGCGAGATTGAGGCCCAGTGAGAAGGTTAGCACTAGGGGAGCGAAATGTACAACTTGGTTGTATTGTACTCTCCCAAATGTTTAGTACAGTTCTCTTGAGAAGCAGCATGGCCTAGTGGATACAACATGGGGCTGGGAGTCAGAAGGACCCGAGTTCTAATCCCAGCTCTGCCACTTGTCCGCCGTGTGACCTTGGTCAAGTCACTTAAATTCTCTGTGCCACACAGTTCCTTCATCTGTAAATGGGATTAAGACTGTGTGTGAGCCCTATGTGGGACAGGGACTGTGTCTAGCCTGATTATGTTGTATATACCAAGCGCTTAGTACAGTGCTCTGCACACATTAAGCACTCAATAAATAAAACTGAATGAATATACCACAGTAGTAAGCACTTAACAATTACCACAATTATTATTGTTGTCATTATTATTATTATTGTTGTTGTTGTTGTTCTTATTCTCTGCACACAGTATAAATACCATTGATTGGTTGATTAACCTAATTATCTTCTATCTAACCCAGTGCTTGGCACATAGTAAGCCTTTTACAAATACGACAATTATCATTATAAATTTTTATGACTTTGCCACCCACTCTGCAGAGGTCATCATGTCCTCTTATGCTACCTGTTGCATTAAGTTGAAGCCCTCTGGGAACTCATTGTGCAAGTATAAAATATTGTTCAATGCTAAATAATAATAATTGCTGGCAGGGTAGTATCTCCCCAGCTTTAGATGTGGCATTTTAATGACCCTATTATATATACTGACTTAACCCATGAAGCCAACCAGAGACATGTGCCTTTAGCCTACTAACAGGAACAGGCCAAAGGATGAATTTCTGCAGTTGATGCAGTGCACTTGGAGAGAGAGAAAAATTTGGGAAGTGTCTTCCTTGTTGTATTTGGCTTTAAATCTAAAACTGTCAAAGCTCACTGTGGGCAGGGAGTTATGTTTTACTCTCCCAAATGCTTAGTACAGTGCTCTGTACAGAGTAAGCGTTCAGTAAATATGGTTAATCGTTAGAAGCCAAGAAAATGGCAGATATCTCCTGGAGTTGTCATGCTTGCCAGCAAATGAGAAATTGGTAATTCTACAACCTTGAGGGTAACCGCAGAAGAGTTGAGTGAATCCGTGCCGTTGGATTTAGATCTCCTGTTTTCTTGTTACTTCAAGACTCTTCCTGGGAAAGTGAGCTTTTGACCTCCTTTTATTTTCAGCAAAGCTTGATAGACAGTAGTGGGCTAAATGAAATGTTCAAGAAAGTGAATTATGCTTTTTTTCCCATGAACTCCAGTGCTTAGCAAAGTTCCTGGTACACAGTAAGCGCTTAACAAATACCATAAAAAAACCCCTTTGATTTATACACTTTTTCAGCTAGAAGACACGCGTACTCCTTCGTGAACACTTATTTTATTTTCATTCCTATAATTTGGATGAACGGTGCGGTGAGGGGGGAGACGATCCTGTTGCTTTAATAATTCCAATGAAAATGAACGTTTCCCCTGAGCCCGGAAAACATAGCTTTATAAACAACCTAAATACAGAAGAGGCATTGTGTTGGTAAAATTGCGTGAAAACAATAGCAGCTAATTTCACACCCCATGGGACAAGGAACTATGAAATGTGCTTTAGCTTTAGATAACAGAGTTGTGTCCAGTGGCCAAGCTGGTTTACAGAGCTTTCTCTGAGTGCTTCTGCCACTGGAGGTTTGGTAGGCCAGCCGCCAGTGGAGGTGTGAGCAAAACCGACCCATTTCAGGCTTAATCTCTTCACCTACCTTTTCTCTCTCTGTAATGTGTTCATTATTTGCCGAGCATTACTCTATTCTTTGTCTGCAAATTTTTTGTTTCTAATGCAGCTTGCTTTGTATGGGTGAGATATGGAACAGCCCCAAAATCCGGCACCCTGGAAAGCAAGGGATTTCTACCCGGTGACAAAAGAATACCGCCTTGACTTCAGAGATTGCCTAATCCCAGCTGTTCTGATAATGTAATTAAGGCTGCCTAATGTCTTTAATTTTGCAACCAGTTTGTGTGAAAAGGAGAATTTGGCACTCCGAGGGCTTAAATACTAAATAGCAAGCTCAAGAAGCCTAATTAGAATTCTCTGACATTAAGCTAATTGGTGAAACTGTATTTCAGCAGCTTAACTTCTTTATTAATTTTTTTTCCAGAGCATTTTCATTGAAAATCAATTGATGAGCTGTCAGTATTTTTTTTTCCTTAAATATAATGTGCTCTTTAGTGCTACAGCCTTTACACAGGCTGAAAGGCCTTGGACTAGCTATGAAAGGTATTGAATATTATCATCAGCATTCCATCCCTTTCCTTTTAATCATTTTACTCTTGACCTAAATAATGTGGTTATTGTGTGACTTGGCCTTGCAGTTACTCCCTGCTCTGTTTAGAGAGCTTGTGAATTGGGAAGCATTCTTCTCCAGTCTTACTTTTGGAGTGGATTGAAATAGACAAAGTTAGGGACCGAGAAATGCCGTTAGGGACTGAGAAATATATTAATGTGTTGGTGAGTGTGGGGTACAACTTCTTTTGACAGCACTTACTCTTTGCTTGTATAGAAGGACTTTTTCTGTGTGTGTTTGGGTCTCCTGACTCAGAGTATTCAACTGCGCTTCCAGTCGAAAGTTTTTTTGCTTGGATCCAGTGGCTAGTGGGGAAGGAAGGGACACCATGGGAAACTGAGCAGGGAATTTCGGGGAGATGGGGACATGGAAGAGGCAGTCTTCAAGAACTAACAGATCAGTATGAAAGTGTTTTGAATCTTCTCAACCGGGATTAGAAACTCTCCTGTCCTAGAGACCTTGGGAAAAGTGAGGCTGGGTGTCCATTTTAGGAGGCTGTGAGGGCTATTGCTCTCATGGGTTTGGCACCTCTATTCATGGTGGTTTATGTGGCCTTCTCCTGTTTTTAAAATTTCATTCTCAAGGATATTTTGCCTAGCATTTTAACACACTGAGTGGTGGCTTAGGACAAAACCTGTGTTCCATTTTTTGTTTTTGCCCATTAGCCGATCTTCAATCATGCCAAAATTTTCATTTTGATCAGTAGAAGAAAAAATATTTCACCAATCCAATCTAAATTTTCAAATGTCTTTAATATTAATGTTTCCATCCATATTTGCAGCTCCTGTCTCTTCTTTTTGAAGACTTATTCAAAAAATTTAACTCTGAAATGAAAAAGATTGCTGATCAGGTCATTCCTAAGCAACGGGCAGCCCAGTTTGATGTGGTGAAACATATGCGCCAAGATCAAATCACCAATGGCATGGTAAATGCCATCTCTACAGTGAGTACTCGCTGGTTATTGTCAGTTGATGATTTCAGTATAAATTCCATAATTGCATATACCTTAAATACAGGGTGAAATGTAAAACAGAAAAATGCGTATTGTAATAGAAATATAAATAGCTTGTTCAGTCTCTGAATTGTTGTTACCAAAGGCTTCTGTCACTAAAGTAATTGTAGTATCATATAAGTAATATAATGAAGTAATTTCTCCACGTAGGGGGAAAAATCTGTTGGTTTTGCATTGAAACCAATCTTCATTTTTTTCTTTTAAACAAATACACTGTAACAAAATTGAGATACTGCATCTACACATGTAGGCTTATTGATTAGGCAACTTTTGCTTAATTCAACATTCCTCAGTGTAGGTGTAAATTCTTCAGTGGGGTATCAGCTCTTCTGCACATTTGTGAATTAATTCCTTCGCCACTCCAACGGGCATTCAGGGCCATAAAGCCATTCAAAGGGTATTATCAGCTATGCTTTCTGTTTTTGTTATGTCAAATGTAAAGGTCAGTCTGATGAAGTCTGTTTGACTTTTTGTTCACCAGACACAAAATTTGGATGGGATTTTACTTCCAAGTGGTAACAAAGAAGTCCTGTAGAACATTTGTTGATTTTCTTTGACAGTGGAAGAGTCAGTGGCCATCTTGTTGAGATTTAGGACACTGGAAATTTACAGAAGTTTTTTCAGGTGGCTCTGCAAATTAACATGAGTGTTCTGATAGGCAAATTTAACAGAGTCCAGGGCATGATGGTGTTTGGGCTTGTGACAGGAACAGCATAGCCCACAATCAGACTGTGAGAAGACTATATACATATGAGTTGGAGATCACGAAAGAATATGAAAAAAATTCTCCATGGTTAATATGAAAAGAAGAAGAGGATGAATCCTTGTATTTAATCTTCTTTTCTGCCTAGGCCGACCCCTTAAAATAAGTATTTGGGTAGGAATATGAGGTATTTTGTAGGCTAATGAAGCCAAGAAATCCTTTTTGCTTTTGATGGTGTCGAGCTGCGTTATCCAGAGGAGGTGTGGTACAGAACAATAAGCAGCACTGCAGATTCTGTGCCTAAGTTACCTCTCCCCTTAGATTAGCTGGCAGAGCCTGGACAAATGATCCAACTCTCTGATTCTGGGCAAGTCACAGTCAGCTGAATCCAGTCACCAGCTTGGGTTCAACATTAATTTGTCTCCTAGAGGAGGTAAATTCTGAGTGTCTTGTCAGTTTTCTTCCCTCCCTTATGTAGTTTACACCTATAGAGTTCTAAAACCAGCACGGACTTCCCATTCTCTTCCTTATCATACCTCGATTGTCATTCCCTATTGATCTCCCCTGTGTTATCTATGCTACCATAGGTTGCTGTCTTCTTATGGCTCCATGCAAATTACTTCTCTCACCTTGACTTTCCATACTAGAAGACTGCAACCCATCAAGTCTTCCATTAGTTAACAGCCCAGCAATGTGGGTCTAGGTACCCCAGTACTTTAAAAAAAATTGGAATCTAGTAACTATCCAAAACTTGGGAAGCAGCATGGCATAGTGGATAGAGCATGGGCATAGGAGTCAGAAAGTCTTGGGCTCTAATCCCGCTCCACCACTTGTGTGCTACGTGATCCTGGGCAAGTCACTTCACTTCTCTGTGCTTCAGTTACCTCATCTGTAAAATAGGGATTAAGACTGAGCCCCACGTGGGACAGGACTGCATTCAACCTGATGACCTTGTATCTACCCCAGTGCTTAGAACAGTGCTTGGCACATTGTAAGTGCTTAACAAATACTATCATTATTATTAGTATCATTATTGCCTTGGGAAGGCATATTACAATTTTATGTCTTGATTTTTTTTTTGCTTTCTCTTCTTTTGCCAGCAAAACAAAATAAAAACTTGTAAGAAATAATTATTGCGGTATTTGTTAAGCACTTACTATGTGCCAGGCACTGTACTAAGTATGTGCTGGGATAGATACAGGCTAATCAGGTTGGACACAATCCCTGTCCCTCCTGAAGATCACAGTCTTAATTCCCCATTTTACTGATGAGGGAATTGAGGCACACAGAAGTAAAGTGACTTGCCCATGGTCACCCAATAGACAAGTGGTGGAGCCGGGACTAGAAGCCAGGTACTTCTGATTCCCATGCTCTATCCACTAGACCAGCAAAATTAAAAGGAATTCACTGTAGCATTCTTTCTCAGTACTTTGGTTTACCCTTCCTTCAGTGTTGAAACTGTCACGCTTTGAAATGGCAGCCACTCTCCATAAGGGAGCATATTCATTCAATCGTATTTATTGAGTGCTTACTGTATGCAGAACATTGTACTGAGCTCTTGGGAAGTACAATTCGGCAGTCTGCCACACATTTTTAATTTGAGTTCATAATTAAAACTCCAGCAGCTGTCTTTTGTCGGGGTTATTACTAATCATCACCAAAATCATCATTGTGCAAGCCTCGTGTTTTGCAGTAAAGGAGAGGTTCATAAAAGGGGAAAAATATACAAGAGACACTTCAAACAAAGATTAGGTTTATCTTACCAATAATTTACCCCCCAAAGTTCTTCATCTATAAACATGCTATTTTTTCTCTCTCTCATGTCTTCTTCCTCTTCTTTTGCGGGAGAAAAATTGGCTTTACATCCCAACTTCAGTCAGTGGTATGTATTGAGCACTTACTATGTGAAGAGTACTGTACTAAGTGCTTGGGATAGTACAGTATAACAGAGTTGGGAGACACAGTCCCTGTCCACAAAGAGTTTACAGTCTTTAAGGACAAGCTTCTAGCTTCCATCTGCCCCAAGCATTGTTTGATTATGATTAATAGCAAATTCTTCACTTTTTTGAAAATCAGTTAGTGATTCTTCTCTTTTAAAAGAAACACAAGTCTCAGGAAGAATTATCTGTGGTACCTTCATTGTAGCAGTCTGTGGGAATCATCTCTCCAGGTTGCTTTGGGAAAACATTCAACAGTAATGCTAATGGCATTTGTTAATAGTAATAATGGTGATGGCATATATTAAGCGCTTACTATGTGCAAAGCACTGTTCTAAGTGACTTCTAGACTGTGAGCCCACTGTTGGGTAGGGACCGTCTCTATATGTTGCCAACTTGTTCTTCCCAAGTGCTTAGTACAGTGCTCTGCGCACAGTAAGCGCTCAATAAATACGATTGAATGAATGAATGACCAGGAAATGCGACCAGTGTTTATTCCTCATATCTGCTCTTTGGCCTTGTAGGGAAACTGGTCCTTGAAGAGATTCAAAATGGACCGTCAAGGAGTGACCCAGGTATTGTCCCGTCTGTCATACATCTCTGCTCTGGGCATGATGACCAGGATCTCTTCTCAGTTTGAAAAGACGAGGAAAGTGAGCGGTCCACGCTCCCTCCAACCTTCTCAGTGGGGGATGCTCTGCCCATCGGATACTCCTGAAGGAGAGGTAAGATACTGGGAGAGTCCCTGAACATTTAAGAGGGCGGCAGCGGTGTCTGAGTGTCTGATCCCTTACTGTGCATCCTTTTGTCAGCGCCATTCCTGATTGAGTAAAAAACTGAGGACTGACCACAAGATAATTCGTTTTAAGAATTCACAAAAATGTAGTTTTTCCTAGCCACATTTGTAAACTGTGCTTTTAAGATTCAAATGTATAACTTGACTCAATTGAAGTGAAACTTCTCCATCATTTTTTCCAAATTTTTGGTTTCCCGTATTGGCAGTCATTTTTAAGTTGAGTTGTTTTTCTCCATTAGTTATTTGGGATTTTGACTTTAGAAACCAAATGTCCTGATTTATTGGCAGTATCTAATGCTGTAGTCCATCTAGCTAACAGTGAATGAAAATAAAACTCCATATTTGTAAAATAATCCTATTGATTCTTAGGAATGTCTCCATCCCTTTGTTTTGCAGGCTTGTGGGTTGGTCAAAAACCTGGCTCTGATGACGCACATTACTACCGATATGGAAGACGGACCCATTGTTAAATTAGCCAATAACCTAGGAGTGGAAGATGTTAATTTATTATGCGGTGAAGAGCTATCTTACCCAAATGTATTCCTTGTTTTTCTCAATGGTTGGTATCTCGTCATAGATCTTTTACTATCTCATAAGTAGTATTGAAGCAGTGTGGCTTAGTGAAAAGAGCACAGGCCTGGGAGTTAGAGAACCTGGACTTTATTCTCAGCTCTGCCACTTGCCTGTTGTGTGACCTTGGGGAAATCACTTAACTTCCCTGGGCCTCAGTTTCCTCATCCATAAAGTGGGGATTAAATACCTGTCCTCTCTCCTATTTACACTGAGCCTCATGTGAGAATCTGCCCTATGTGATTTGTCTTGTTTCTAGAGAAGCAGTGTGGCTCAGTGGAAAAGAGCCCGGGCTTTGGAGTCAGAGGTCATGGGTTCAAATCCCTGCTCCGCCAATTGTCAGCTGTGTGACTTTGGGCAAGTCACTTAACTTCTCTGGACCACAGTTACCTCATCTGTAAAATGGGGATTAAGACAGTGAGCCTCCCGTGGGACCACCTGATCACCTTGTAACCTCCCCAGAGCTTAGAACAGTGCTATGCATATAGTAAGCACTTAATAAATTCCATCATTATTATTATTACCCAGTGCTTAGTGCAGTCCTTGGCACAAAGCAAATACTTAAGAAATAACACAGATACCACTATAGCAGTTTGATGGGGCTTTGTTTCATTTGAATAATAATAATGGCATTTGTTAAGCACTTACTGTGTGCCAAGAACTGTTCTAAGCGCTGGACTTTGGTGGAAATAAAGCAATGCAATGTAGGTCTTCAGAAATTTTCACGGAAAGTGTCGAATAAAATATAAAGTGATTCTACAAGTTAATCCAGCATTTGTATTTGGGGAGAAACTCTTTTAAAGCGGTTTATAATAATTGTGGTGTTAAGTACTTACAATGCCTCAAGCACTGTTCTAAACGCTAGGGTAGATATAGGCTAATCAGGTAAGATACAGTCCCTGTCTCACTCAGGGGCTCACGGTCGAAGTAGGAAGAACAGGTATTTAATCCCCATTTTACAGATTCATTCAATCGTATTTATTGAGCGCTTACTGTGTGCAGAGCACTGTACAGATGAGGAAACTGAGACCCAGAGAAGTTAGGTTATTCATCCAAGTGCCAGAGGTGTGATTGGAACCCAGTTCCTCTGACTTTCAGGCCTGAGCTCTTTCCACTAGACCACCTGAAGGACCAGGAAAAGTGGAAGCAGGCTTCCTCAGGCTCAGCTGCCCCAAGGTGGTCCTGGTGCTTGGTGGGTTGGGATCAGCTGTGAAAACTGGGGTCTGGTGGGATCCCTCATTGCTACTTCCACCTCCGGCGGGGGCCCGAAAGGTGTTGAAGGGAGATCCTCGTAAACCTGACCTCTCTGTTTCCAGCAACAGCCTTGTAGTTTGGAACTCCCACCCCTCAAACCCAACTTGTGCCAGCGTCGTGCCCCTTTGCCCTATGACACCACCAATCAATCAATCAATCATATTTATTGAGCGCTTACTATGTGCAGAGCACTGTACTAAGCGCTTGGGAAGTACAAATTGGCAACACATAGAGACAGTCCCTACCCAACAGTGGGCTCACAGTCTAAAAGTCTGCACCACCAGTCTGCCCATCTCCCGCTGGCCCTCCTACGCACTATCTCATCATCGGCTGAGCTGTGAGGATGGATGACTGGGAAATGTCATGCCTGTTGTACTGCTGTACAGCCCTGGCAAAGACCAGAGCCGTAAATATTGGGGTTCGTGGGTGGGTT
Organism: Tachyglossus aculeatus; assembly: GCF_015852505.1. Lineage (NCBI taxonomy): Eukaryota > Metazoa > Chordata > Mammalia > Monotremata > Tachyglossidae > Tachyglossus > Tachyglossus aculeatus. The sequence goes on from NC_052079.1 coordinate 45,086,838, forward strand.
TTTTTCAATCAATCCAATCAATCGTATTTATTGAGCGCTTACTGTGTGCAGAGCACTGTACTAAGCGCTTGGGAAGTACAAGTTGGCAACATATAGAGACAGTCCCTACCCAGCAGTGGGCTCACAGTCTAAAAGGTTTTTGGTTTGTACGCCAAACTGTATCCCAAAGCAGCCATAGTATTAATTTCATTTTTTAATGTGTATAATATTGCATACTTTATATTGATCAGGTAATATCCTGGGTGTTATTCGAGACCATAAGAAGCTAGTGAACACATTTCGACTGATGAGGAGAGCTGGATATATCAATGAATTCGTTTCAATCTCAACAAATCTTACCGATCGGTGTGTCTACATTTCCTCCGATGGAGGGAGATTATGCAGGTAGTTTTTTAAAATTCCTTGTTCTGTTCAATTCTCTAAGGTGTTTCCTTCGGTTTTGGAGCCATTTCAGTTTGTCTGAAAGACATCATTCAAAGGCAGTGACATCATAAATCTATCTGTAAGGCATAATAAAGCTTTTCCTATACTCAGCTAGTGTGGAAACTTAATTGCGTTTTGTTCCTCACTTATTTAAACGCATGATCATCTTATAAAGAAACAGTAAAAGAAGTGTTCAGGGTATTGTTGGTTGATATCTAAATTTCATCTGCTAAACAGTGGAGTAGATACAATATAATCAGGTCAGACAGTCCCTGTCTCACAAGGGCCCACAGTTTAAGAAAAGAGGGGAAGCAGGTATTTAATCCCCATTATACATAGGAGGAAATTGAAGCACAGGTATGTTAAATGACTTGCCCAATGTCTCCTAACTCTCAGCCTTATGCTCTTTCCACTAGGCTATGCTGGGTCTCCTATTTTCAGGTTTCCATCTCCCATTGCTCCGTTTGAGGATTATTTCCACACACTGGAGTTTGTATTTTTTTTAGGCATAATTTCATTTAATTTCTCCGATGAATTTTCAACCAACCTTGCTTCCTACATCGATATTTTCTCTGATATTTTCCTCCCCCAAATTTGGTCTAACATCTCAGCATTTTATCAGCATATTCTTTTGTCCTCTCCCGGGGTGTCAGTGAAAGCGTTGACTAAGACATGACCGAAAAGAAATTCAAACGACTCTTTTCTTCCCCGCTTTTCATTAACCCTTGTTTGTGCTTCGGCAGCCAATTTTCGGTCTTGCGGCAGTGCCCCTTGCCGGGTCAGAGTGAATTAATTTGGGGAGGAGGAAAATGAAGTTCATGTTCAAGGGCAGGCTGTGAGGAATTTTTGTTCCAGTACATGCCCTCTAGTGAAATTTGGCCTACTGCAAAAGAGGCAGGATTACTTTTCTGTGGTATCATTATAAACTTGTGCTTACTTAGCTCTGGCAGAAAAGGTTTAGTGGTATCCAGAGGATCAAGTGCACCCCAGCAGAGGCAGAGGAATCTGTTCTCCATTCTGCCTGGCCCCTTCTGGCCCTTTTCGATTTGAAAACCAGGAAATCAAACCAAACGGGAGAGGTACGGCAGACTTTTACGGTATTTTTCCTTTCCAGAAAAGGCTAGAGGGTGAATTTCCTGTGGTTCTCCGTGGAGAGCTTACCCAGTTCATTTTTCAGGGACTTGCTTGGTGGCCCTTTGTGATTGTACATCTCTTCTTAACCATTTCAAAGTGCCCATTAGTCCTCAAACAGTTATTTGGACTTTAGAGAGGAGTGAACAAGTATCTCGTGGTTATTTGCTGCCCTCTGTAAGAGCTGCTTGTCCAAATAGCAACAGCCCTTGACGTTTTGCTCTCGCATGCCATCCTTTGTGTTAGTGCTTCCTCGTGGTGAAGTCCCCAGAGAGTATGTCACCACTGACAGTTACAGGTTAATCTAACAGAAAATGGAGCTTGAAAGCTTCTTCTAGCTTAGACCATGACATCCCACAAAGCAAGAAATGACATCCTACATCTAACCAGTCTTTCTTGTGGATGGTGGCAGTGCAACTAAGCTTATGTTCCACTTTTTTTTTGCTAAATCGAATCTCTTGTTAAAAGGTTGGGATACCCGTTTGATCCCCATTGGAACTCCTCACCTGTCTCTGGCCCGTGTCCTGCCTCTGGCCTGGAATTCCCTTCCGCCTCAAAACCGCCAGTCACATTTCCCCCCTTCAAAGCCCTACTGAAGGCTGGCTCACCTCCTCCAAGAGGCCTTCCCAGACTAAGCCCCTCTTTTCCTCAGCTCCCCCTCCCCTCCCCATCACCCCGACTTGCTCCCTTTGCTCTACCCCTACCTCCCCACCCCACAGCACTTGTGTATTCTGTTTATTTATATTAATGCCTGTTTACTTGTTTTGATGTCTGTCTCCTTCCTAGACTGTGAGCTCACTGTGGGCAGGAATTATCTCTTTAATACTGAATTGTATTTTCCAAGCACTTAGTACAGTGCTCTGCACACAGTAAGCACTCAATAAATATGATTGAATGAATGAATGAATGAACTCCTAGTACTTCCTCTAGACTGAAAGGTCATTATGGTGGGGAATATGTCTGCTAATTCTCTTGTATTGTACTCTCCCAAGCACTTAGTACAGGGTTGTGCGCAAAGTAAGTGCTCGATAAATACCACTGATTGATTTCTTAGTACAGGTCCCAGCACTTAGTAATTACTGTGAGTACAGTGTTTTGCCTACTGGAAACTCTTAATACATTTTAGTAATTGATCAGGGTTAGGGATGAATGAATCGTGTCTCTTTTTCGATGTCACGGGTGCTTTTAGTGGCAGGGTTTTGTTCTCTTATGCAGGGTTTCATAAGATTTTTGACCTGAATGTGCCACCGGTATCCGAAAAACGTTTGGGCTGTTTTCATGAAGGTTCTTCTCTCTGTTTCAGGAAATTAGAAACAAAAGATAAATCTAGGTCTTTCTTCAGATTTTACAGAGGACTTCTGCATAATTCAAAGAACCAGCAATGTGTTGATAGCCCACATCTGTGTACCTCCAAAGAAAGCCAAATTCTGTCTTGCATAATTTTCCTCCCCTTTTAGTTCAGATGGACTGCTTGCGATCATGCATCCAAGGAGGTGGTTGGTTTCTTTAGGTAGAGTCACAAACTAGTTACAGATCATTAGTGTCTTCCTTCACTTGATCTTAAGCCCTTGTCAGCTCTCCTGTGCCTACTCTATGAAGCTTTGATTTTTTTTTTTATTCTAGACCCTACATTATAGTAAAGAAACAGAAGCCTGCTGTTACAGACAAACACATGGAAGAACTGGCCCAGGGATACAGGTAAAATAATGGATTAAGAACAACTTCAAGTTCTCTCTTTTACATGCAAATTTAATGCACTATTTCATTGAAAATTCTGAAAAATATTCCATTAGATTTTTGCTGGGGAGCAAATCATTTCCTTTTCGATCTTCTTGTTTTTCCACCAAATTCAGCATGACCTATTTAAAACACATTCCTTTTAATGTGAATTTTAATTGGGGAGCTTGCTCCCTACAAAAGAGCTTAGAGAGCATGAAAATGAAGGAGACACTTGATCCTTTGAAAAATGTTTTGGAATTTTACATTCACCAGAGGGTTGCACTTCTGCAGTTTGAGAATGAGAGTTTGAATGGTTGCCGGCTTGAGGACAGAGTGTAATGTTTGGGCCTGATCACTGCATGGCTCACATTCAGAATATTGTACTGACTGAAGTGATTTTCTCAGGTGTGATAGCTAAACGGCAGCAAGATCCAAATTGGATGATTGTATTATTAGGAGTATGGATATTATCTGAGTGTATTTTTTGTTTTGAGAGTACAAACTTTACCATTGGGTTCATCCTCTTTAGATTTATAGAAACTGTTCACTAAGAGAAGTTGTTTCAATTATCAAGTTCACTGTCCTGCTCCATTTTTCTCTTGGAGAGAGAAATAGCAGTTTTACTGCACAGAATGATGCTGTTCAGATTGGCTTAATTAGTTTTTGGAAAAGCGGTCCTTTTTTTCCCCTCTGTGACAAGATGTAGTTCTAACTACTTATTTTCAAGTCAAGTGTTGCTGATATTTTACTTCTGTGATCCGCTGTCCAGGAATTTTGAAGATTTTCTGCATGAGAGCCTGGTTGAATATCTGGATGTAAATGAGGAAAATGACTGTAACATTGCATTGTATGAACACACAATCAATAAGTAAGTGTTATACCCATCCCCTACACAGTATAGTCATATATTTGAAACCTGCTTTCCGGAGGGTTCATTTGTACGTTCAACTCTTTTACCTTCTTTTAGTTGCTACTGACTTTACAGATTTTTTGCAACATTTCTGTTTTACCTAGTTTTACTGTTTTACTACTGCTTAATTAATACTGGGAAAGATGCCTGATCATTGCAGACAGACACTACTCCCAGTGACTGAAATTCCTTCTGGGAAGCCTTGGGAATGATTTAAGAAGGGGGTCTGTGAGGGGAGATAGGAATGATGGCCTAATGGGTAAAGCACAGGCCTGGAAGTCAGAAGGACCTGGGTTCTAATCCTGACTCCACCACTTGTCTGCTGTGTGACCTTGGGCAAGTCACTTAACTTCTCTGGGCCTCAGTTACCTGATCTGTGACTTGGGGATTAAGCCTGTGAGCCCCATATTAGATATGAACTGTGTCCAACCCGATTTACTTGAATTTACCCCAGTGCTTAGTACAGTGTCTGGCACATAGTACGCTCTTAACAATAACCACAATTGTTTTTGTTATTTTTATTATGATTATTATCATTGTCGTCCCTCACTCCGGTCTTGTCGGAATAATATCTCGCCATAGATCCAGTCAGCCCACTTTGGCTCCTGCAAAACATTGACAGACCCCTTCTTAATAGGTGTCAGAATTCCAGAAGACAACCTGGAGTTTTGCCATAGGATCCAGAATAGGACCCAGGCTCCGCCATTGGATCCAGAAGAGGGCCTTCGACCTTAACCATGGGTCCAGGATAGGAACGGGGGTTCTGCTAACGGGGTCTGGAATAGGATCTGGGGCTGAGCCGTGATGAGTCCTAGCACACACTAAGCACTAAACATTACGCTATAATGTGATTTTTAAAATTTAGAAGTATTTTTGACGTGGTTCATTATCCAGAAATTCCAGATAATTAAAACAGAATATGAAGAACTGTTTAAGTCTATTTATGTGTTCTCTAAGTGGTCTGAAAAATTAGAATTGCTTTCTTCTGTTTTAGTAACTGGTAACTCTGAGAATGTTTCCGTCCTCCCAGTTCTTAGCTGCTGCTTGGCTAATTGAGTTTAATATAGTAGCATTCTTTGAATTTCTTGTTGATTTAGTAGTAGTAGTAGTAGTAGAGAAGCAACATGGCTCAGTGGAAAGAAAACGGGCTTTGGAGTCAGAGGTCATGAGTTCAAATGCCGACTCCGCCAACTGTCAGCTGTGTGACTTTGGGCAAGTCACTTAACTTCTCTGTGCCTCAGTTCCCTCATCTGTATAATGGGTATTAAGACTGTGAGTCCCCTGTGGGACAACCTGATCACCTTGTAACCTCCCCAGCGCTTAGAACACTGCTTTGCACATAGTAAGCACTTAATAAATGCCATCATTATTATTATTATTACTGGTGGTGGTAATGGTGGTGGTGTTTATTAAACACTTTGTGCAGAACACTCTACTAATTGTTGGGAAAAAAAATAACACTGGTGAGTATTTGACAACAGTCCCTGACCCTAAAGGATTCACAATATAAGAATTAGGTAGGGGAGAGGGGTCAGTCGACAGGTACACTAGGAAGGATCAGACAATAAAAATACAAAAACCACAAAAAGAATGGAGAATGACAGCTACAACAAGAGACATATGTCATCAAAGCTAGAGGAGCAGTGTCCCAGCTCCTCACATCTCCCAAGTCAATGAGAAGCAGCATGGCTTAGCGGAAAGAGCACTGGCTAGGGAGTTGGAGGACGTGGGTTCTAATCCCGGCTCCACCACTTGTCTGCTGTGTGACCTTGGGCAAGCCACTTAACTTCTCTGTGCCTCAGTTACCTCTTCTGTAAAGTGGAGATTAAGATGTGAGCCCCACATGGGACACATTGCTTGTCCCATAGTAAGCAGTTAACAAATACCATCGTCATCATCATCACTTGCCTCCGCAACAGCCATTACAGGCCTGGTGGCAGCCACATCATCATCATCAATCGTATTTATTGAGCGCTTACGAAGTGCAGAGCACTGTACTAAGCGCTTGGGAAGTACAAATTGGCAACATATAGAGACAGTCCCTACCCAACAGTGGGCTCACAGTCACATCCTCCCCAACATTATGAAAGTTGAGAATGCATACTGCCACCGCCTCCCCCTGCCCCCATGTTGGAGAAGAAGGGGCCAGTGGGAGCCCCAGTGCTGTCTGAGTCAGGAGAAGATCCTCTCCCATGCTGTAGGCCTCCACTAGCCAGCTTAAGAGGACTAACTGAGGTTCCCATGCTTAAGTTGACACTCAAAGCCTTAAAAGTGTCATTATAACATCCCTTTGGGCGTTTTAGTGACCTATGAAATCTCCATATTCTCTATCATTCTCATATCTTGCAAACAGAATGCTTTCTCTGTCTCCCTATTCCTCCGAAATCAGAATTTTTTCTAACTGAATTGTTAAGCTATGGAGGATTTGGATTGGATAAATCAAACTATTCTGTTAGATTGGTCTCTGCTTTACGTTTTGAAGCCCTTTGCTTGCTACAAAAGTAGTGGTAGTAGTAAGAATGAGAATCATAATTGTGGTATTTGTTAAGCCTCTGTGTGCCAGGCACTGTATTAAACACTGGGGTGGATACAACCAAATCGGGTTGGACGCAGTCCCTGTCCCGCGTAGGGTTCACAGTCTTTATCCCCATTTTACAGATGAGGTAGCTGAGGCACAGAGAAGTGAAGTGACTTGCCCAAGGCCACACAGCAGGCATGTGGAGGAGCCGGAATTAGAACCCATGACCTCTGACTCCCAGGCCGTGCTGTAGTAGTAGTAGAGAGAAAGAGAGAGAGAGAGAAAGTGTGTGTGTTTGTGTATCCGTGCAAGTGCAAGCATTCTCTTGGGTTTTAATATTAAAATTGAATGACTTATCTAAGGTCTAATTTAAAAGTGGACAGCCAACCTTGACTTGATTTCCAGCATCCAAAATTTTGGGGAGTATTTTTAATCTTTCTAATGGATCAGAGGCCTGGCAAACCATGAGGTGACTTTCATCAAATGACTGTCAAGTGCGTCTACAAGTTTACATCCATTTGTTGGGATTAATTAGTCTAATGGAACACGATTTCAGTGATCTAGGTAGCTGGTGAAAATGGGCATTTTGCCACTTCTGTGAAAATTTCCCCCAAGATTTTACCATCCTCCACAAAGGTTACTGTGTGGTCGTAAATGCTGCAGGACCGCCTCCTTTTTTCTTTCTTTTTTTTTTACTACTAGTCATTTCTTTTAGGTACATTTTGTGGATTCTTTATCTATCCTTGACTGATTCTTCACCCATCTCCCCCCTGCCCCCATTTCTATTCAGTGAACTGCCCACAGACAGAAGTCCTTCCAGAATTTCCATTAGTGGGTTGTGTGCTTTTAGCATTCCAATTATAAACTTTAACCCATGCTGGAGAATTCTCACACTACAGGAAAAGAAAGGAACTGAGCCAGTGGGCGGGTAATTAGATAAGGCCACTCTGGGTACCTCAAATTACGAAACCATCCCTCCAAAATCCACTATCACTTTTGTTTGGGAACAAAAGAAAAAAAGGCATAAAATATGGAAGAGGGAAAATGGATGTTTTGTGTGGATTAGGCATTTTATAAATTGAATGAAGTTTGAGGTGTAGTTAAGAATATGGCCATGAGTAACTGGCAGCGGTTGTAGCTGAGAAGATTGTTAGAAGTATTCTTGCTTCAAAGGAATGCTTCTGTCAGGCCTTGGTTTTCTCCTTCCAGATTATCAAAAACGGCAGCTAAATGTCTGACAGTTGAGGAAAGACATCAATCTACTTGATTTAATTTAAGGAATTTGGGGTTTTTTTCCTTAGAAATATCTCTAGGAAGGAAAACAGTCTATAGGAAGGAAAACAGCCTCAGCTCCCTTCCCAGAAGAGACACATTCTGCTAACCATTAGCTTTTTTTCTTATAAAAGTTCTCAAGATTCAATAAATTTCATTTCCGTTTTGACAATTATTATGGTGTGATAAAAAATCAGATAACTATATGTTCTGATATTCACCTGTCATTAAACCATATGATTCATCATTCACCTGCCATAAGGTTGGGGCCTGGATTGGACTATCTTTTAAGGTCCCTCATAGCTCTATTATTTTGTGATTCTGCAAATTTTGCATTATTAGGCCATTGACAACCCATTAATATGAGAACTCCGATATATCTGGGCATCGACCCCCTGCATCCAAATCCTAGCTACTGTACAAAATGCCTGAATACATCAACCCAAACCTGAGATCAATTAGCTTCTAGATGAAATCTTCTAGTAATTGCATGTGATAGTCTTTTAGAACAGTTTAAATCAATGCAATGAATGTGGCTTTAGTTGGAACAAACCTAGTTTAAATCAGTGCTTCAGATGTGGCTTTACATGGTGTGCTATGGGCCACCATGTGTGTTAAAGCATGTCAAATCCTCTCTTGAGATATCCTGAACCTTAATAATAATAATAATAACTGTGGCATTTAAGTGCATACTATGTGCCAGGCACCAAACTGAGCAGTGGAGTAGATACAAAGTAATTGGGTTGGATACAGGTCCTGTCCTACAAGGATCACACAGTCTTAATCCCCATTTTATTATTAATAATAATAATGATATTTGTTAAATGCTTACTCTGTGCCAGGAACTTTACTAAGTACTGGGGAGCATACAGGTTAATCAAGTTGCCCCACGTGGGGCTCGCAGTCTCAATCCCCATTTTACAGATGAGGTAACTGAGGCACAGAGAAGAGAAGCGACTTGCCCAAGGTCACACAATAGTCAAGTGGCAGAGCTGGGATTAGAACCCATGACCTTATGACCCCCCAGGCCTGTGTTCTATCCACTACATGCTGCTTCGCTAAATATACTTGGTGCCCTGCTCAAAAGAGGTCAGTAAATTAGGCTTCTGCCAGGTTAGGAGGGAAAAAACGTGTCTCAGATCTTTCACAAAAAACACCCTTATTAATTGAGGTTCAAGACTCAGGCCATTAGCAGAGAGCATTGCAACCGTTCTTAATTGTCATGATGGTTTCAGACCTGGTTACCTTAGAGATTACTTCTCCCAGTAATGTAAGGCTTGATTGATTTAAAATCAGGGCCTTGAATGGCACTTGGAAATGAATAGAAAACCATTGCAGACTGCAGATTAGAGGTGCAATGTTTGCTTCATTCAGTAAAGGCTATTAAGCAAGCAAGCTTGCTTATGATTCTACTTCAAGGTTAGCCCCCATGCAAGCTCTCTGTAATAATCCAATCTGAAAGTCAGAGATCCCCTTTTGTGGGGAAGATACAGTTTGTGTCAAGTGCAGATCACTGTATGTTTCTCTGATAAATGTTTATTTCTCTAGGATTGTGTTTCTCCAGATATGTAAAGTAGGAAAAGTGTCCACAGAGAAAATTCAGAAAATTATTCTGTTATGCTTGCAGATGTTTGCATGAACATATGTCTGGCCTGGGGAAGAAGGCTTTTTCTAAAGCACACCGTGCTACATCTCTCCCCTCTCACCAGTGCTAGATCTCTCCCCTCTTCTTGGTCCCTTTTTGAGATTAACACTACCAGAGAGGGGTTATAAATTGAGTCATCTACTTTGCAGTCAGCTCTAGGTAACTCAAAGGTTGAGTAGTCATTGCTTTAATGTATCTTCCTTCCTTCTTTTGGCCATTTCATCAAAAACTGGAGGAGGAAAGAAGGTGAAATTCAAGTACATCTACTTAGTTACCAGCTGTATTGTATTGCACTTTCCCAGTGCTTAGTTCAGTGCTTGGCACACGGTAAACACTTACTAGACAGCATGGATTGATTGACTGATATCTTAGAGTTCCAGTCAAAGGCTTAGTTAAGGAGATGGTTAAGACTTTTGGCTAAAGTGGAATTTTCCAGTTATCTGTTCATTTCATTTACCCCGATGTTGCTTCTCTGGTCAATTAGCATAGATAATCAAGTGCTAATTGCTTCCAAAGTGAGCACCTGTAATGACAACAATCAGACAGCATTTATTTTGATCTTTTCCCAAGTGCAGTGTTTTCTCCTTTTGAGCTAGAAAGTAAATAAACTTGTATTGGAAAATAATGAAAAGATTCCAACATTATTTAGATGCTCTTTATTTGTGAACAGCGGTATATTTCTATTCAGCATTCTCTTATTCTCTGAAACCGAATTTATGAGCCAAGGTAAAAAGAATGGCAACAACTGTGTGATTCCACAAGAGTTCTAATTTTAGTATTCTTTTTTTCATAGGAACACTACACATTTGGAGATTGAACCATTTACACTTCTCGGTGTTTGTGCAGGGCTGATCCCATACCCTCACCATAACCAGTCCCCAAGGAATACGTATCAGTGTGCTATGGGGAAGCAAGCCATGGGTAAGATTTTTCTACCTAAACCTGAGAGTATTAGCCAAACGATGGCAAAAAGTTTATTGTTGTTCATAATAATTTTGCCCCTGGAAAGCAAATTTACAGGTCCCTGGAATTTGTCTTTAGTTCTGGAAGTAATTCTTGGATAATGGGATACTAATACTTTGGTAATTTCCTCATCCCCGCCCCTCTGCATACGCAAACATAAAGTTCATTTCCTCTTGCCAGTTTCAAGTTTCACCTGAGCACGGAGATCACTGGCCAGCGTGTCTTTGTCTCTCTTTATACTGTAATTCACCAAGGTTTCTCCAACAAAAAATGTTTTCACAAGGAAGAAAGACCAAGGCAAAGAAGCTTCCTTGTGAAGTTTCTGTTGCCATTTATGTGCTTATTCATAAATCATTCTAGTCCCGATAATGTAACCAAATTTTATTTTGTTTGTGTTCCTGCTAATTGCAAATAGTTTCCTGACCCTTTGATTTTAAAATGTTGTATAACTGGTCCTCTGGTCCTCTTTTTTAAAAATTATTTTGAAGCACAGAGTTGTGACATCACGATGGGTACTGATGAGAATTAAGTATAATTTCTCAGTTGCTGGCCCTGAGGTAGAAGGAACCATGGTCTCATTAAGGATCTGGCATGTACTTATTGAGCAGTTAGCCCTTATTGCATTGTATTTTTCCCAGTTGATTAATGACTAAACTATCAAAAACATGTTGCTTAGTTTCCCACTTACCTGAGTGATGTAATACCATGTCAATACTAAACGCTGCCTAATGGGAAATCTTAAATAGCAGCTCATCAATTTAGCTTTCCGTATCCCTCCTGTAGGAGTAGCTGGGGCTGATTCTGATTTCCCTTTTAGTGTTTCTGACTTGCTAACAAGTTGAAATATACAGTTCTGAACACTGAGTGTTGTGAAAGGACTACCACTTCTGTTGGGTTGACCCAAACCATTTTGTTTTGTGATGTGAATCCCAACTGAAACAATATACCTTTTGTGAAGAACCACCAACAGAATTAACGGACGACTAATCACCTCATCACTAATTTGGCTCTTTAGCGCTTTTGAAAAATGAAATAGAAAGGGGGAGATATCACCACGTAATTTTTTGTTTTTGTAAAGAACTTGAAGGAAAAAAAATGTGATTTTTTTTATCCTTATGGTTTTTTTTTTTTCAAAAGTCTTTGTTTTGCAGCCATGAGTATCTGAACGTTTGGTTAGTTACCACACACAGTTAAGCAGGATCAGTGTGTACAGAAAGCCAATTCAGTGTCTGTAGAGTTCTTTTGTAGTTTTCTGTGTGAAGGTTTTTTTCTCGTTTTGTTTTGAGTGTCATTTGCAATTCATTGTCTGTGTTTTCTGAGGTTGGTGTATTCAGCTGCTTTGACCCTTAGGTCTTGCACATTTAGCTCCTTGGATACAATCCTCTGACGTTACTGCTGACGCTAGGAAGACAAAAGCCACTGAATATCTTTAGCAATAAAAAAAGCCTTTGTTTCTATTTGTTATTACAAAACACCTGACTCCAAAGAAAAGCAGAGAGATAAAAGTACATTTAAAAGTTGGCACATGGCGGTGCCATATTTTTCGTTGGACACTGAAGTAGCTGCGCACATGCAAAGCTAAGTCTGTATTAAAAATTACTCAGAGAAAATTGGGAAAGAAGGGAAGGAGACCTTTAGCAGACCTCAAGATCCTTACAACAGATTTTTCCCAACACATTTGGACTTCACAAGTCAGTTTAAATCTGGAAAACCTGTCAACCATTGCATAGAATCCATAGTGTATCTCATTTCAGTTAGGAACAGGCAGTTTTCAAAATATATCACAGCTTGAGTGTATGCCTTCTCCTACAGAAAATATCATCTGGTGGCCCTTCTAGCTCATCTGGGAAATGTAGCTGTAAGTCCCAGTAGGTGACCAAATGTTGTGGGCAACTGTGTTTAGTTGAGGGAGAGATCGCCTTCCTCTGCCCAAGACTAAGTCCCATAACTCAGTGAAGCTGAGCTTCCTGGCTTTCAAAGGGGATCTCTACCTGTTGGTTAGAAGCGGAGCAATAGTAACACAGATAACTGATGGTGAGGATGAAAAGACAGAGAAAATCCATCAGGTCTGTGAAATCCGACCAGGTTTTCACGACTGATTGATTTTCTTCCAAAATGCTACAACCCGTCAACTATCGCTTACCTAAAGGGTACTACCCTTTCAAGATGTCAGTCTTATACAGAAACACTCTCATCTGTAATGGTGTGTTGCCCTGAAGGTAATAACTTTGTTCTTGTAGAGGGAGATTTATGCCTAGGATGTCAGAAGTGGGAGTAGTAAGTCATTCATGCATTCGTTCAGGCGTATTTATTGAGCGTTTACTGTGTGCAAAGCACACACTCTTGGGAGAGTACAATATAATAATAAACAAACCCATTCCTTGCCCACAACGAGCTTACAGTCTAGAGGGGGAGACAGACATTAATATGCATAAATAAATTACAGATATATATGTACATAAGTCCTGTGGGGCTTGGATGGGGGATGAATAAAGGGAGCAAGTCATGGTGACATAGTTCTAGACTGTGAGCTTCTAGACTGTGAGCCCACTGTTGGGTAGGGATCGTCTCTATATGTTGCCAACTTGTACTTCCCAAGTGCTTAGTACAGTGCTCTGCACACAGTAAGCGCTCAATAAATACGATTGATAGGAGGGAGTGGGAGGAGAGGAAATGAAGGCTTAATTTGGGAGGGCCCAGAAACACCCAAGATTCTGTCTGTCTTCTGTCATTTCTGTCACTCTTCCCTCGTCCACTCAACAGAGATCATGTAGTGGAAAGAGCATGGCAATAATCTTCATCTCCAGCCCTAAGCTTTCTCTTTTTCTGCAGACCCTTATTTCTCCTACCTTCAGGCAGAGGCATCTCTATTTGAATGTACCACTGACCCCTCCAACTTAACTTATCCAAAACAGAACTCCTCATCTTCCCACCCAAATTCTGTCTTCCCCCAGACTTTCCCATCACTGTAATACACCACCACCATCCTCCCTGTCTCATAAGCCCAGCATTATCCTGGACTCATCTCTCTCATTCAACCTACATATTCGTTCTGTCACCAAATCCTATCGGTTCTCCCTCACAGGATCGCTGAAATTCACCTTTTCCTCTCCATCCAAGCTGCTGAAACACTGATCCAACTTGTACTTCCCAAGCGCTCAATACAGTGCTCTGCACACAGTAAGCGCTCAATAAATGCGATTGATTGATTGATTGACTCTGATTATCTGGATCTAAACCAGTGCTTAGCACAGTGCTTATCACATAGTGTGTGCTTAGTAAATACCACCATCATTGTTGTTATTGGGTAAGAGGAATGAATGACCTGGAGCCAGGATGTCCCATTCAGTTCCCAAACTACCTGGAAAACTTTCAGTCAGTGGAATTTATTGAGCACTTACTATGTACACAGCATTGTACTAGGGGCTCAGGAGAGCACAACATAACAGAGTTGGAGGACATATTTCCTGCCAACAATGAGCTTACTTTGTTTCCTTTTCTCTTGTTTCCTGTTCAGTCCATTCATTCCTATTTGAATTTTAGAACAGATAGAGGAGAAATGGAGTGATATTTGCAGGTGAAAGTAGTGTGGATAAAGGCTGGCTGTGGTTTCCAAAATGTTGCCAAACAATTAACAGTATTTATTGAGCACCATATTGCCATAGAGGTAGAAGACATGCTCCTGCTCTTAAGGAGCTTATGATAATGTCTTCTAAACTACTTCTGTTTAGTCCTCCTCATTTTTCTCTTCTCTCCACCCCACTTTTTGCCCACCTTGAGATTCATCACAAGTTGTCATAAACCTCAGGTTGGATTTTATCCCAAGTTGTGATGAAACTGAATTCAGGGAGTGGTCCTAAAACACAGGGACACTGCTCTTGAAAAATTATGGTTTGGGAAAGTTGGGTTAAACAGTTCAAAGTTACCACCATGATAGGCATCTTTGAAGCAATATTTTCTTACTACTTCTGGCCTGGAACTCCCTCCCGCTTCATATGATAGACTACCATGCTCCCCATCCTGAGAGAAGCAGCGTGGCTCAGTGGAAAAATATGGGCTCTGGAGTCAGAGGTCTTGGGTTCAAATCCTGGCTCTGCCAATTGTCAGCTGTGTGACTTTGGACAAGTCACTTAACTTCTCTGTGCGTCAGTTACCTCATCTGTAAAATGGGGATTAAGACTGTAAGCCCCCTGAGGGACAACATGATCACTTTGCAACCTCCCCAGTGCTTAGAGCAGTGCTTTGCACATAGTAAGTGCTTAATAAATGCCATTATTAGTATTATTATTATTATCCTCAGAGCCCTCCTACAGTCATATCGCCTCCAAGAAGCCTTTCCCAACTAAATCCTTCTTTCCCCACCCTATTCACCCTCCATCTCATCTGTGTTGCCTGTGCAATTGATCCTGTACCCCTTATTTTTATTTTTCTTATTTTGTTTCTACTTTGTTATTCACCCAACTCCCACAGTGCCCACAGCAGTTACATGCATATCCTTATACTCTGTCAGTTCTTGTACCTGTAATCAATTTTATCATCTCCCCCTCTAGACTATAAACTCCTATGGGCCAGGATCATGTCTGTCAACTCTATTATAGTGTACTCTCCCAAGCACTTAATACAGTGCTCAAAAAATACCATTGACTGATAATAATATTATGCCCTCCACTAGCAGAAGCCTTTACACTCTTGTCACTCACCATTCTATACTGCTTTTAAATACTATAAAGTTTCAATCAATCGATGGTATTTATTGAGCACTTACTATGTGCAGAGCACTGTACGAAGCACTCAGGAAAGTACAATATAACAGAATTAGCAGACACATTCCTCACCCTTAATTTCAGAATCTCAGAAACACGGAGAACTCTACTGGTAGAGTCCTAAAGTCAGATGACGATGGTGGTATCTAAAAATTCTTCTCCAGAAAATCAAAGTGTTTTTGAAACTAACTCAGTCAAGGAATGCACATGCAATTGTGAAGTAATTTTTCAGATTAACTTATTGATAAAAGTGATGATGTAGTCTTCTGCATCTGAAGTGCTAAAGTTTGTATTTTAGGCAAGGTTTAGATTGTGGTGGGAATTTTAAATTGGT
Organism: Tachyglossus aculeatus; assembly: GCF_015852505.1. Lineage (NCBI taxonomy): Eukaryota > Metazoa > Chordata > Mammalia > Monotremata > Tachyglossidae > Tachyglossus > Tachyglossus aculeatus. Next base: position 45,102,516 of record NC_052079.1, read on the forward strand.
TAAAGTACCTTATTTTATTTGTGTGATAGAGTATAAGCTAAAGATTCCTCGCAGTTTGTCTCATCATCCTGTTAAAGCTATCACCCTACTTTCCCCACAAAATGGAGTGCTCAAGGAAGTGTGCCCTTTGAGCAGTAACACAAATGGTTTGTTTTACTGTTTTACTGTTCAGCTTTTGATACCTTCAATGTCCAGTTATAATGACTTGGGATCATATGCCAAGTAGCACAATTTATAGCTGTATCCAGTCGCCTTGACCATTGTTTAGAGATACAGTTACTTATGTTTCCCTACTGCAAAGTAATGTTCTTTTCAGGTCTCAGAGGACATTTCTGGCTGCCTGGTGGGGTATTGCTCAAATGTACGCCTCAAGCTGCGAGAGATGTATAATTGAGGCTGAAATCCCAACATAAATTCTGAACAATTTCACGAAGGAGGGCAAACTTATTGTCAGTGAACTTTTACCGGAGTTTCAACAGGAGTGGTTTTATTTCACACAATAAATATTGTTGTGCCACAGTTAATTGCACCATTTGTGATGGAGTCTCAACATAAATTACGGGAAAATGAATGTATAGGTCAGTTACTCTCAAGAAACTGTGCCATCTGTAATTTCAATGCCTCCCACGATCATTCAAGTATTAAGAGTTCACCAAAACATGGAGCTAGACTCTGCCTGTCTGCGGTACAGGTTGCCCGCTGCCTCTCATGAGCAGACTCATGTGATCCGGGTGCCAAGAAACGTGGGCGCTTGCTATTTTTATTTTCTTTTGATTTCAATCTGGCACTTCTTCGTCTAACTTTGAGAAGCAGCATGGAGTAGTGGATAGAGCACGGACCCAGGGATCAGAAGATCATGGGTTCTAATCCTGATTCCCCCACTTGTCTGCTGCATGGCCTTGGGATTGAGACTGTGAGCGCCACATGGGACAGGGACTGTGTCCCGCCCAATTTGCTTGTTTCCACCCCAGCACTTAGTACAGTGCCTGGCACATAGAAAGCGCTTGACAAATACCACAATTATTATTTTATGTGTCCTCCCTTCAACCTTCTCCCTTCTTTCAACCTTGAAAGGGTTGAGATCTTTGGGGCAAAGGGAGATGACAAACTGGCCAGTCAGTGGTATTTATTAATGCTTAGTGCAGAGCACTGTACTAAGCGTTTGGGAAAGCACAGTACAACAGAATTAGCAGACACAAGGAAGAAGCAGCTGTGCTGCTCTTTGCTGCTGCAGCCTAGAGCCCAGGACCATCAGAAAGACAATTATTGGCCAGCCCAACTACACCCGGTCTCACGCTCCCCTATGCCAACTTAATGAAGCATTATCATTATTATAATTTCCTTATAAAGTAATAATAATACCTAAACACTCCTATCGTGTGTTCTAACTTGATACCTTTGTCTCCCATAACTTCATCTATTGGAACTTTCACACTCTCATGAGGGAGGATCAGGTCCTAGCCAAGTTATAAATATAATAATCTATTTTAATGATCTTTTCCCAAAGCAACATTGTCCAGTCAATGCACTGCTGCCAAAATATTTCAAATAGTAAATGTTTTTGTCTCCGATGCAAAGGTACTATTGGATATAACCAACGGAATCGAATCGATACCCTTATGTACCTGCTGGCTTATCCACAAAAGCCAATGGTTAAAACGAAGACCATCGAATTGATAGATTTTGAAAAACTGCCAGCTGGTCAGAATGCCACTGTTGCTGTGATGAGTTACAGTGGTTATGATATTGAAGATGCTCTAGTTTTAAACAAGGCCTCCTTGGATAGAGGTAAGATGTGTTTGGTTTGTTTGAGATCATAATGTGTTCACCTAAGTGTATTATCTCTTTATGGTTCTTGTCTCTGGATATTGAGGAGTAAAATTAAGGGCCTTTTTTCTTAGTAGACCTTGGATGCATTTGGTACCAAAAAATTATTTAAACTGCATCTGTTTTTCAACAAAATGCATGATTATATGTAACTGAACACAGGCCTTGGGAGCAAGAGGACCTGAGCTTTATTCCTGGCTCTACCACTTTTCTGCTGTGTGACCTTAGGCAAGTCACTTAACCTCTCTGTGCCTCAGTTACCTCATGTGGGACATGGACTGTGTCCAACCTGATTAGCTTGTCTCTACCCCAATAATAAGTGTAGTACCTGGCACATAGTAAGTGCTTAACAAATACCATGAAAAAAAGTATAAAGTCATTTATTATTTTTTTAAAATTCTGGATTCTTTGGATTTTCTTTTATAGAAACACGGCTTAAGGCAGTTGAACCAGAAGCATCATGGTATAGTGGATAGAGCACAGGCCTAGGAGTCAGAAGGTCATGGGTTCTCCTCCCAGCTCTGCCACTTGTTCTGCTGTGTGACCTTGGCAAGTCACTTCACTTCCCTGTACCTCAGTTACCTCATTTGTAAAATAGGGATTGAGACTGTGAACCCCATATGGGACAAGGATTGTGTCCAACCCAATCTACTTGTATCCACCCTAGGGCCCAGTACAGTGCCTAACACATAGTAAGTACTTAACAAATATCACAATTATTTAAATACAATTCTTCAAAAAAACCTGCATGCTCATTCTCATTTTTAACTTGAGGATTAGAGAGTACTAGTGGTGTTTTCTCAAAGGTTAGAAATTTGTATTAAAAATGTCTTGTTCTGTTTGTACTATTAGTGTTATTTTTTCAGATAAATTGGGAAAATAAAAAAGATCATACTTTTGGATGTAATTTTCATTTTCAAGTTTAAACCCTTGCTGCCTCTAAATCCTAAAGAATTCAGAAAGAAATACCAAGTTAAGGAAATTTCTTCCTGGGAAGTTATGATTTTTGACTTGTTTTCTAAAAATAATTTTTCTCTTTCTCTTTGAATTTCTCCTGGAGAGCTCAATTTTTGTAGAGAGATATTTTGTGAGTTACCTGCCGATAATGAAAATTGACTTCTTTAGTCATATTCTGTTTTTCTCCCCCCGCTCCAGGCATATCCACTACTTTCTCCTTCCCATCTACTAGTTGCTAAGCAGCAGTACCAGTACCCTTAGACATGTATCTTTGGCGTTAATGTCTGCTGCACTTAATTTATGCCCCTTTTTCTCCTAAAATGACAGCAACCATGTTTTAAGACTGGCTGTTTTTCTTTCTGATTAACTGGTAATGCTTATGTGGAAATCTGAAGCCTGTTGATGTCTATCAGAAACTATGGGATACAGTTTTATTATATAAGAGTACTCTATCTGGTTTACAGCCACCACCTACAAATGAAAAGACAATCTAGGCTTCTAGGTATCTTTGTATTCTATGTATTTGGGATAAAGACAAAAGTTTTCTACCTAGTGGTTGTTTGTGGCAAAATTTTACAAAGAGAAAGATGCAATTTTGAAACCAAAACTTGTCTTTTTGCTGGTATCTGTGTAGAATTTAAAGGTGTGTTACAATTAGAAACATTAAAGTTCAAGTACAAGGAATCTGGAGGTGTTAAACTGCTCCCAAACCAGCTGAACTGTTTTTTAAGCTCATTACTGCCACACTTCATGTACTAAGGATGGTAAATACCTGGAGGGCATTAGAGACCCTCTCTTTGTCTATTCTTGGAGGTTTTTTTAAATTCTTTTATACCCTGGAAGCCTCTGAGACTTTTTTCTGCTCAAGAAAAAGGTTTTTTTTTTGTTTTGTTTTTTAAGAAATCCTCTTTCATTGCTTTTCGTGATCTTGAACCAAATCCTCACCTTTCCTGAAAGAATTTTGATTTTGCTGGAGCAAGGTGAGGGTTTCCCTCACCCGGATCCTGCCCAAGGGCAAGGAAAGTTTCCAGGGAACACACCTTCTGGGAGAGAAGTGTATATATGATGAAATTCATTCTATTTTAGTATGAGTGAACATTTCCTATTCAATCAGTGCTATTAATGATTTTGACCCTCAGTTTTACTTCATTTTAGGTTTTGGGCGATGCCTTGTATATAAAAATGCCAAATGTACACTGAAGCGGTATACAAATCAGACATTTGATAAGGTTATGGGACCAATGTTGGATGCTGCCACCCGGAAACCTATCTGGCGACATGAAATTTTAGACGCTGATGGCATTTGTTCTCCAGGTACATGTTACTGGAAATAGAATACTTTTATATGTGATCATTACAGCACTGGGAGAAGAGTTTCAAGATATCTTCTTTAGGTCATGCTTCCTTTTGGACCTCAATAAATATCAGTGAATGATGATATTGAAACTAATCTTACACTCAGGGAGAGTAAGCTTGTGGACAGAGAGCATGTATATTGCTCACAGTGGGCACTCAATAAATACCTTTGCTACTACTACTACTACTACTCGAGATTTAGGAAAAGTGGACAAAAAGAATGTGAGATGATATTTAGAAAACAGTGCCATTCTGCTGCGGTCCATCTTTGTGTTTGCACAATAAATTTTATTCAGACTTTTCTTTATAATATATTCCAGGAACCAGACCAGTCCTGTGAATAGAGTTATTGTACTGTCCATGAGAAGTCCTGCCCAATTGCCACTTCTTGGGCTACCTGGTTAGGAGTTGAGAGCTGTTCGTCTGGAGATCTTAGTTTCTGGAATGACACATTTCTCCATAGAAAATGTTACTAAAATGATTAGAGACACAAGTAAAATAGATGTTACCTCAGCAAAGCAATTGTAAAAACTACCGGTTTTATGAAAAGTAAAAAGGAGATGTTGTAAGATTCAAACGGGAGCTACAGATGAGTTGATCTTGATTTGACACTTTCTATTTATTTAAATAGAGTGAATGATTTAGAATGAACCCTAAAAGAGATTTGAAATTATGTTGTGCACTGATACGTCAATGCTGTTTGATGTGCCTCTGTGTCAATTTATTAGAAAATATTCATATTGCCAAGTAGTTTTCGTTTACTTTCTTAATGTTGCAAAAATAACAAATCTAGTTTATTCACCTCTTGCACATATGTGGTCTTTTATCCTTTCTTCAGTTACCTTTGATAAGGCAGAGCAACTTTCTTCATAGAATTAATTCTATGCTTTAGTGATCTCCTACACTTTATGTGAGATACCTATATTTGTCTAACACTCTTCTCATATTCATAGGTGAGAAAGTAGAAAACAAACAAGTGCTTGTGAACAAGTCCATGCCAACAGTGACCCAGATTCCTCTAGAGGGAAGTAATGTACCTCAGCAACCACAGTATAAAGATGTACCAATAACGTATGTCATGGTATAATGTTGGGCTTTACGAAAACGGTAGAGAAAAGAAGAGCGGGTGGAAGTAAGAGACTTGTGAAGTGGTAGATTAGCAAATGGAAAACCCGAGACAGTGTGTTCCGATCTGTACTCTGCTCAGGTCTTGTCAAATGATTGTGGCAAGTCACTCACATCTCAGTAGCCCCGTGGCTGATTAGGAAAATAAAAAGAGGACTTGATGGAGCCAGAAACGAGTGAAAAGGATAACTATGTTAACCTATTTGATAGATTGTATGAAGGAAATTTCTATGTCTGGGCATCATTTGATAAATCTCAGCTCATTATGCTAATAGCAGGGAGCTGAGCTCTGGCCTGAGGCTCCTTAGAGTCCAGCAACATCCTCTCAGGAGGGAAAGTAGGTCAGTTGGTCAATTGTATTTAATGAGCACTTACTGTGTGCAGAGCACTGTACTAAGTGCTTGAGAGAGTACAATATAACAGACACATTCCCTGCCCACAATGAGCTTTCAATCTTCAGTCTAGAAAGTAAGTCCTTTCCATAATCTCCCTTTCAAGAGAAGAATATTACTTCCTGGATGGCAACTGCTTAGGCTTATCACCTAGCATCTGGGCAAATCACTACCAAAGCTGTATCACCTCACGGGTTGTCTCACAAGTAGTTGGTTTAACATTCTAGGACTGTGGGCAAGAGGGAGGGCACAGTCTCCCACATAGGTGTCCCAGGGATCCCTGCACAGGTAAGACAACCCACTCCACCCCCCTGTAAAGGGAATAATACTGGGCTCAGTAACCATAATGCCTGGCATTGGTTAAAACTGGAGGTTTGGGATTCTTTTTGAAATGCTCTTATAGCTTAGGAAATATCTTGAAGGGAGAGAAAATAACTATCTATAGGAAGTACAGATTGGATGAAGATGTGTTAAACACAAAGCCAGACGGATGTTGAAGAAGAGTGGAACTAAGTCAAAGAATTCACAGTGGAGAAGAGCTAGAGATACTTGGAACAGAGGGAAGTAGAGCCTTGGCCATAGTAATTTGGAGTCACGGATGATGGTTTTCGTAAGCTAACATTGTGCATTTTTTCTCCCATTGTTAGCTACAAGGGTGCCACTGATTCATATATTGAAAAGGTAATGATATCTTCAAATGCGGAGGATGCTTTTCTAATCAAGATGCTCCTACGACAGACCAGGCGTCCAGAAATTGGAGATAAATTTAGCAGCCGTCATGGGCAAAAAGGTAAATCACATTTTTTGTCTTAACTGTGTTTGAAAAATGAATTATAGTCCTGTCCTGTTTAAAATAACTTGATACTTTTGTGAAAGATATTTCCTTTTATATTAGTAAAATGTTCGTGGCTATTATTGAATGCTGCTGTGTGGTGGCTTTGAATAAATTACAGAAAAAGAGGGTTGCTAATAATTGTATTTGTTAAGTGCTTATTATGTGCCAGGCAAATTCTCAGCACTGGAGTAGATACAAGATAATCAGGTTGGACACGGTCCTTGTCCCACATAGGGTTCACAGTCTTAGTCCTCATTGTACAAATGAGATAACTGAGGCACAGAGAAGTGAAGCGACTTGCCCAAGGTCACGCAGCAGCCACGTGGCAGAGCCGAAATTAGAAGTCAGGTCCTCTGACTCCCAGGCGCATGCTCTTTCCACTAGGCCACACTGCTTCCTGGGTTGTCATATCCTTATCGACATCCTAAGACCCATTAAGGTTGGAATCAAAATGAACTAATGGAGCAGTGGTTTTCAACTGGCAAAACTTAAACATGACAACAGCTCACAGACCTACTGCTTCTTATTGGAAGAAGGCTGACTTGTGAATCTCTATATGGAATTTCTTTTGGTTTAGATGACTTTTCACCTGTAGCAAGATGTTTTCTTGCTCATTTTCCTCTTCCAAGTGGCTTTAAAATCAAGGGTAAAAATACTTGATTAATCTGGATTCCCTTGTTAGTATCAATCAATCAATCAATCGTATTTATTGAGCACATACTATATGCAGAGCACTGTACTAAGCGCTTGGGAAGTACAAATTGGCAACACATAGAGACAGTCCCTACCCAACAGTGGGCTCACAGTCTAAAAGGGGGAGACAGAGAACAGAACCAAACATACCAACAAAATAAAATAAATAGGATAGAAATGTACAAGTAAAATAAATAAATAAATAAATAGAGTAATAAATATGTACAACCATAGTATGCCGTGGCAAATTCATCTGATTTATTGGGGTGACAATGATAGGTTTTGAAGGCTTGGGAAAATAATGTAAGGAAAAACACATGTTTTATTTCAGCCAAGTAGAAATCTGGGTTCTTTTGCAAACTCAACGAGTTATCCAGGTTGATTTTCTGTTCATGTTTTGATGACATTTTGCAGGAATCCATATTTTGCTGCAATTGGAAATCTAAATCTTTAAAATGCATTTATTTCCCCATCCTACATATGTATTGGCCTTTTCAAAGAACTCTTGCAGATGTCAGATATGCTTTTTCACTTAACTGATTCAGTGTTGTCTTTTACCCCAACAGCTTGTACTTTTTCTAAATACTCACTGATTCTAAATGTGTATTAATTTGCAAGGTGAGTGTTCGCAGTGAGCCTCACAAGTTTTTAATCTCAGGACTGGTTTGGGAGCACCTTTTGCTGATGGGAGGTATTTTGGTCATCTGCCAATACTCCAGCTCAGTGGTCAGTAGGTAATATATTCTTGCCAAGAGTTGTGTAACTCCCCCTATAAATTCCTTAAGAATTCCCAGATGTTTGAGTCTCAGTGATTTGTTTACATTCAGTTTATCAAATTGGTCTAAAACATCGTGTGTGGTAGTCATAATTAAATTAACCTAACCTGTCTGCAGCAAAAAAAAAATAGTTTGGGTGTAGCAATTTCTCTGAATCTTTCATTAAAAAAATACCAACCTAGAAGAATTTCTTGGCTCTCTCCTTTTCACCCTGACTGTCAACTTTATTTCACAATTGTCAAGTGGCCCCACTGATTCCTGCTCCTTTTTGGCCTGCCTAATTTGATAGTCGCACCTAATCTGACACTTTTTATGGAATTTTTGTTCTGCAGCACACATTTACCTGAAACGCTAAAATTGTGTGGTTGTTGATGTTTCCCTTGAGACCTTTTTTAACAGTGGTCTTCATTTTTTCATTGTTTCCTTTTGCAAAATTAAAATTAATCATGGTGGTGGGTTTTTTTTACTCACTCTCTTCTCTACTTTCTCCAGCAAAAGTGTTAAATTTTATTGAATTGTAGTCTCTGCTGCAGAATGACTATTCCATGTATCCTGCTCCAAATCCTTGCCCACTTTTTTTTTTAATGGTATTCCTTAAGTGCTTACTACATGCCAGGCACTGTACTAAGCACTGGGATAGATACAAGCTAATCATTTTTCAAAATGAAATTCAATATAATATCTGTAGCTTCTACAAGTTGCTTTAGTGCCATTTTTCCTGACCTTACCTCCAGCACTCATGCTGATGAGTTATTCAGCCAATCTTTGGGATGATAAATGAAGTCTCCCAGCTTTACTTTGTGCCCTAATTTCCCCAATTTCATCCACCATTTCCCAATCACCCTGACCTGGTCATAGGACTATGACTATGGAATTACTGTTCAAGTTCAGAAATGCTCTGTATAGAGATTGTGTTACTCCATATCCAGTACCATTCACTACATGTGAACTCTCAGAACTGTAGTGATTAGAAGGGGGCTGCTGGACTCTGGCAGAGAATATTGTCAGACTTAGTGGCAGTCAGCAGTCTCCCTTGATTCCGTAAGGACAAGAACAAGCAGTTTTAAAAATTAACAATACTAGTCCCCCTTGAAACATTCATCATATGATATTGTCGCAAGGGGTGGCTTGCAACTTGAAAATCAACACAGGCCTAGAGACCCAGGTCTTAAGAGGTATTGTGCTGAGAACAAGTGAAAATGTTATTAAAACTTGAAAATATTATTCTCAACCCTAGTATATTTTCTTTAGGCCACAGAGGCTCACATTCATGGACTGTATAGTACTGTTACATGCTGATGAAATTTTCCCACACAATAGAAATTTTTGCACTCTTCACGTTCTTCTGAACTTCTCTGTAGGGTGGCAGTAGTGGGTCATCATGAAATTGAAAGCCTTTGACAGAATATTAATTCAGGAGTTTATGTAGAAGCCAATACTACTACTACTACAATCTGTGCAAGCAATATTACGATTCTCTCTATGCACAGAACAAGAGAAATAGTGAATGGAACCCAGTGGAGAAGCAGCGTGGCCTAGGGAGAAAACGCTGCTCTGGGAGTCAGAGCACCTAGGTTCTAATCCCAACTCTTCCACTTGTCTGCTGTGTGACCTTAGGCAAGTCACTTAAGTTCTCTGTGTCTGAATTCCTTAATCTGTAAAATGGGAATTCAATAACTGCTCCCCTTCCTACTTAGACTGTGAGCCTCATGTAGGACCTGATGATCTTGTATCTACCCCAGTACTTAGTGCTTAAAGTGTAGCAAGCGCTTAACAAATGCTGTTTATTATCATTTGCTGCTGAAATGGGCAGTTAATTGAAAATGGGCTTTCTTTTTCCTTGCATAACCTTCAACTAGCAGATATTCCCCAGCCACCAGTTCAAATGAGATGACGGCCCAGAGATTCTTATCAGATTCTATTTAGCCTCTATTCCAGCATTATGTCTTTTGATCAAGAGCCAGGATTTTTGTGGCCTCTACTCTGGTCTCAAAAAACTATTTGGAAGGATGCTCCTTTGCCTGATTTAGCATTCCAGTAATAAAACTGCTTTTAGGAGGTCTGTAGTATTCTGTTAGAGTATGCATTATACCTTAACATTTAAGCTTCTGTCACTATATACCATATAGCTGAGAAATGAAAACATTTTTTTCAAAAAGAAAATGATTGCCTGTTTTGTTAGTGCATAATCACTGGCAAGGTGGTGAGATAATTATTAGATAAATGGAACAGGCAGGGAGAAAAAGCTAAATAGAAGTAGCGCTGTGTGTGTGGGAAAGCATATATATTTTTAGTTATAAAAGAGCTTGTGAAAAAGATTGAAGAGGATAGAATGAGCCGGTAAACTGGAGCAAGAGAATAAGTAGTAATTAGTTGGGAATCAACATCAGTGCTGTGTGATAAACAATGATTGAATGGTAATTGGGCGGAGAAGGCACACTGAAGAGAGGGAAAGTGTTTTATCAGTAGCTGTTTAAAAATGTTGGCAGACACAATAAGCAGCATCACCTTCCTTGACCCCAAAAATGGAGAAGGGTTGATCAGAGGGAGCCAAGTGTTGAGGAGAAGCAGAAGAAAAGTATTTCATAAAGACGAGGGCATTACAATTGACATAAAGACTACTCAGAGCTCAGCAACAGGCAGTATTCATAGCACACTTTTTAGATAAGGGAGCTTCAATAAGCAATTTATAATTCTTTTAATCGTCTAATGAGAAATTCAAAGAGTTCCAAAGAAGTGCTGTTCTCCCTGCCTCCTTTGTGAATTTAGTTATGTATCTCACCAGTAAATGTGCAATCAGTTTACTTCAAGGAAGGGGTAGACCTTTGTTCAAGAATCTCTAGAGAAAGCCATCTATCAGTAATTTACAAACTAGTAATAGGAACATAATTATCCGTACTAGCCTTCTATGCAATCCAACATTTTTTTTTTCAGCACAAAAGAAGGCTTCTTGATGTAGTTCATTTGGGAAAGGGTGCTTAAAGCTTTACTCTTTGAATATTCCCCCTGAAGTTTTCTTGTCTTCCAAGTACTTTTGAGTGGAGTTATGACTTACCTGATTGGTATACAACTAGAGTCAGACGCAGAAAATAGAAAGGAGCATGAGAGAAGGATATCTGTGATTTCCCACTCGCTCGAGTAGATTTTCCTATCAGTGCTTTTAAACCGAATCAAAAGTGTGGATGTAGGGAAGCGGTTAGCAAAATGGGAGCACCCCGGGAATATAACATAAAGCAAAATTTCATATAAGTATGTTTTGAAAGAATGGATTTTCCATAAAAAGGGCAGTCATTTTATTTAAGCCTTTAGACATCTTTGCCTTATAAACTATAGAGTGTGAACATATCAAAGGTGGAGCACATTGTTTTTATCTTCAATCTTGGTTTCTCTAATGGCCGGTGCATTTGCAAGAAACGTAAGCAGACTTCCTGCCCTGATCTTTTTATCTTGAATACTTAGAGTGAAATCATCTGTGGGCCCAAAGAAGACTAAGGGAGAACCCAAATAAAGTTTCATCTGAGTTGCATGCAAACCAAATTATTATATTTCCAGATTTCCTCTTGCTTTCCCTGCCAGTCGCAATGAGAGGAGGGGGATGGGGGGCGTTGAAGGGGGGGGGGGGTGGAGAATTGGACTCCTTTGAAGTGAAAAAGCAATATATCACTCTCTGAAAGAACATTTCTCAGTCTCTCATGTGAAAAAGGATTAACACCTCCAACAAAGGTCCTGTAGATCACAGAACTAAGCAGCAATACCGAACAGTATTCCTAAGGAGAGGAAAAACTGTATTTAGGCAAGATTGTTTGAATTGGCAAACAGAAGCTTTTTAATAGCTGAAGGTCTAAGATAAAGGGTTGAACCTTCTTGAAGTATCTACACTTAAACTATCCTTAAAAGATAAGGAAACAAATTTAAATTCATGAAAGATTGCCCTTGTTTTTGTAAATTAATTAAGCTATACAAAACTCTTTTATTCCCTTGATGGTAGGACACATCACACTTTGGTTTATACAATGTCCACGTTAAAGGGGGTGATAGTCCTGAAAGGTTGATTTTAGAATTCTCCTATGTCCTTAGAAACATTTCATATAAAAAAGTTTAATGAATCAGTGAACTGAACGAAAAAGATTGTTTTAATCTTAGATTTCTCCCCCACCACCTCGCACACCCCAGAAAGCTACTTTCCTGCCATGTTAATTCTTAAGCAGTCTTTCAGTTATTCAGTATGCTTCAAGGAAGCATGAGAAATAGGAAATGTTATGGGACTGCAACCGTGGAAAGCTATGGGAAGAAGCCTTGTTAAAAGTACTTGATTTTTACATGGCTTTCTTTTCTTTTTTTTCTTTTAGTTTGGTTCATTACTTAAACCAAGAGTCCCTTTAGAGAATCAACAGCTATAAAGCTATAAAGTAGAAGGCAATACTAGTTAGATGCTTAGCACGGCTGGGTACTTTTAAGTACCTGATTTCTTTTGCCAAACTAGAGTGAAAGCTCCAGAAATGGGTGAGACTAATAATAATACAAACAAAAAAAGACATGGTGTGATTAATGAGCTTTTAAAGCCTGTTCTAAAAGTGATACTCAGATTTTTTTGTTTTAACGCTATTATTCGGACCCAAAATCATTTTCTACCATCATCTTCATCCTTTATTATTAGGTTCACTGTCACCTACTATTGTAAGAACAAAATTGAAGAATTTTTGGTCACAAATAGCTAACAGGTAACCTCTTGACCTTTTAGTAAATACCCAGCTGAACCATTGAAATTAGGGTGGTTAGCGTTTTATGGCATAGAATAAAAATCTCCAATTCTGTTTCCAAATAGTGTATCCTGAACACATTTTATTAAGCTCTTGACACAGTCAGGCATGTGTATTTTGTAAAGTTCCTATGGTTATTGTTTTACAATAGCTGCTTCCAGAAGCATTGTAAGGGTTTCAATTAATCAGCTCTTTGTGTGCTTCAGACTATGCAAATTTATCACATCAAACCATTCAACAGCTCATGGGAAAGCCTCGTACAAGCTGTATTGTCTTCTAGCCCTCCTCTCATTTAGAGTGATGTTTTAATAAGAAAGCTAATCAAGTTTTCTTATGCATTATTTATCCCTTAAATGTAAGGAAGAGCCAAATTAAAATTATGTCAAATGAGATGTGGCAAGTGATCTGAGAGATCTGGAAAGGATTCAACCTCAGAACAAGGCTAATATGATTTAATAATTTTTCCCCTCCCTTTTGGGATTGCTTAAGGTGGTGGTTTGAAAAATTAAGGTTAATTAGATCATTGAAAACCTTTTACATTTTGATCCCAAGATCTTGATTTCTAAATTTGTACAGGTTCTCACACAGGAGCTTATACTGACCAATAACAATTGTTGCTTCCTATTAAAGATTAATTTGCTGCTATTTTGGCCCAACTCCTTCCCACCAATCTCTACATTCTGTCACCAATGAACGCTTTCCTGCCGGAAAACCCCATTTGGGGCATGAGAGGGTTAAAATTCTTAGAAGAATTGTACTAATGGGACATGACCTAACAGGGCCACCTAGGAGTGGACTTTGCCTTCCTCCCTCCCCTCCTCCCACCCAACCCCTGCAAATCAGCAGAAATTAATACCACTGTTGCTGCTGCTTGCTTTAGTTTGGCCCCTCTGCCCATCAGTGAACCTTCCCTGCAGGGTGTAATTAAAAATTGATATAACAAAGATGATAATAACATCAGGTGTGATTACATGAGCAGCACCCGACCTGGGAATCAGAAGGTCATGGGTTCTAATCCCAGCTCGGCCACTTGTCTGTTGTGTGACCTTGGGCAAATCATTTCACTTCTCTGGGCCTCAGTTGCCTCATCTGTAAAATGGGGATTGAGACTGTGAACCCCACATGGGACAGGAACTGTGTCCAACCCAATTTGCTTGTATCCACCCCAGCACTTAGTACAGTGCCTGGCACACAGTAAGTGCATAACAAATACCACAAAATTTATTACTATTATTACTCAGAAGCAGCATGGCTCCATGGAAAGAGTGTGGGCTTTGGAGTCAGAGGTTATGGGTTCAAACCCCGGCTCCGCCAATTGTCAGCTGTGTGACTTTGGGCAAGTCACTTAACTTCTCTGTGCCTCAGTTACCTCATCTGTAAAATGGGGATTAAGACTGTGAAGCTCCCGGTGGCACATCCTGATCACCTTGTAACCTCCCCAGCGCTTAGAACAGTGCTTTGCACATAGTAAGCGCTTAATAAATGCTATCATTATCATTATTATTAGTGACTTTCCCAAACTTCTCTGTAGCTATTAGTTTACCAGTCCTCATAACCCAGTTAGCAAATGGAAGAATATAATTGTCCCCAGTTTTCAGATATCCCCATTTCTAGAAAATTAGTGGAAAGTCTAAGAGTGGATCACAGGTCCTATCAGATCACATATTTTTCTAATTACACAGGGCTGTTAAAAGTTACCTGATTGGAAGAAGCACATGACCTGGAGGAAAGAGCCCAGGCCTGGGAATCAGGGAACCTGGCTTCCAATCCTGCCCCCATCATTTGCCTGCTGGGTGTCCTTGGGCAAATCACTTAACTTCTCTGGGCCTCAGTTTCCTTATCTGTAAATGGGGATTCAATACGTATTCTCCCTCCTACATAAACTGGGGCCCGGTGTGGGACAGGGACTGTGTCTGACCTGATTAACCTCTCTTAGTACAGTGCTTGGCACATAGTAAGTGCTTAACAAAATCACAGTTATTAAGAACAGGTAGATGAATCTTTTATCCTTAGTTATCCTTATTTTTTTAAAAAAACCACAATACTTACACAAAGGGAATTTACCCTATTTGGGGAAAAGATAAATTGTCAAGTGTAGAAAAGTAGCTTGTGTTGCCTCCGTAAGCACAAGTTCAAATGTCTTTGAGCCCACAGTTTTAAAAAAATAAAGAAATTTACTAAGGGAACTGAAGAAAAGGGATAAAATGTAATGATGTTCATGGCATTGTCCTAATTTAATCACTTGAGTTATTACTGGGTGGTAGTGAGTTTCCATGCTACAATGTTTTCCATTTTTAGCATCCTAAGTATAAAAAGCCATGAGGGCGATCACTTCAACTACTCTTCCATGCGATCAATCAATCAATTGAATTTATTGAGTGCTTACTGTGTGCAAAGCACTGTACCAAGTGGTTGGGAAAGTACAGTATAACACTGGTAGACATGTTCCCTGCCCACCATGAGCTTACAGTCGAGAGAACAGTCCAAATTTCACTATGCTACCTGGATCATTTTTCTACAGAAACGTTCAGGATGTCACCGTGCTCTTCAAAAAACTCCAGTGGTTGCCCATCCACCTCCATATCAAACAAAAACTCCTCACCCTTGGCTTTAAAGCACTCCATCACCTTGCCCCCTCCTACCTTACTTTTTCACTCATTCATTCAATCGTATTTATTGAGCGCTTACTGTGTGCAGAGCACTGTACTAAGCACTTGGGAAGTACAAGTCAGCAACATATAGAGACGGTCCCTACCCAACGACCGGCTCACAGTCTTCTCTTCTCTCCTTGTATAACCCAGCCCACACACTTCGCTTCTCTAGTGCTAACCTTCTCACTGGGCCTTGATCCAGTCGACCCCTTGCTCACGTCCTGCCTCTGGCCTGGAGTGCCCTCCCTCGTCAAATCTGACAGACAATTACTCTCCCCATCCCTGCCCACTTTCAAAGCCTTATTGAAAACTGTGAGTTTGTTGTGGGCAGGAATGTGTCTGATGTTATATTGTACTCTCCCAAGTGCTTAGTACAGTGCTTTGCATACAACAAGCACTCAATAAATACGATTAAATGCATGAATGAATGAAGGCACATCTCCTCCAAGAGACCTTTCCAGACTAAGCCCCACTTTTCCTCATCTCTCATTCCCTTCTGAATCTCCCTGACTCTCTCCCTTTGCTCTCCCCCTACCCACCGAAGCCCCACAGCACTTATGTAAATATCATAATTTTATTTGTATTGATGTCTGTCTCTCCCCCTCCACCCCCTGGACTGTAAGCTCATTGAGGGCAGGGAATGTCATTGTTTATTTTTGACTTGTACTTTCCCAAGCACTTAGTACAGTGCTCTGCACACAGCAAGGGCTCAGTAAATATGATTGAATGAATGAGTGAATAAATAGGGTGTAGCAACCTCATGCAGCAGATGCCCTACTATGGGGTTCAATTCTTACCTCAGTGGGGTAAAGATGTAAAAATGTCCTTATATTTTTGTGGGTTTGTTGTGATGAGAACAGTCCTTCGGTGACCCTCACACCCCTTTGGTGAAATTTCACCAGCAGTAACATCATCTTCAAATCTATCTTTGTATTTACATATGTATGTAGATTCCATTTGAAGTTTAATCCAGAGAACTAGAAAATGTACTGTAAACTCTATGACAGTCCATTAATGTCATTAGTTTCTTTTCCCACTTGGCTTCTAAAGTTTCCTCACCTTTAATAGGGAATTAACCAAGTTCCCAATTCTGAGGGAAAAAAAAAAATGAGCAAGATTTTAAAGATTTTAAAACCCTCCACCAAAACATCGAGCACTACAAAAATGCTAAATAAGTGTAACCAAATATTTTTAATGAGAACCAGCTATCAGCAATCTCAGAAATGACACTGCTATCAGATTAACACATATGAGTTATAAAATTAGTTCTCAAATTAAAGATGCGGCTATTACACAGGGTTCAGCACAAAGATGCGACATTAACAGTGTTTCTACTTCTCCCACTTGTGACATTTGAAATCAAGTCTAACCTAACTGTGTAACAGTTTGAAACTCTTAACTGGAGGGCAACCTGCAATGGAGAATGGTATATGTTGGAGGGGTCCTGAGAGAGTAAACTGAATTTTACATTGGAAAATGTTTTCTAGGAAGATCAAATGATTCATCATATTAAATAGGGTTCATTTCATAAAGAATAATAGTTTGCTGAATTTTAAGGCAAATCCAAATGGATATTCTAAATTACCCTGAGATTGCCCTGTTTCTGGGGGATGTGGATCAAATTGTGTAGGATAAATTTAGTGTTCTTCATTTTTCCAGATGTGGTCTGGCAGTTGGAATTAGTTTATTTAATGCCTTAGATTCTGTGTTTTAACAAATCTGAAATCTAGGCAAAAACACTTTAAAAAAAAACTTTAAAAAACTAGGTGTGTTTTTCCTGTTACCTGTTTTCATTTTAAAATCTGTATTTAGAGCTCATTTTCTAATTAATTTTTGTTTATTAAACCAATGTACTTTCATTACCATGTGGTTGGGCTGCAAACAATGGTGTTGAAAGATCAGTGCAAGCAAGAAATTTTATTTTAAAATCCAGAATGCTGGGCAAACACTTAAAATAGGAGTGTGTTCTTTTCCCTACATTTTCTGTTAGATATAATTTACATGTGGTTCTCCCTCCCTTTAAGATTTCAGAATATTTTTCATACTTTGAATATTATTTACATTTTCACATGGTCATTACAGTTTTTACAAATGACCATAAATGTAAGGAGTGTAAATATTTTATTGAGAGGACTTTAGTGCCCTTGCCGATAAGGAAATACTGGCTATAAAGTTTATAGGAAAAAGGAAAATGTATTTTCAATTATAATCAGAGAACCTCACATTTTAAACATTTAAAATATGGAATTAAGATTGGAAGTTTATTATTGAAATCCAAACTTTCGAGGTGGTTAGGAAGTTTGAGATCATTCACATTCTGTCTAAATATTGTGTTTTAACTTCTAAGCTCATTATGCCCTCTTTGTGTTAACTTGTATTAAAATCTGTCAGCTATGACTGGTCTCATAAGCACAGTCAGCGGACCAGAATAAGTTAATTATTTACTTGTGTCACTAGTGCTCTTCATCTAATGAAATGCACAGCTGTGTTAGATCTGCAGTTGGATGTGTAGATTCCATTGTCATACGAAGTCAGCAGAGGGTAGAAGCCGCTATGATGGAGAGCCCTCCGTTCTTTCTGCCGTTCTGCCTTTCTGTGTCGATTTCATGGATCTTTTATCATTCACTTTCACACAAAACAAACAACACAGGGCTGTCCGCTATGGGAACCATCTTGGCATATAAAAGGGTTTTCAGAGCTTAAAGTAATTTTAGGTTAGCGAAGATTTAATTTTTGGCTTACAGGTGCCCTTGATCCAGATGCAAGCCGGAACTTTCCTCGAAGGGAATGAAAAACCCCAAACTATATTTTTTGTCAAGGCCAGTGCCTAAAGGACCCAAGAAAAGGGAGCATAAAACATTTTAAGCAGAGGTCAACAAGCATATCTCAGAGAGAATTTGGGGGTCCAGGGGGATTAAGATTCATCGTGGCAATGGAGTTAAACCAAATTTTGGTTAAATTGTTGGGGGAGAGTTTATATCAAAAGGCAATCAATCAGTTCCCTTTCTTCTCCATCCCTCCCCCATTATTTACTGGGTTAGTTACCCTTGCACCTTCTCCCCCCCCAAACCCCCCGCCTCTACCTTTTCTTGTTAGAGAGTGGACAAGCTGCTGCCTCCTGAGAAGTCGCCAATGTCCTCCCCCCCCCCCCACACACACACCGAATGAACTGGTCAGTGGGCTGCAAGTTTGAGGTTTGGGTTGTTTTTTATTTCCTATTTAGTAATGTAGCTTCATCCTCACTCTCACCACCCCCACCAAGTCAAAAATAAATACTCACTAATAGGAGACTTAGGGGCAGCCTTCTTGGTGACCGCAGTTTTGAACTTTCTGTGTGCAGTGTATCGGCATCAGAGCACCTAAACTAAAAATGCGATGTCTTGTCATACTAGTCTTCCCAGTATTTCTAATGTTTAATGAACAGGATTTGACAGGAACACAAGGTTAGGGTTTAGAATTTTTTTGGAACAAATTAAAGGAGGAGTGTGTACCCAATCATTTGGGTGGTTTAAATCTTAGCAGACCTGAAAGTAAAGCTGATTATTACCTTTCAAAGTCTAGGAGGACTTAAATGTGCATATATTTAAATATATGTAGCATATGTACACACAGTAAGTATTGATTTGAAACCCAAGCATAAGTGAATCACAGACCCACACTCCCCTGCTTTCTGTACTTAATTACATTTTCCAAACTTCCCTGTTATGGGTCAATGCCTTCTACAAATCAAAAGATATTAAGCAGTGTAATGATGGTTTTATTCAAATTTCATCTCTTTTGAAAATAGGATTTGGAGCACAAGCCATGATTCAAAATTATTTTATAAATCTATTAGCATGATGGAGAACAAGTCAAAAGAATGAATTTTATAACAATACATGTAAATTGATATTTAAAAGCGAAAAATTAGGGGTACTGAAATGTATTCATTTAGCATTTTTTTTTTGTGGGTGGGTAAAAATGTTACTAAGTATCAATAGGTATCCCACCAGTGAAAAAGAATTGCCTTTCATCAGGTTAAACCTATGTCAGTAATTTAAACAATAGTTCTCATCCTAACTGGTGTTTTCAGAAGGGCTGAAACCCGAAAGATAAAGATTGCTCTTATGGTTAATATTATTCTGATTTTATCAGGCATTGATAATGGTAGCAAGAAGTTTGGTACATTGAATTGCAAGCCAGAACAGTGGGAATTGGTCTAAGTGCTTAGTACAGTGCTCTGCACACAGTAAGCGCTCAATAAATATGATTGATTGGAAGGTGTAAGATTTAGCTGTTTTATGCTTGGCTTTCTCATTGATCTTCACTATCCCATGTTTCTTCTGGTAAAACATGTGCAGAGTGCTGGAAATCATGCCGGTACTAATTTCCTTGTTAGGCCTTACAATTTAAATCAGTAACATACTTCCTAATGTAATTTCACATGAAAATAATTCGAACTCAAGATGAAATCTTTCTCCTCCTCTCTAAATCTACCTCCTCCATCTGTGCTTCTGACGCCATCCCTTCATCCCTTTTTTAAAATACACCCCCTTCTTCCCTCCTTGATTGCCATCTTCAACTGTTCACCGTCAAACGATTTTTTCCCTACTGCTTTCAAACATGCCTGTATATTCCCTATCCGAAAAAAAAAACCCCTCCCTTGACCCCACAGCCCCCTCCAGTTGTTGCCCCATCTCCCTCCAATCTGGCTTCTGCCCCCTTCACTCCACAGAAACAGCCCTCTCTGAGGTAACTGATGACCTCCTTCTTGCCAAATCTGACGACCTCCACTCCATCCTAATCCTCCTAGAGTTCTCGGCTGCCTTTGACACTGCAGACCACCTCTTTCTTTTTGAGATCTTAACCAACCTTGGATTCACTGACACTGTCCTCTCTTGGTTCTCCTCCAGTCTCTCTGACAGCTCCTTCCCAGTCTCTTTTTCCAGCTCCTCCTCTACCTCCTACCCTCTGACAGTAAAGGTCCGTCAAGGATCAGTTCTAGGTCCCCTTCTATTCTCCCTCGACACCCACCCCCTTGGAGAACTCATTCACTCCCATGGCTTCACTTACCATCCCTACGCAGATGATTTCCAAATCTACATCTCCAGCCCTGACCTCTCTCCTTCCCTGTAATATTGCATTTCCTCCTGCCTTCAAGACATATCTACTTGGATATCCCGCCTACACCTCAAGTTAAACATGTCCAAAATTGAATTCCTCATTTTTTTTCCTTTAATGGTATTTGTGAAGCATTTAGTATATGCCAGGCAGTGTTCTGTAAGTCCTGGGGTAGATACAGGTAATCAGATGTGCAGTGTCCCACATGAGGCTCACAGTCTTAATCCTCATTTTACAGATGAGGTAACTTAGGCACAGAGAAGTGAAGTGACTTGCCCAAGATCACACACCAGAAAAGTGGTGTAGCCTGCACTAGGACCTTAGTTTTTCTGATCCTAGGCTCATGTTCTATCCACTAGGCCATGCTACTTCCCCTTATCTTTCCACCCGACGCTGCCCTCCCCCCGTCTGTCCCGTCACTTTAAACAACATCACTACCCTCCCTACCTCACAAGCCCATAACCATCGCGTTGTTCTCAACTCATCTTTCTCATTCTACCCACGCATTCGCTCTGTCATCAAATCCTGTTGGTTCTACCTTCACATCATTGCTAAAATCCACCCTTTCCTCTTCATCCAAACTGCTACCATGCTGATCCAAGCTCTTATCCTATTCTGCCTTTACTTCTGCATCTTCCTCCTTGCCGACTTCCTGGTCTCCTGTCTCTCCCCATTCCAATCCATACCTCACTCAGCTGCACAAATCTTTTATCAACAAAAAAATTCAGTTCATGTCTCCCCACTCCTCTCGAACCCCCAGTGGCTGCCCATCCACCTCTGCATCAAACAGAATTCCTTAACATTGGCTTTAAAGCAGTCAATCAGCTCACCCCACCCTACCTCACCTCACTAATCTCCTACTACAGCCCAGCCCACACACTCTGCTCCTTGGGTGCCACCTTGCCCACTGTGCCCCTTCTCGTTTATCTCGCCTCCGACGCCTTTCCCACATACTCTCCCTATCCTGGAACTCCCTCCATATGCATTAGACCATCATTTTCTCCACCTTCAATTGTATATTATAAATTACGTATTTATTCGTATTAATGTCTCCCTCCTAGACTGTAAACTCATCATGGACAGGGAATGTGCCTGCTAATTTTATTGTATCGTACCCTCCCAAGCGCTTAGTACAGTGCTCTGCACATAGTAAGCACTCAATAAATACAACTGATGGATTGATAATGCCTTGCCACAGTTTAATCTCAACAAAAGTTGCACTACCAGTCCAGCACATTGCTTGCAACTGTGCACCTAGAGGTGTTTGCATATCAAAGAATTCAAATAGTTATTAAAGTAGATCAGTCACCCACTCTTATAAAACAGTAGTCCAGTCTCCATTTTCGAGGCAAGGAAAATTTGCTCCTATGCTGGATATTGGGCAGAAAATTTAACAATATAAGCAGTGGCTGCTAAGGGGGAGAGATGGTTGAAGAACCTTTGAATCAAGCAAAAACTCCTCACTCTCGGCTTCAAAGCTCTCCATCACCTCACCCCCTCCTACCTCACTTCCCTTCTCTCCTTCTACAGCCCAGCCCACACACTCCACTCCCCTGCCGCTAATCTCACTGTGCCTCGTTCTCACCTGTCCCGCCGTCGACCCCCGGCCCATGTCCTACCTCTGGCCTGGAATGCCCTCCCTCCACACATCCGCCAAACCTGCTCTCTTTCTCCCTTCAAAGCCCTACTGAGAGCTCACCTCCTCCAGGAGGCCTTCCCAGACTGAGCCCCCACTTTTCCTCTCCTCCTCCTCCTCCTCTCCCCATTGTCCCCCTCCCTCCCTCTGCCCTACCCCCTCCCCCTCCCCACAGCACTTGTGTATATTTGTACATATTTATTACTTTATTTTATTAATGATGTGAATATAGCTATAATTCTATTTATTCTGATGGTATTGATACCTGTCTGCTTGTTTAGTTTTGTTGTCTATCTCCCCCTTCTAAACTGTGAGCCCGTTACTGGGTAGGGATCGTCGCTATATGTTGCCAATTTGTACTTCCCAAGCGCTTCGTACAGTGCTCTGCACACAGTAAGCGGACACATTCCCTGCCCACAGCGAGCTTGCAGTCTAGAGGACGAGTCTGTGGGCAGGGAATGTCAGTCAACTGTTATATCGTACTCTCCCAAGTGCCTAGTGTAGTGCTCTGCAAACAGTAAACACTCAGTAAATTTGACTGATTGAATAAGCACTTAGACCTAGCGCCTGCTCAATAAATCAGTCAGTGGTACTTATTGGCGCTAGCGGAGCAGAGTGTGCAGGCTGGGCCGTAGTGCATGGCCTGGAAGTCAGATGGTCATGGGTTCTAATCCCAGCTCCACCACGTGTGTGCTGTGTGACCTTGGGCAAGTCACTTCTCTGTGCCTCAGTTCTCTCATCTGTAAAATGGGGATTAAGACTGAGCCCCATGTGGGACAGGGACTGTATCCAACCCCATTATCTTGTATTTACGCCAGCGGTTAGAGCAGTGCAAGTGCTTAACACATATCATAATAATTATTATTATTATTAGTAGTATTAGATCAATGAGATGAAATAGGACGGGGTGAACTGATTAAGTGCTGCCACTTAATCACTACACTGCCCAGGGTAAGGAGTTTCTGTTCCATGTGGAGGTGTAACCTTGCCATTATCCTTAACTCATCTCTTTAACCCACACATTCAACCTGTATATATGTTTGTACAGATTTATTACTCTGTTTATTTTACTTGTACATATTTACTATTCTATTTTATTTTGTTAATGATGTGCATCTAGCTTTACTTCTATTTATTCTGATGCCTTGACACCTGTTCACATGTTTTGTTTTGTTGTCTGTCTCCCCCTTCTAGACTGTGAGCCCGTTGTTGGGTAGGGACTGTCTCTATATGTTGCCAACTTGTACTTCCCAAGCGCTTAGTACAGCGCTCTGCACACAATAAGCGCTCAATAAATACAATTGAATGAATGAATGAATAAATAAATATGATTGATTGAATGAATGAATGAATGAGTGAAGATTTGAGCTTTCAGTAACATTGGCAAATTGGGACTTGCCAGTTTTCCATCTCTTCCCTGCACTAGGGAATTTGGGGCTTGTGAGCAAGTTGGTTTGATGTCACATAGAGGAACAAGTCAGTTTTAGATTTCACCCAATATGAGAGGAGCGGGCTTTGATAGGGTAGACTATCAACATGAATGGGAATTGTTTTGTGGGCAGTTGTTAGAGACCCTGGTCAATGGCACCGGTGTGGACGTAGGAATTGGAGAATAGAAAATTCCAATGGGAAATCCCATTTGCGTCCTATCCTGATTTGCTTTAATGCGTGAACTATTTTTAATCTTCTAGGTGTGTGTGGATTGATCGTTCCTCAGGAAGACATGCCATTTTGTGATTCCGGAATCTGTCCCGATATCATAATGAACCCTCATGGCTTCCCATCACGCATGACGGTCAGTTGCTTTAACATTCGACGAAGTGCTTCTTTGAAAATGAAAGGCAGATAAGCTGTTGAGCCTCAGAAATTGTACAAGACCAAAGTTGTCAGTCCATTCAGCAGTGCTATCTAAGCCTTTTTTTAAAAAAGCACCTGTTCACTTAGTATTTATAGGATATTTTATGATCACACATAGCCCCCTGGGTAGGAATCATTGTATTTCATGTCAACAATTAGTATGTAAATTGTGTTGGATCATGTCAGCACGCTTAACACAAACGAAAGGTTCACTTGAGTAGGATGTATTTTAGTCCCTGGGCACAGGCTCCACTTCAGAATTCTGTGTCCTTTTTTGGGTGGTGGTGGTAGTGTTCTTGTTGTTTCTTATGGTATCTGTTAAGCGCTTACCATGTGCAGGTACTTTACTAAGCACTGGGATAGATACAAGCTAATCAGGTTGGATACAGTCCCTGCCCCAGTAAGGCTGAAAGTGTATCCCCATTTTACAGATGAGGTAACTGAGGCCCAGAAGAGTGAAATGATTTGCCCAAGGTCACACACTAAACATGTAGAAGAGCCGGGATTAGGACCCAGCTCTTTCAGACTCCCACTAAGGCATGCTGCTTCTCATAATGGGTCCTTCTCCATAAAAATAACAATGATGGTGATGGGGGTGATATTTATTAATTGTTTACTGTGTGACACACACTGGTGCTAGAGACTGGGACCTTACACACTACAGGATAATCAGACCAGAAACCATCCCTGCCTCCGACAGAGCTCATAACCTAAGGGGTAGGGAGAGCAGCTGTTCTATTCCCACTTTACAGATGAGGAAATTGAGGTGAACAGATGTGAAGCGACTCGCCCACAGTCACCCAGCAGGCCAGTGGCTAGAACTCCTAGTACAGGGAGAAAAGGCAAAATTCATTCATTCATTCATTCAATCGTATTTACTGAGCGCTTACTGTGTGCAGAGCACTGTACTAAGCGCTTGGGAAGTACAAGTTGGCAACATCTAGAGACGGTCCCTACCCAACAACAGGCTCACAGGCTAGAAGGGGGAGACGGACAACAAAACAAAACATATTAACAAAATACTTCTGGGGGCTATGGCTAGGGACCTTGGAGCAGCCGTGTTCATCTATAATGGCATGTGCCTTCCAGACCAGAAAGGTTTCTGGTTTCTGATTGGCTCCGTATTTAAGATTAATATATGGGGAAGCTGGAGAAGCAGTGTGACCTAGTGGAAAGAGCACGGGCCTGGGATTTGGAGAACCTGGGTTCTAATACCTATTTTGCCACTTAACTGCTGTGTGACCTTGGGCAAGTCGCTTCAGTTCTCTAGGCCTCAGGTACCCTATCTGTAAATTGGGGATTCAATTCCTGTTCTTCCTCCATTTATTTATAATACTATTTATTTATCTATCTATCTATTTATTTATCTATTTATTTATTTGTACATATTTATTCTATTTATTTTATTTTGTTAATATGTTTTGTTCTCTGTCTCCCCCTTCTAGACTGTGAGCCCACTGTTGGGTAGGGACCATCTCTATATGTTGCCACCTTGTACTTCCCAAGTGCTTAGTACAGTGCTCTGCAAACAGTGAGCGCTCCATAAATATGATTGAATGAATGAATGAATACTCAGAGTGTGAGCCCCATGTGGAAGCTTATGATCTTGTGTCTGTCCCATTGCTTAGTATAGTGTCTGGTACATAGTAAGCGCTCAACAAATACCACAATTACTATTATTATAATGATTACATCATAACAGTTGCTGTGAACAATGTCAAGCTGATCAATGATGAGGGCTTCTTCCTTATGAAAATTACACTTCAGTCTAAGTGCAGTTAAAATAGGACCGGTGAGGTGGTTTGGCTTAGAAGCAGCATGGCCTCGTGGAAAGAGCACAGGCCTTGAAGTCAGAGGACCTGGGTTCTAATCCCATCTCTGCCACTTGCCTTCTGTGTGACCTTGGGCAAGTCACTTAACTTCTCTGGACCTTGGTTTAATTATCTGTGAAATGGGGATTAAACCTAACTCCCTCCTACTTAGACTGTGAGCCTCCTATGCAACAGGGACTGTATCTAACCTAATTGTCATGCATCTACCCAGCACTTAGTACAATGCTTGGCATATAGTAAGCACTTAAGAAATGCCATTATTATTGTTGCTATTGTTTTTGTTGCTATTATTATTATTATTCAACTGGGGCAAAGGCCCAGGGTCATGCTGGAAATTTTATACTTTGGGTCTGCAGACATTACACCAAATATCATGAAGAGAACTCCAGAAAAACTCCAGAAAAAAATCACTTTACTCCTTTAATAAACACTGCCAAGGAAATTACTGATATATTTGAAAATGATTTTTAGAAACTACAGTAATCCTTCCCTAGCTCAGCAAACCCCCAAACCAAGCGTAGCTCTTTGGTGCTCATCTAGGCCAGAGAGGTTTAGATGGGTGAATAATAATAATAATAGTCATTGTTAAGCTTTTGTTTTGTGCCATGCACTGTATTAAGTGCAGGGATAGATACAAGACAATCAGGTTAGACATAATCCCTATGGAGATACAAGACAGTCAGGTTAGACACAATCCCTGTCCCACATGGGGCTCACAGTCTAAGAGGGAGAAAGAACAGATGAGGAAACTGAGGCCCAGAGAAATGAAGTGACTTACCCAAAGTCTCACAGCAGGCAAGAGACAGAGCTGGGACTAGAACCCAGATCCTCTGACTCCCAGGCCGTGCTCTTTCCATTAGGCCATGATGATTCTCAAAACTGCATATTGATCTTTTGGGCTGAATTGCCTCAAATATTAGAAAATAGACTTGCCTTTTCCTTTAGAGGCATAATTGGTTTGTTTAGTGTCATCAAAGAAAAACAGCAGGTGTCCTCAACCACTTACTTCTAAATCTGAAAACAGCCACATTGTTGGACCGTTTTCATTGAGCCCAGAGATTTACGTTTTAAAAAAATAACAGTGTTTGGTCCTTTGGTATATACTGTATCCAACTCTCAGCTTGCTTTTCTTCCTTATCCGTCCCTTGTCCTCTGTTCTTCCTTCACAGTCTGTCACTGGCAGCCCAACCCTTTTGTTTGCCTTGGCAGCCCAGTCTAAGCCATGTCCTAGATCTCATATTTCCTGTCTCTGCTTTGAAAATGACAGACACATTTTTAAGTGTACCGACTGTCCTTAAAAAAAAATGGGTGTGCCCTAGTGATAGCATTAAGTATTTACTTATAATAGAGCTCTCTGAGAGTCAGGGATCAGGTTTAATTCCCAGCTGTTGTATTCTCTCCTAGCACTCAGTATAGTGCTCTGCACACAGTAAGGCTTCACAAATTATATTAGACCTCTACTATTGCTATTAAATGGCAGAGCTCCCCGTCTAACCCTCGGTGTTCTTGACTGTCATTGGAAATGTCGTATAGAGCTTCGGTGGACTACCCATGTAGGTTCATGAATACCACTTTTCTGAATGAATC
This sequence comes from Tachyglossus aculeatus, assembly GCF_015852505.1. Lineage (NCBI taxonomy): Eukaryota > Metazoa > Chordata > Mammalia > Monotremata > Tachyglossidae > Tachyglossus > Tachyglossus aculeatus. The sequence continues at coordinate 45,129,900 of NC_052079.1, forward strand.
AGGCCCTTTCTCTAGGATAGCATGGAAAAGACCCATTAGTGTGAGGTTAGAACTAGGAGCCAGGTGACCTGAGTTTTATCTCTGGCCCTGTGCAAGAAGGTAAATGAGGAAAACTTACTGTAGAAGAATAATACTACTCCTTGTTTGGAAATAATGTCTATATTAGAAACACCTGCTTGCATTTGAAAGCCAGCAAACTTTAAAGTGACACTGTAAACATCGCACTGTTTTCATCTAAAATATCTTGTAGAATCCAACCAATGCAACATATTTCAAAGGTAAAGATTTTAAGGCTCCCAGTAAGATTATACTGTAAAATCTGTTTATATGATGTGCATGGATCACTTTCAGATTCGTTGCTTTTATGTCTAACCTTCTAAATCACTCTGAGTACTGAATCTGTGCCAGGTTTGAAAACATTACTAAAGAATGTAAAGGCTGTTTTATTATTGTGAAGATTAAATGAGTTATCAGGAGACTATTCAAGAGTAGGGCACTATGAAGAGTTCAGCATTTGAATCTATTAAAACGGGGAAAGGGAGATCCACGGTGGATTTTCAGTGCAAAATTTGTATTTCTCTGTTTTCTGTTTTTCTTGGTTAACTCACTATTCCTTTTTAGGTGGGGAAACTGATTGAACTGTTGGCTGGAAAGGCTGGAGTTCTTGATGGCAAATTTCATTACGGAACAGCATTTGGAGGGAGCAAAGTTAAGGACGTTTGTGAAGACCTTGTTCGCCATGGTTATAATTACTTGGGCAAAGATTATGTAACATCTGGGATCACCGGGTAAGAATTGTTTGCACAAGTTTTTGTACTTTGGAATAGGAAAAAATGCTTAGGTAGATAGATTAGAACGTTCATGAGGCAATAAGAACTGCACTTGAATTGTTTCTCAGTAGCGATGATGGTGTCGGGGGCTTTGAGTAAGTGGTGGGCTGTAGTCTGTTGGACTTGGGTAGGGAGGGAGTTACAAGCCGAGTGAAACAAACAAGCGGGGGCAAGTGGGCAAGTCAAGGGCGAAAGGGGCAGTTAGAAAGCTAGTTTAGGAGAAACAAAGAAGGTGGATTGGAGAGTAGCAGGTGAAGAGAGCAGATACGTAAGGTGAGGTGATTTCGTGGAGAGCCTTGGAGCTTCCATGAAGCCAATCACATATCTCTTTGCTGCCCCCCACAACCCATCCCCATTGCTGGGCACAACGAAGCAGTCAAACTGTATGTATGTGCGGTGGGCATACACACACGTGTTCCCCATGTCCACACAGGCATATGCGGATGTTTTGTTGGGGGTGGAGAATATTGCATGCTAATTGAAGAAGAGATTTTTTACTTGTCTAATTTTATTTTCCCTGCTCATTTTAAAAACACCACAGGTGTGTATGTGCCTAAGGTGAAGACAGTAAATGCATGAAGGATCTAGGTGCTGTTGCTCTCTGTTGGTATATTTAGTAGTTTTGTAGGCAACTGAAACTGTTGATTTTTACCTGGTTTGAGAAATGTCAACATTTTCCATCCAGTTCTGCCACCGGGATAGGCTATGTCCATGACCAAACGTAAACCAGTTTGGGTTTAACTGAACTAGCTCTCCATTCTCTTCCTCTTGAAGCAATGTTAATGAGAGGTCGGATTTTCTCTAGATCAGTTTCATACAGCACTGTGTACAATTTTGGCACTCCAAGCTTCTAATTATATGAATACATTCTGTGTATCTGACATTAATAGCACATGAATGGATGAGGTGTTTTTTTGTTAGGATTATTCACCTTATGTTTCAGTGTCATGCCTAGCAGGCAGATACAAAAATGCTTCTTATCTGCTCAGCACATCTGCCACTCTCCTGCCGAGCATCCCCCTGTCCACTAAGCTGGAAATGGGTTGGAGTGCAGCAAATGGGTCAAAATGAGATACGGAGATGCTGAATCTAACCCAGCGTTTAGCACAGTGTGTGGTCACAGATAGGGGCTTATTACTAAATGCCAAATACCTTACAGAGTCTTGGGGTCAATCCAACCCTGAGGCTTAAATCATGAAGGACACACAGGTGGAAGGCGGCGGGGTGTGGGAGAAGGAGGGGGGGACCTTCAACTGATTAGGCTGAGTTTTGTTGGGCTACATATTTTTACCAAGAAAACTCTATGGATACACTTCCAGAACAATTGCAGATGGAGGTGGGATGTCCTGGGAAAGATGCGTCCATGGCGTCGCTATGGGTCGGACACGACTCGACGGCATAAGACAACAACAGTTCCACTATCCAAAATGGCTGCAGAGAAGGAAGGAAAAGGGCAGCCATAGGGTACAGGCACCTGCTTGCTGCACTTTGCAAGCAGAGCACGCTCTTTCTGTGTGCACACTGACCTGGTGTTCTGTTTTCTGCTTTGTTTCTCTAGACTGTAAGCTCCTCATGGGCAGAGAACATGTCTACCAATTCTGTTGCAGTGAACCCTCCGAAACCTTTAGTACAGTCCTGCACACAGTCAGAGCTCAATAAATTCAATGCTTTGTTAGCCACTTTTCAGTCCATCCATGCCTGATTTTGTCTACTTCGGTTTAAGGCTGTCAGGAGGAACACCCGCATCTGAGTTATTCCAAACAGCTTCTGCCAGTGTTGCTTTCTGCGGAAAGTGTTTGTTTTTTCTAATTTTTCCCCCCCTTTTTGGATAAAATCACCTTAACCAGAAACTCTGATTTTTCCTTAGGGAACCCTTAGAAGCGTATATCTACTTCGGTCCAGTGTACTATCAGAAACTCAAACATATGGTGTTGGACAAGATGCACGCAAGAGCCCGGGGTCCCAGAGCAGTTCTTACCAGGTGAGGTTAAAGCATGCGTTCGGAAGCTGACTGGGCTCGACAGTGTGGGACCAGAACATTTTCATTTTACCGACTCCTCATGCCGAATATGCTGTTCTGTCTAATTACAGGCATTTGTGTTTCTTCCTTCCTTCAATCATATTTATTGAGCGCTTACTGTGTGTAGAGCACTGTACTAAGTGCTTGGGAAGTACAGGTTGGCAACATATAGAGACAGTACCTACCCAACAGCGGGCTCACAGTCTAGAAGGGGGAGACAGAAAACCAAACAAAACATATTAACAAAATAAAATAAATAGAATATGTACAAGTAAAATAAATGGAGTAATAAATATGTACAAACACATATACATATTCATTCATTCATTCAATCATATTTATTGAGCGCTTACTGTATGCAGAACACTGGACTTTTGCTCCTTAAGGAGTAAAACATTAATTGGGAATGAAACAGCATGGATAAAGCATGGATTCGGGAGTCAGAGAATCCAGGTTCTTATCCCGGTTCCACTATTTGTCTGCTGTGTGACCCAGGGCATGTCATTTCACTTCTATGTACCTCGGTTACCTCATCTGGAAAATGGCGATCAAGACTGTGAGCCCTGTCTGGGACATGGACTGTGTCCAACGTAATTAGCTGGTATCTACCCCAGCACTTAGTACAGTGCCTGGCACATAGTAAGCGCTTAACAAATACCATAAAAAAGTGAGAGGCCACATTGAATTTCACAGATAGCTCTGTGAGAGAAGAAAATGGCAAAGTGTAGGTTCAGGAGCACTAGAAAAGAAACACAGTGGATTCTGTTGGGGCCACCCTAGTATCCAGTAGCCTTTTCCTTTAACCGGTTTTCAAATGAGCATGTTTCCAGAGATAAGGGTTTATGTCCTTACCTGTAATGTTAAGGATGCAGCAGTACCCTGCTGAAGCCTGGGAATGAGTTGCCACAGCTAGACAATCATGGCACACTGTAAACCAAAAAGAAGCAGCCCATTTTGAGCTGAATTTTGGAAGGACTGTGAGGCAAAAGTGAAAACTATATCAGGTATTACAGAACAAGAAGTCAGCACAAGAGAAACAGCCTTTATGTGAGCACAGTCCACTGTAGTACTGAATTGGCCTTTTCAGTCACTCATTCATCCATAGGTGAATTTCAATGCCCATGATGCCTTCTTTGAATATAAAGGATACTGTTATATGGGAATTGTGTGTGTGTGTGTGTGTGTGTGTGTGTGTGTGTGTGTGTATGATGTTAAGGGAAGATATAATTTTGTTGCTCAGATTTTCAGTTGCACACCATTTAGTGCCAAAATTTCAAATAATAGACACCTTGGCTTAAACTGACATCTTCACTGAAGCTTGCTTGCAAACTACATTGAATCTTTACACAGTGAAGTGGGATGGAGGGAGGGGGATGAAACAGCTGCTTTTTTTACAGTGGGAAAGGTGTGGGTGACTCAATCCTTTGACCCTTTGATATGAAGCAAATGCATATGTTTTTTGAAATGATAGACATATGTGTTCCTAAAACTGCTGGAGGGAAAAAAAGGCTAGAGATTATGAAGTCAGTAACCATATCTGCAAGGAGACTAATTTTGTTGAGTTTGTAGCTTTTCCTCCCCCTCAGCTTCTATTTAAATGAGTAAGGACAACCAAAAAGCTACTTAAGAACAAGATAAATGCAGTAGTAATTACTTGCTATGCTAGTTTTTGATGAGAGAAGAATAATTAATGAACTTTATGTTCAAGATTCCTTATTAGTGTTTTTCTTACCAAACTACCTCTCAAAAAACTGCCTAGTGTTTAAATAAAGAGTGTAAGTCTTCTACCAAATTTCGTAGTTCAGTGGGTATTAGGAAAATGTACTTCAGATATCTTTTAGCAGGTTTCTATATTTAGCTTTTTTTTTTTTGTAATAAGAAAATCTTCCTCGTCTCTGCCAATCTGAGCAGAAATGCATTAAGAGAAACCGGTGGCTTCTAACAGTGCTTTGTCCTCCCTGCTTCTCTCCTCCCCCACCCCAAAATGTAAGGTGTTCGTTCCCAGCTTCTGATGTATTGTCTGATATATTTATGTAGTCTCGTCTGAGTTAAGGCTAATTTATGACCATGTAATTGTCTTAATTTTCAATCCCTGTAACTGAAAACTAATCAATCCTATCACCAGGAATCATACTTTAGAGCCTTTCAACTGAGAACCTCAGAGAACTGGGTTTGTTTCCCTGCTCCGCTTATGTCTCCAAGGGCAAACTCTTAAAGTTTTCGTGCTTTTTTTTCTGTGCCTGGATGATGTCGTTGTGAAACGGGAAAATCCTGATCCACTTCACGAGATTATTAGCACTGTTTACTCAAGTCTTTCCTCCACTTTAGGGACTGTTTCACTCAAAAATATCTGCCCTTGATCCCAGCAGAAAATAATCACATTTGTCAAATAATTTGTTTTAAAGGCAACCCACTGAAGGTCGATCCCGGGACGGCGGTTTACGCCTTGGAGAAATGGAACGGGACTGCCTGATAGGTTACGGAGCCAGCATGCTCTTACTGGAGAGGCTAATGATTTCAAGTGATGCCTTTGAGGTAGATGTCTGTGGACAGTGTGGACTCCTGGGATATTCAGGCTGGTAAGTTGATCGGGTAAAAAATAAATCCAAATGTTCTCAGCAGTTTTATGTTCTAAAATAGATATCCCCTCTGGTCCCTGCCCTAACTGTAAAAGAAGTACTTTATGTATTTTCATCTTAAAGGGGACAGTTGTGTGCCTTTGAATCTGCCTTAAAAGAAGCTCAGGTTATTGGCCAGGCGATGAACAGTCAGGTCAGTGGATTGGAAAAATGGTTCTCCCCATCCAAATTTTAGATGGCCCACAAAGTTTGCACATCCCTGGGTACACTCACCCAGTCACCACAGACACCCATATCCTTGCCCACCCAAACCATCTTATAAATCTCCCAAAAGTGTCACCGTTGGCAAGTTGGGTGAACTTATTTTAAATTTCTAATGCTTTTTTTTTTTGTTTTTTGCTTCCCCTCAGACTTGCTTTTTAATGGCCAGTACCAGACTCTTATTTTGCATGGCAGAAAGCCTCCTGGAACTGAGCCAGTGAGCAAGGATTTATTTTTAAGGTTTTGACCGTACGTGTGCCTGTGGAATATGAACTTAAATGTGTTCACCATATAGACAGCCACAGATCACGGGCAAGAATCTTTTGGGTATATATAATTGGTTATTATCATTAACCATTTCCATATGTAAATACAAGTTAGTGGTGTTTCAAGTTCTGGCACTGCCCGTCTCCAAGGCGGCGAGATAGTAGTAGAGCCCACCCAGTAAGAAACCTGTAATGATGGCAGATTTACTCACCCTCAGGCTTTCCTGGCTAACTTTCCTATAGACTGCAGAGTTGTCGAGGCTATGGTACAGCCAGCTTTCCATTTACCTGGCTAATGGGGACAAGGAGAGCATGGATAACTGAAATCTTAGAAAATCCAAATATCATGCTTAAGCCAATAGTTTCCACTTCCACCAAGGTATCTGGGGTTTCAATAGAGTTGGTAGACATGGTCCCTGCCCACAAGGAGTTTACAGTCTACAGGGGAAGACATTAATTACAGAGAGGGGAAATGGATCCGTAGAAAAGTGCAGTGAGGCTGCTGGTGGGGTGAGTATCATGTGCTTAAGGAATTCAGACCAAAGAGCATAATAATAATAATAATGATTACGGTGTTAACTGCTTACAGTGTGTCAAGCACTCAACTAAATGCTGGGGTAGATATAAGATAATCAGGTTGGACAAAATCCCTGTCCCACCTGGAGCCCACGGTCTTAATCCCCATTTTACAGATGAGGAAACTGAGGCTCAGACAAGTGAAGTGACTTGCCTAAGGTCACACAGCAGACAAGTAGCAGAGCTGGGATTAGAACCTAGATCTTCTGGCACCCAGGCTCTTTACACTAGGCCATGACTGGAAATGAGGATCTAGTCAGGGAAGGGATTTTGGAGGAGGTGTGATTTTAGTAGGACTTTGAAGGTGGAGAGAGAGGTGGTCTGGCTGGTACAAAGTGGGAGTAAGTTCTAGACCAGAGGGAGAATGAGGACAAGGGGTCAGTGAGCAGTAAGACCGAGAAGATGGGAAGCTGCATGGTATATTGAATAGAGCACTGGTCTGGGAATCGGAAGGTCATGGTTTCTAATCCCGGCTCTGCCACTTGTCTGCTGAGTGGGCTTGGGCAAGTTCCTTCACTTCTCCTGGCCTCAGTTACCTCATCTGTAAAATGGGGGTTAAAACTGTGAGCCCCATGGGGGACAGGGACTATGTCCAACCTGGTTTGCTTGTATCCACCCCAGCACTTAGTAAGCACTTAACAAATACCATAATTATTGTTATTTGTATTACCGCGAACAGGAGCAAAGTGTGTGGGTGGGGTTGTAGTAGGAGAATAGTAAGGTAAGGTAGGGGCGGGAGAGCTGATCGAGTGCTTTAAAACTTATGGTAAGGAGTCTGTTTGATGTGGAGATGGATGGGCAGCCATTGGAGGTTTATGGGGAGACATGACCTAAGCACATTTTTAGAAAAATAATGTGAGCATCAGAGTAAAATATGGATTGGTGAGGGGGGAGCCAGGAGGCAGGAAGGTCAGCGAGGAGGCTGATGCGGTAATTGAAACCTTAGAGCAAGTAACAAATAGCCAAATGGTCAGGTTGAAGTTGTATTGTCCTTTTCCCCTAGCCAAGCTTTTTTTTTCCCTCTGGAGTGCCAGTTAGCAGGTCCAAAGATAGACAGCCAGCCAGAGAGAAGAGAAGGATGCGGTGAAGCCCTTGATAAACGTCTTGTGAGTTGGAAGAAAAGGGGAGATTCTGCAGGAGACCTGAGAGGCCTGGTCTAGGGCCCCTCTTGAAATAGCACTTTCCTCCTAATTAGTAAGCCCAATGTGAGACAACCTGATCACCCTGTATCCCCCCCAGCACTTAGAACAGTACTTTGCACATAGTAAGTGCTTAATAAATGCCATCATCATTATTATTAGTAGTAGTAGTAAGTCTTCCCCCAGGGGACAAGGCCTCACTAGAGTCTTCTGATGTTTATTTATATTTTTGCCTGTCTCCCCCTCTAGAACTTAAGCTCACTATCAGCAGGGAATTTATCTGTTTATTGTTATATTGTACTCTCCCAAACACTTAGTTCAGTGCTTTGCACACAGTATGTGCTCAGTAAATACGATTGACTGACTAATGTGTTCTCAGCAGTAGCGCAGCCCAAAGTGAGCAAACTTATTTTCCCTCGGCAGTGCAAAAGAAGCAAAGTTACAGGTGGTACACCTGCTGGAGGGTCTGAACTGGCTGCCTCCAGGCTGTCTTAAGATTTGGGTGTATTTCAGGTTGTAGGAGCAGTAAGGAAATGTAGTTTTAGGTGGGCTAAGTGAAAGAAGAAACTTGCCTGTTATGACTCATTCTTTTCAGATGATTGCAGGAAGGGGGTGATATAATTCTGAGAATAAGCCTAGCTGCTTTGTGTAAGAATGAGAAGAGGGGCCCTTCATGGTTTGTTTCTGTGCCAGCGTGTCTATTCATCTTTTGAAATGCTCATTGAGAGCCGTGCTGGAGAAGACTTTAGGTTTGATTTTTTACAGTCCCTACTTGGTGACTAGGGGGAAAAAAATGAAAAAGATTCGGACTTAACATTGTTTAAAGATAGATGACCTAAAGGAGGTACAGGACAGAGCCGAACAATTGCTTCCCGGGCAGCATTTCTTTGAATTCAGTAGTGTTTTTTCTGGTTATTTTAGGTTTTAAGGGAGCACGTAGAACGGTACAGAAATTAAAAGTAGCTTGAGACTGTGAGTTTTCTCTTCAGTCCATGGAAGTTGAGGAACCAGACTTTCAGATTCTCAGTATCAAGCCTCCCCCTACCTCCTACCCTTCAGTGCTTTTCAAAATGGTTCCAGGGCAGCAGAGGCAGGGGAAGATGTGTCAGGCTGTAGGGTCACCTGAGGGTTTGTTCTGTTCCCGGTTCATAGCGCTATTCCATGTACAATTGGCCCCAGGCAGAGCCGGTGATTTAGCCGGTATGTTCAGGTGAGATTTGGTTTGAGACCCCTTTTGGGCAGAATTAAATCAAGCATCTTCTTGGACATTAGTTAGAGTTTCTGTAGTTTTGAGTGAACTGTGTGCACTCTTGTGGTCAGTTGAAAAAAAATTCTGAATCCATTTTGACAGTCTATCCCTATAGGTGTGAATTGTCTTCAGAGGCACAAACGATGCTGTCATTTTTTTCCACTGGTTACTTGCTACCGTGGATTGGGTTGGATGGAAGGGATCTTGAGCCATTTGTTGGAGGAAGCAGCTCAGTAATGAGCAACACAATGGAAGCTGGGTAATTAGAGCAGCCCAGAATCTGTAGACTGGTCTTTTGTCAGTGATTTGCACATTAGTAAGGCATTGCTATGGGAATGTTTACGGCAACAATGTGGTATGTGGCACTACAGAATACATTAAGGGCACAAGTCACAAAGGAAGGTCCAAATTGAAAACTGAGGATAAAAGAAATTCCCCATCTAAGAAATATATCAGAAATAGAGGCCACTTCATTGACCGTTAATTTCCCGTTCGAAGCAGTAGCATGGCGCATTGACCCAGATGAAGTTCACCAAGAGAGATCAGTTTGGGTTGTAGGCATTCAGGTTGAGCATGCCATGTTTGGGATTACTCGAGAACACGGTAATTTTAAAAAGAGATGCTTTTTCAATGCTGTTAATAATGGAAGAGCCCTGTTAGCTGGGTCTGTTGAGAAATTAGAGACTACCTGGGTGTGTAAAAGAAGACAGTGGGAAATTTCCTGTAGATTTGTTTGGATCAGGTTAAAGAACAATGTGTCACCCAAAGGAATGGTAAGATGGGGTGTCAACAGGCAAGTAACAGGACTGGTTGTATCATCATCATCATCAATCGTATTTATTGAGCGCTTACTGTGTGCAAAGCACTGTACTAGGCACTTGGGAAGTACAAGTTGGCAACATATAGAGACAGTCCCTACCCAACAGTGGGCTCACAGTCTAAAAGGGGGAGACAGAGAACAAAACCAAACGTACTAACAAAATAAAGTAAATAGAATAGATATGTACAAGTAAAATAAACTAGGGGACTAGGGGAAGAGGAAGGAAGGGGCTCAGTCTGGGAAGGCCTCTTGGAGGAGGTGAGCTCTCAGTAGGGCCTTGAAGGGAGGAAGAGAGCTAGCTTGGCGGGTGGGTTGTATTTTATAACTCAGGATTCTAGGCCAGTCCAAAAATGTTAGAAAGGTTTCCTGACCAGGACATGGTGCTGGGAACACAGTAAACCCGGCAGCAACCAAACACGGGAATCTTAGTGTTTATTTGTTCAAGTCTGGGCCATAGCTGCTCCCGAATGCAGATTGTAGGAGCCGCTACGCTCCCCCAGCCTGCTAAGCCCTGTTTCCTCAGCAGCTGTCCGGAATTTAGAGCTCATGGACCTAGAAGAACCTGGGCACCTCCAGGTGTCATATTGAATCAATCAATCAATCAATCAATCGTATTTATTGAGCGCTTACTATGTGCAGAGCACTGTACTAAATGCTTGGGAAGTACAAATTGGCAACACATAGAGACAGTCCCTACCCAACAGTGGGCTCACAGTCTAAAAGGGGGAGACAGAGAACAGAACCAAACATACCAACAAAATAAAATAGGATAGAAATGTACAAGTAAAATAAATAAATAAATAAATAGAGTAATAAATATGTACAACCATATATACATATATACAGGTGCTGTGGGGAAGGGAAGGAGATAAGATGGGGGGATGGAGAGGGGGACGAGGGGGAGAGGAGAGGGGGAGAGGATATTGAATGTACGTTGCCAACACAGTTTCCAGGTTCCCACAGCTCTTGTTGCCCCTTCTGCTTCTGATGGGGGCAACTCTTGTAACCCCCTCAGCACCCTTATCACTGCTGAGATCCTCCAGGCCTGGAGCCTCTGCCTACAACCAACTCCACTTCAGGGCCCTCTGATTTAGTCTCTGGAAGGGAGCCCATTAGCATGGGGGAGCTATCTTAAAGAATTCCTCTGGCAGGCCCAGGAAGGGGCTGAGTACCCCCACCCCCCACCCCCCAGAAGCTGAGAAAGAGAGAAGGCATCCCAGGGCATCATTCAGACCCCCCCATCCCTCAATGAAGGCTAATCACCAGCCCCACCGGACACGGGAGCTGCATCCCATAGGACTACAGGCACCTAGGAGCCCTCTCCATTGTCTGGCAGTGCCCTGGTCACCGACTGAGGCCCTGGGGTCTGACCGTTATTATGGGCAGTTTATCTGGTTTTTTCCCATCTAAACATCGGTATTTTTATCATCATCATCATTATTATTATTTTTATCATCCTATTGATGTCACCCTAATTATAATAATAAAGGCACTATTTGTTAAGCACTTTCTATGTGTCCCAAGCACTGTACTAAGCTCTGGGATAGATACAGTATAGGCAGATTCGACACTGCGCCTGTCCCACAGGGGGCTCAGAAGGGAGGAAAGGCACATAATCCCCATTTTACAGATGAGGAAACTGAGGCACAGGGAAGTCAAGTGATGTGCTCAAGGTCACACAGCAAGCAAGTGGTAGGACTGGGATTCCAACCCGGGTCCTCAGATACCCATGCTCTTTCCGCTAGGCATTTTTTGCTGGGCCTTCTCTCCCTTCCGACTGCTGAGGCAGAGGATAGTAGATATTCAGGTATCTAAGGATATTTGGAACGCACTTCAGTGTGGAAGAAGATCAGATTGGGAAAAAACTTCGGATTTCCGGAGCAGTTTAAGAGGAAGTCATAAGCATATGTTTGTGGTCATACTGGGGAGAAAATCCAAAAACGGAGCCAGTTACTCCATGGCAGATATTGACCTTCCACGTCATGCAGAGCACTCCATAGGTGCTGCATGAAGCAGAAATGGATCAGTGTTGGGAGGTGGAACAACGCTAACTTTTTTGAGGCTGCATGTCTTAGTTCCCTGTGCCGCAGTACATGAGTAATATGTGACTGAGTCATGCTGCTACATTCTGAGAGGTGAAATGAGAAGAACTAGAAGAACTGCCTCTAGACTGAAGGCTAAAATGTAGTCAGGGAATGTGTCTACCAACTCCCAAGTGCATTTTCCCAAATGCTTAGTTCAGTGCTCTGCACACAGTAAACGCTCAGTAAATACCATTGATGATGATCATCATCATCAATCATATTTATTGAGCGCTTACTGTGTGCAGAGCACTGTACTAAGCGCTTGGGAAGTACAAGTTGGCAACATATAGAGACAGTCCCTACCCAATAGTGGGCTCACAGTCTAAAAGGGGGAGACAGAGAGCAAAACCAAACATACCAAGAAAATAAAATAAATAGAATAGATATGTACAAGTAAAATAAGTAAATAGAGAAATAAATATGTACAAACATATATACATATATGCAGGTGCTGTGGGGAAGGGAAGGAGGTAAGATGGGGGGGATGGAGGGGGGATGAGGGGGAGAGGAAGGAAGGGGCTCAGTCTGGGAAGGCCTCCTGGAGGAGGTGAGCTCTCAGTAGGGCCTTGAAGGGAGGAAGAGAGCTAGCTTGGCGGATGGGCAGAGGGAGGGCATTCCAGGCCCGGGGGTCGATGGCGGGACAGGCGAGAACGAGGCACGGTGAGGAGATTAGTGGCAGAGGAGCGGAGGGTGCGGGGTGTGCTGGAGAAGGAGAGAAGGGAGGTGAGGTAGGAGGGGGCGAGGTGATGGACAGCCTTGAAGCCCAGGGTGAGGAGTTTCTGCCTGATGCGCAGATTGATTGGTAGCCACTGGAGATTTTTGAGGAGGGGAGTAACATGCCCAGAGCGTTTCTGGACAAAGACAATCCGGGCAGCAGCATAAAGTATGGATTGAAGTGGGGAGAGACACGAGGATGGGAGATCAGAGAGAAGGCTGATGCAGTAGTCCAGACGGGATAGGATGAGAGCTTGAATAGCAGGGTCGCGGTATGGATGGAGAGGAAAGGGCGGATCTTGATGATGAACTGGTGTGGAGAATGAGGGTGGAATCTGATATAGAAGATTTCTCTTTCTTAGTGTGCAGTCCCCTCCCACTATTTCCGAGCCAACACAGACCTTCGGTGGTCTTTTTTTCTGTTGCAGGTGTCATTACTGCAAGTCTTCATGCCATGTGTCTTCTCTGAGAATTCCTTACGCTTGCAAGTTGCTCTTTCAAGAACTCCAGTCTATGAACATTATCCCCCGACTAAAGCTCTCAAAGTACAACGAATGAAGACCTAACAGACGATTATTTTTCAAAGCTGTTCAGCTACAAGGATTTTCAACAAGATCAGGAATGACTGGAAAAAGCGTAGATTTCTGAAACATTATTTCGTTCGTTCACCCTAGGTTTTTTTATTTAAGTTATAAAGAAACTTTTTTCTTGTAGTACAAGATGCCTCGAACCCTTTTTACTGAGCTTCGAGAGAGGCACCTGGAACTTTGACTAAGCTCAGTGGTTTAATATGTAAGTATTAGAAAATAAATGAAATTTAAAGTATCTCACTTCCTTTTTTTTTGCTCTGATAACCTTTCTTTGGTAGAGATGCTACTATGCAAGAATTTTCAGAGTTAAAGTTTCTATGATTTCCTTGAAGTATAATGCATTCTTATGATTTTTTTTATGAAACTTGGAATAACTGAAACTTTCTAATTGTAGTGTTTAAACTTGACCTATATCAGGACTTGTTTTAGCAGAGAATAAATAAAAAAGAGATGTACTGGGTACAGCATTTTAAACAGAAAGTATTTGTTGCAGATTTGCCTTTTATTGTTTGAACCTAGGAGAAGCGGCGTGGCTCAGTGGAAAGAGCCCTGGTTTGGGAGTGAGAGGTTGTGGGTTCTAATCCCGACTCCGCCACATGTCTGCTGTGTGACCTTGGGCAAGTCACTTAACTTCTCTGAGCCTCAGTTCCCTCATCTGTAAAATGGGGATTAAGACTGTGAGCCCCACTTGGGACAACCTGATCACCTTGTATCCCCCCAGCGCTTAGAACAGCATAAAGTAAGCATTTAACAAATGCAAAAAAAAAAAAAAATCCTTTCAAAAGAGGATCAGTATTGACAGCCTTCTGGGCCTTGCCCTGATTTTTTATCAAATTGGATGAAAATTCATCTTCACCATCACCGTATTGATTTAGTGCCCACTCTGTGCAGAATACTTTGAAATGCTTGCCGGGGGAAATATACATTTGGAGTTAAAGCTGTCATCAGAGGCTTTACAGCTTAAAGGGGGAGATGTCAGAACACAGTTTTCCAAGCATGCCATAGGTAAAGAATAATATCAGTCAATCAGTGGTGTTTGAGTGTTTCCCTTGTTCAGAACACTGTATTAAGTGCTTGGGAGAGAGTACAATAGAGTTGGTAGATACAGTTGATACAAATGATGAAAACAAAAATAGATAATTTTAAGCGGAGATACAAATGAGTACTAGGTTGCCTGATAGTGAATTTTCTGTTCAGTCAGAGTACCTGAGTTCTAATCCTGGTTCAGCCACTTATGGAGGTGCTGTGTGACCTTAGGCAAGTCACTCAACTTCTCTGTGCCTCAGTCCCCTCTTTTATAAAATAATGATGATAATAACAATAATTATGGTATTTAAGTGCTTAGTACGTGCCGTGTACTGAAGTGCTGGGGTGGATACAAGCAAATTGGGTTGGACACAGTGGGGCTTCCACTATGGGACTCACAGTCTCAATCCCTATTATACAGATGAGGTAACTGAGGCACAAAGGAAGTAAAGTGACTTGCTCAAGGTCACACAGAAGACAAGTGGCGGAGCTGGGATTAGAACCCCTGACCTTCTGATTCCCAGGCCATTGCTTTATCCACCACACCATGCTATTTCTGAGGGATTTAGTACCTATTCTTTCTTCTATCCTGATTGTAAGCCCCATGTGGGCCCTGATTATCTTGTATCTACCCCAGATGCTTAGTACAATGCCTGGCACATAGTAAGTGCCTAACATTTACCACAATTATTATCTGTTTGTTTCTTAGTAGATAAAACTCGTTTTGAAGCCACCATCATGGCTCAGGGTGGAAGAAATTTACCATGCGCTCTGATCATCTTCAGTATCGTCATCAAAAGCATTTATTGAACACCACACTGTGCAACATGAGAGCCAGGGTTGGGATGGAGGCTTTTAAGTTCTCAACCTCTCTGAAAATGGAAGTCCCAGGCAGGGCTGAGCTCCTGAATTGTGATAGACCAGTCCCGACAGTGGAAGTCCAAGGATTCCCCCTCCACAGAGAGGGGTCCTGGAGTCATCATTCCAATTGCCCAGCAGGGCCGATTCACCAATGAAAATGAGTTACTGTCTTTCAGGATGTACCCCTTTCAGGATGTAACTTGAGGTGCTTGACCAATTTTCACATGGTAGAAAGGATGCCCCCAAATGGAGGATTCATTAGGAAAAAACGGGGAAGACCACCTCCCCTAAGCCATTTATTTACCTTTGATAAATCTTTACAGTGAGAAAAACAGAAGCCAAGGTCTCCTCTACAGTGAATTCACCCTGTTAAAAGTTTTATAAGAAAAACAGCATTGTGAGTTAGCTTTTTAAGAAGCAGGAAAACTGGTCACAGCTGGGCCCTCCCTGCAGTTTCAAGGAAGAAACGACCAGAGGGAAAAACTCTGAAGACTCTTGGGAAGGGAATGTCAAGCAAAACCAGCAATGTTTGGAAAGGGCATGAGCAAACATACAGGGGAGGTGGGGAACAGTAGATTTAGGAGGCAAAGCCTGCCTGGAGCAGCTATTCCCTTCTGGCATCAAAGTGAGGCTTGCTCACTGCCATCGGAGAACCTGGAATGGTTTCAAGCGGCCCACGGCACCAACCATCAAAATGGTTCCATGTGGTGTCAGCCAAGCAGTGAACAAAAAAAGACCTGATTGGGTGCTACATAATGGGATAGTTTTCAGCTGCTTCAGAGTTTTTTGGCCCAACGGTATTATTTGCAGTAATGAGTCACACTAGGGTGGTAAGTATCCCAGCCGGGTGGATGAGTCCTCCTATTTCTTGGCTGGCTGAGTAACAGAGAAGCCCCGTTTCCGAGAGACCTGGAAATCATTCAGTTGTGAAACTGATGGTCAGAAAAGTGACTGTAAAAGTATCACCTTTTTACTATCCATATTTACTCCATATGTGTCTTTAGAATGATTCACTTGGCCGTCAAAAATTGTTTTTTTCCTGCCGAAGCCCTGCGGAATCAACCCTGCGGGGGCCACCAATTTCTGGTGGGAAATCGGGCAGAGTTCTCGAGAGGCAGATTAAGCAAGGCGAGTAGCTGTTCTAGAATGTTCATTATCTAGGACAGCCACTAAGATTTTTATTTTAATTTTTCTTTCAGGTATAAACTGAAGGTAATGGGGTAAACAGCTGACTATAAAGTCAACCAAATGTTACTGAAATATCAGCAAAGGAACATAATTTGAAACAATTCAAACTCACATTTTTTCCTCAGTTCTCCAAAGCCTACCTGACAGACAAATATCTGAAATTACTTTACAACTCCATTTTCCTCTTTGGCCACTCCAGTACTGAATCATAATCCCATGGATAGAATTAAATTTGCCAAGGTTAAACTGGGTTCTTCGGTTAAACATTTTAAAAATGGCAGGAATAAAAATTTTAAATTCTACATTATTCAAAAGCTTTTAAGTGATATTTATTTCATAATGTGAAAGGCATTCAGCACAGCAACGCTGACTCCTTCTTCAATATGTGTGTACAGTTCCACTGTGCTTCTTCAATGTGTGCGTACAGTTTCGCTATGCTGCCTGGATTTGTCTCATACACAATCCGCTTGATTTTAAAAAAAAGTCTGAGTTCAAGTTTGGTGAACTGACAGGTTCATGTCTTCCGTATCATGTCCAATATGTGTTTTCTGGTCTGGTCTCTGATTGAGAAAAGTGTGCATAAGTGGCACTATCCCGCCAGAAATGAGTTGGGTCTGGAATTCATAGTTTCCATTTGAGGAAAGAAAAATTTTTGTAGCATCTGTAGACTTAGCTAAATCACTGGCACAATGATCCAAGACTTCTGAATGCACCAAACTTTCCCCTTTTAAGAGAATCTTGTGGGACAAGGACCATCTATTTGCTTACAATTGTTCATTCATTCAACCGTATTTACTGAGCACTTACTGTATGTAGGGCACTGAACTATGCACTTAGGAGAGTATAACAAAAAACAGACACATTCCCTGCCCACAGCAAGTTTACAGTCTAGAAGGGAAGACAGAGAGTAGCGTAAATAAATAAGTTACACACAGGTACGTAAGTGCTGAACAATTACTACAGCATTTAGTGCAAAGCACTGTGCTAATACCATTACTAACTCTTTCGGGTTCCCAAAATTGATTGAGGGCTTTAGCCTTTCAAGCACCTTTTTTCAGAAAATTTCCACTGACCGCAATCCTTTTTACCTGTTGCCCTTTTTCGGATTTCCTACCGTACTATATTATAAAACCCAACCCACTGTCTGGGCCTCCTCTAAAGTTGCAGATAAATTTATAATCAGTACTTGATTTTAAATCCACCATCTAGTTGCAAACGTTTTTCCTTGGCAGTGCCAAAAATTGAAATTCAAAAATGGAAATTCCGTCTGAATCGATGCCCTCCTTCCACATAGAGCAACCTCTGATTGGAGAGGACCTCCTTCTGAGGCTGTCTCCAACTATCTCCAGATAGATGACTTGGTCTGTATGCAGTGAGGATCGATGATCAAAATCCATCCATCTGATACAGTACCCATCTCCGTACTCATAAACTTGATCCGTTTATTTATCCACCCTCCCAGCCCCACAGCACTTATGTACATATCTGCAGTGATTTATTTATATCTCCACTTCTAGACTGTAAGCTCACTGTGGGAAGGGAATGTGTCTGTTTATTGTTATATTATGCTCTCCCAAGGGCTTAGTACAGTGCTCTGCACACAGTAAGTGCTCAATAAATCCAGTTGACTGACTAGTATATTTAACCTGTCTTTTGGACCTGCTCAGAACAGGTGATTTCCAGATGGACACGGCTGCCAGCCCTTTCCCAACCGTCTGCAAAATGGGGATAGAATATCTATCCTCCCACTTACTTACACTGTGAGCCCCATGTAGGACTTGATAATTTTATGTCTCTCTCAATGCTTAGTACAGGCACATAATGAGCACTTAACAAAATACCACCATCATTATACGGGCACCAGGCGGTGAGGATTTTCACAGTATCTCAATGAACAAGTTCAGCTCTATGTATGAGTAGCTAAAAAGACTGATGAACTGATGTGGAAGATGGATTGGGTCCATCCTGATGAGTTTGTACCTACCCCGGTACTTAATAGAGTGCCTGGCACATAGTAATCAATTGAAAAATACCATAAGGAAAAAAAGGAAGAAACAAAGGCACTATTGAAATATCTTAAGGCAGACTGGTTGTGGATGGTACAAGATCACCTTGTTCTAACAAATATTGTGGCCTAGTGGAAAGAACTTTGGCCTGGGAGCCAGAGGACTAGGGCTCTAATCCCAGCTCTGCCACTTGTCTGCTATGTGACTTAACTTCTCTGGGCCTCAGTTCCCTCATCTGTAAAATGGGAATTAAAGACTGTGAGCTCCATGTGGGATGTGGACTGTGTCCAATCTGACTAGCTTGTATCTACCCCAGCGCTTAGTATATTTAGTCCCTGGCTTATAGTGAGGGCTTAGCAAATGCCATTAAAAAATACTATAGTGTTGTTACACCAAAGTTTCATTTACAGTATTATTATTAACTCTGTCACTAGCTAATGAGTGGATTAAATAGCTGTTTGCAAAGTACAAGTGAAACTATAACTAGAATGCTGTGATGGTGAGATGGTTGTGGTTACCATCTGCTGTAGTTTGTTTTTATTTTTTCTTCCAAAGGGTCTGTCCCTTCCTTGGGTTGAAAGGTACCTCCATCAGCTGCTTTCCCACTGATCCTAAACTCCAGTATCCCACTCCTTTTTGTTATGGGATTAAGTACTCCATTGCTGGTTGGGCTGAACACTGAATTAAATGTCATCACCAGAAGAATCCAATGACTTGGGTGAGAAGGAATTTGTGTAAGAAGTAATATTTGGCTAAAGTGCAAAGAAAAGAAATCTCCCTTGTGAAAAATGCAGGATTTACACGTCGAGCAGAACTGCCTGCCCATAGAAACAGTCTCTGACAATTAGATCCTGCCAGAGGATCAGAGACAGATGCCAGGACTTGAAACAGAAATGGCTCATGAAGATTATCACCTTCCTTCTCTGAGTTATGGGCGAGCGAGATGGTGTTTTCCCCTGTGCCTGATCTGGCTTCACTTCTTCCTGCTGTGGCTAGATTCAGAACCATTGATCCATTATGGGAGGCAGACTGGTTACCGATGTCTTTTTCACGTGGATGGAAGCCACTTTTGATTCTTGATGTTCAAGTCTGTTTTCTGTCATAATCAACTGAGGTTTCAGAACAATTCTACCTCATCTTTCTACAGTCATTTCACTAAAGGGATAACTAACCTGCCTTTCTTATCATGCTCACCCTAACCGAAGAACATGAACGAAGCCAAAGTGAGCAAGTAGTTGAAAACAGCCCAGAATCTGTCAGCAAACTCAAAGGGAGTCAGTAACAAAAGACTCAAATGAATATTGATTATCCTCTGATAAGCATGTGCTAGGTGTGTCTGAAGCCATTAAGCTCTGATCTGTTCATGTCCTTTTATTTCCATCGTTAAGCAGGTAAAGAGGGAGTCCAACAACACACAAAATCCTGACAATCCAATAAAGACCTAGAACCAGCTCTCCCTTCTGAAATACATATCTAATACATTTATCCCAAGGCTTTGGAGTGGGAGAGAGTGTTGTTTTAAAAATTTCCTAAAATGATTTAAATAGACCCTGTACCCCTAGGGCATTCTAAAAATGATATCTGAAGCTTTCCATAGTAACTCACCAAAAGACATTTCTGTGGTATTTTAGAACAAGGAGTAGTAGTAACGATGCCAGATTTGTATTCCCAGGATACTGGAGAAAAAGGGAAAGGGGAAAGAAAAAAAGATAGCCTCTATTCTGAAAGTTTTCTGGGTTGGGACCGTGGTGGTTGAGGACTGAAGCTGATGGACTGAGGGAGTGGGCTTGGTTCATGCACAGGTCCATGAGAACTTTCCAACTTCACGGAAAGTGGTGAAGGACCCAGAGTGAAACCACAAAAACAAAATGATCCTACTCTCTAGGAATCCTCAGTTTAGCAAAGCAGCTGAAAGTGACTATCCTTGAAATATTACCTGAAAAACAAACAATAATAAGAATTACATCCTCATCCATCAGAGAAGACTCCCAAATAAAATGTTTTGTAAAAGAAATTCCTGAAGTTCTTACATTTTTCTTGGAACCAGGTTCTCCTTCTAAAAAGAAGGATCTTAAAAGGATCCAGAAGAGTTTAATCTGCCCCCAGGTAGCTTCTTCCTTTTCAAGTAAGTGGAGTTCTGTCAGTTAATGACTTTAGCCCCATAACTTGGCTCCCTCTACATCTCCTCGCCCTTGCTAACAGGCTTAGACTAACGAGATATGTAGCCTTCTAGGCAACCCTAGAGGAGTATGTTTTAGAGGGAGTATGAGGAAACAGTACCAAGTTGTTAATATTCATATACACCTGCTCCCTCACCTTAGAGCATCTAGCGAGAAGCTCTGTTCAGGATTTGAATGCGACTTGGAAGGTTTCTACTGAGTTTTCATCTCAGCCAAGGTGTTGAACTCTGCCTTCTCCATCTTCTACCTGTCGTACAGTCTATCAAAACAGGAACGTGCTTGCATTCTTCTCCACAGTCTGTGTGTTCTATACTTATCCCAAGCATTCTAGCCCATGCTGCACCTACGTAAACCCCTGTAACTTGAATCGTATTGCTTTTCCTCTGCAATCTGCTCTAAATGTCATATCTTTGGACCCATGTTCCTTGCCTTCTCTTCTAGGACCCAAGGGTTCTGATCCATGCCCCCATTTAGGTTCCACATCCCGTACTCATTTCAAGGCCATGGAGGAATTGAAAGAGGGTGCAACTCTTTCCCTAGGGCTTTCTTTCCTCTAAGTCCACCCACTCACTCACTAGAAGTTCAGCATTGATCCTTGCACTAGAGAGAGATGTTGCCAAATGAATTAGCTCTCCTTGCCCCAGTTTTCTTATCTGTAAAATAGGTGCCATATGGACTTGCTCCTAGGCTTGAGAGAAACAATGAAAGTAAAGGAGCTTTTCAAACAAGGCATGAGAAATGCGTTATATACTCTCTCTGCTGCCTTCTCTCCAGTTTCTTGAGGCTCTTTTTCATCAACAAATGGTATGTACTCAGTGCTCATTGTGTGCAGTGCACTGCACTAAGCACTCAGAAAAGTACAACATAACAGAGTTGGTAAATGTGATCTCTGCCCAGAAGAAGAAGCAGAGAAGCAGCGTGGCTCAGTGGAAAGAGCCCGGGCTTTGGAGTCACAGGTCATGGGTTCGAATCCCGACTCCACCACATGTCAGCTGTGTGATCTTGGGCAAGTCACTTAACTTCTCTGGGCCTCAGTTACCTCATCTGTAAAATGGGGATGAAGACTGTGAGCCCCACGTGGGGCAACCTGATCACCCTGTATCCTCCCCAGCGCTTAAAACAGTGCTTTGCACATAGTAAGCGCTTAACAAATGCCATTATTATTATTATTATTATAAGAAGCTTATGGTCTACAGCGAGAGAGAGACATTAAAATAGATTAGGACTCTTAGTCCTTGGGAAAATATTTAAGAAGTATGGACACTACCCTCAACCACTAAGCAGATGGCCTTCTCAGAGCCTGGCCTGTAGCCAAGCCTGACAACTGGTTAAAATTCCTAAAGGAGAGAGGCTTTATACTGGGGTTAATATCAAGCTATAAGTATACTTTAAGAATGCATAAATGGTTACAAAATCTAGAAAAACAACATAATGGTAATTAACAAAGACCCTCTCAGCATCGCACCTGGAGAGTTTCCAGTACTTTTCCAGTCTTGGCTATGGGAGGGAGAGTCAAGCAGAGGCCTACCCATTCCATTCTTAGCTTGGGCAGTGGCTAGTGAGTGGAAGGCAATCTGCTACAAGTCAAAGCTCACTTGTGCTGGGCAGCAGCAGCATGGGAGAGAGTCGAGGAAGTTTACTGTGTGGAAGAAGGCAATGGTGAACCACTTCCATACATTTACCAAGAAAACTCTATGTATACACTACCAGACCAGAACAATTGCAGATGGAAGTGGGGCGTTCTGGGAGAGATGTGTCCACGGAGTCGCTAGGCGTTGGAGACAACTCAAGAGCATAAGCCAAGACAATAAACAAGACTGTTTGGTCATTAATGCAAGGAGTTGGGATCCTGTTCTTATGGATTCTACATCCCATCATCTCCTATAGAACAAGTTGCAATAATATTGTAATAAGGTTCATTTCACTGGAATTCCCTGAATATTAGCAGCATGGGGTTAGCTCGCTAACCTCTTCATTCTTGGACTCACCCACACATTCACTCTCCTATACACAAATTGCTTCCCATCCATCCCACCCTCTTTTTGCCACTTTTCATTTTCTCATATTCACCCATTCTCTTTCATTCTGTCCTCTCTTGTTCCTTCTTCTGATGCCTCCTTGCTTCTTTCTTTCTCTGTCTGTCTCTCCCACCCTCCTCTCTCTCTCTCTCACTCTCTCTCTCTCATATGCCCTATTGTCCTTTCTTTTTTCTCTTACACCCCTTTTAATCCTCTTTTTATTCTTTTTTCCCCTTGTGATTCATTTGATTTTTGCATCTTTCATATTTTTCTTTTTTTTCTGTTTTTCTCTTATTTACCTTATCCTGTTTTCTCCCTCTTTTTTTCTCTTTCTCATCTTGTTCTTTTTAGCATTCAATATCAGGAGAGCAAGCACCTAGGTTAGTAAAAGTTGAATGTTTGGAGAAGGTCTCTAAAGGGCTGCCCTTGCCCTATTCCCATTAAGCAGCTATTTTCAGGGGTCCCCAGCTCCCCTCTAGGCTCAGACCTGGAGGCAGACAATTCTGGAACATGGCACACAGATCCATAGCTCTCTCCCTCCTCTCCCCCCAACCCTCTGACCCCCCTCCTACCTCATCCTCTCCAACTCCCCATCAACTGAACTTTTCATATTCAAGAGATCAATCAATCAATCAATCAATCGTATTTATTGAGCGCTTACTATGTGCAGAGCACTGTACTAAGCGCTTGGGAAGTACAAATTGGCATCACATAGAGACAGTCCCTACCCAACAGTGGGCTCACAGTCTAAAAGGGGGAGACAGAGAACAGAACCAAACATACCAACAAAATAAAATAAGTAGGATAGAAATGTACAAGTAAAATAAATAAATCAATCAATAAATAGAGTAATAAATATGTACAACCATATATACATATATACAGGTGCTGTGGGGAAGGGAAGGAGGTAAGACGGGGGGATGGAGAGGGGGACGAGGGGGAGAGGAAAGAAGGGGCTCAGTCTGGGAAGGCCTCCTGGAGGAGGTGAGCTCTCAGCAGGGCCTTGAAGGGAGGAAGAGAGCTAGCTTGGCGGATGGGCAGAGGGAGGGCATTCCAGGCCCGGGGGATGACGTGGGCCGGGGGTCGATGGCGGGACAGGCGAGAGCGAGGTACAGTGAGGAGATCAGCGGTGGAGGAGCGGAGGGTGCGGGCTGGGCAGTAGAAGGAGAGAAGGGAGGTGAGGTAGGAGGGGGCGAGGTGATGGACAGCCTTGAAGCCCAGGGTGAGGAGTTTCTGCCTGATGCGCAGATTGATCGGTAGCCATTGGAGGTTTTTGAGGAGGGGAGTAATATGTCCAGAGCGTTTCTGGACAAAGATAATCCGGGCAGCAGCATGAAGTATGGATTGAAGTGGAGAGAGACACGAGGATGGGAGATCAGAGAGAAGGCTGGTGCAGTAGTCCAGATGGGATAGGATGAGAGCTTGAATGAGCAGGGTAGCGGTTTGGATGGAGAGGAAAGGGCGGATCTTGGCAATGTTGCGGAGCTGAGACCGGCAGGTTTTGGTGATGGCTTGGATGTGAGGGGTGAATGAGAGAGCGGAGTCGAGGATGACACCAAGGTTGCGGGCTTGTGAGACGGGAAGGATGGTAGTGCCGTCAACAGAGATGGGAAAGTCAGGGAGAGGACAAGGTTTGGGAGGGAAGACAAGGAGCTCAGTCTTCGACATGTTGAGCTTTAGGTGGCAGGCGGACATCCAGATGGAGATGTCCTGAAGGCAGGAGGAGATGCGAGCCTGGAGGGAGGGGGAGAGAGCAGGGGCAGAGATGTAGATCTGGGTGTCATCAGCGTAGAGATGATAGTTGAAGCCGTGGGAGCGAATGAGGTCACCAAGGGAGTGAGTGTAGATTGAGAACAGAAGGGGACCAAGCACTGAACCTTGGGGAACCCCCACAGTAAGAGGATGGGAGGGGGAGGAGGAGCCTGCAAAAGAGACTGAGAAAGAACGACTGGAGAGATAAGAGGAGAACCAGGAGAGGACGGAGTCTGTGAAGCCAAGGTCAGATAACGTGTTGAGGAGAAGGGGGTGGTCCACAGTGTCAAAGGCAGCTGAGAGGTCGAGGAGGATTAGGACAGAGTATGAGCCGTTGGATTTGGCAAGCAGGAGGTCATTGGTGACCTTTGAGAGTGCAGTTTCCGTGGAATGAAGGGGACGGAAGCCAGACTGGAGGGGGTCGAGGAGAGAGTTGTTGTTGAGGAATTCTAGGCAGCGCGTGTAGACAACTCGTTCAAGGAGTTTGGAAAGGAATGGTAGGAGGGATATGGGACGATAACTAGAAGGTGAGGTGGGGTCAAGAGAGGGTTTTTTTAGGATGGGAGAGACATGGGCATGTTTGAAGGCAGAGGGGAAGGAACCAGTGGAGAGTGAGCGGTTGAAGATGGAAGTTAAGGAGGGGAGAAGGGATGGAGCGAGAGATTTCATAAGATGAGAGGGAATGGGGTCAGAAGCACAGGTGGCCGGAGTAGCACTTGAGAGGAGGGAGGAGAGTTCCTCTGAGGATACCGCTGGGAAGGATGGGAGAGTAGCAGAGAGTGTTGAGAGCCGGGGGGTTGGAGAAAGGGGGGGAAGAGACTTTGGGGAGGTCGGACCTGATGGATTTAATTTTGTTAATGAAGTAGGAGGCCAGATCGTTGGGGGTGAGGGAATGTCATTCTATTCTTATTTTTCTGTTTAAATGTGGTGAATACTCTCAGAAAATAACAAACCAGCTCCTGTAGCTCCAGATTAATCTTTTCCAAACCCAATTTCTAAGCAAAACCTATAAAAATCACTTTGTTGCAGAAAAAGTAAGCCCAGAATTTTTGTTGAATTGTTTTCATAGTTAACTTCAGTTTTAAATGATTGCCTGGTTCTAGTCCTCAGTCTCCTCTCCCTAAATGCATGTTCCAGAATGTGCTCAACATTTCACAGGTATCCTCTGGTTAATCTTTGATATATCACATATAAACATATAAACATCTAAACTCTTTGAGGGCAGGACTGTCTCCTTCACACTCTGTAAACTGTAAGCAGACCCTAACAAGGTGATAATCACACTGTAGGGGCTCAATAAACATTTACTAATGATGATGATGATGTTGATTTGCCAGTGGAAATGAAGAACTGAGATTGTAAACACATCAATCAAATGCTCACATGGTTTCCCACAAGCCATCAAACTTTAGCAAGAGCCCAACTGCCGCTTCTGGAAAACTGTGTAACAAATCCAGTCCCCACTGACCCCAGAGAAATCTGGTAAGTTAGGTTGTTGGCAAAGTGCATTTTCTAGTGTTTCATCTCAGTATGTTTTCCTCCATAAACATTTCAGTGCTTTACTTCAGTGCCCTGTGTCACCAAGTTGGTTTCTTAGAGGGAGGATTTTATCCCTTCTCAACAGTGGACCAGCGGAGAATAATGAGACACGGAGATTAAGCAACTCACCAAAGGCAATGGAAGATCCTGAAACATTATCCAGAAAATTCATTTTCAGAGAAGACAGACCAAGTGATGTGTCCTTCAGTTCACGACTCTGCCCAGATGCTCTACACACACAGTCTTTTCAGCAGGCAGATAACCTGGAATTCCAAAAGGAGACAAATTGTATTCTCATGCCAATTTCAGCTATGTGTTGAATATCCATTTCAGTGGGAATCTCTGGATCTTGAATTTGTCTGGGCATTCCAGACAGAACATCAATAAATAGTATTAATTGAGTGCTTACTGTCTGCAGAACACTGTTCTAAGTGTTGGAGAGAGTATTATTTAATAGAGTTAGTAGACATGTTCCCTGCCCACAAAGAGCTTGACAGAATTAATAAGTTTGCGGAAACAGGGATTTGACAAAGAATATCCCCCATTTTCCAGGACAAAGCTTCAGGCATGAAGTTGGCTAAAGGCCTGCTCCCCTCAGCTGGAAAACAATGAGCAGCCTTAATGAGAGCACACAGCTGGCTCAGCAGCCCAAATTGACAGAACTTTTACAGCAGAAGCTGCAGTGGAGGGAGGCAGTTCACCTAGGAGAAGTGCAAAGACGCTTCCAAAGAGCAGCAGTCGGACCCGTAAAGGTTTCCCTTTATCTTTTCTGTTCTTTTCCTAACCAGGAGGCTTGTGTTTTTTGTTGATCAGGCTCAAAAGAACCAGATTTTTGAAGCCAGGTCATAATTAATCAGAAAAAGAGAGTCCTTTTTCACATCAAGGTGAAATTAACTCGTTTCATGTTGTATTTATGGGGGTTCCAGAATTGAAAGAAGGTGAGGATCGTGACACCCACCCCTGTGAAATGAGTCAGTAGTAGTTGTGGAGCTGGACTATACTATAGCTATTCTGTATCCAAACATATATAGTCTGTGAGCCCACTCTTCTAGACTGTGAGCCCACTGTTGGGTAGGGACTGTCTCTATATGTTGCCAACTTGTACTTCCCAAGCGCTTAGTACAGGGCTCTGCACACAGTAAGCGCTCAATAAATACGATTGATTGATTGATAGTCTGGGTTAGCCTGAGATGTAAACGCATTGGGTTTTTTTGCAGAAGGGTTTTCAGTTTAAGAAAGGATTCTATAGACTGTGACTTGTCCCCATTATTCATAAATTCAAAGTTCCTGGTGTTTTATCCCGACTATCCCCAGGGTCTCCACAGTGGGGTGCTGAGGGGATGTTTCCACTTCTGGTCCTATTCTAAAATCACTCCTCCCCCTCCTATAAATCCAACCTTTGTGCCAACCAAACCTGCCTCCTCTCAACCAATCCTTGATCCCTACTTGACTTCCTGCCTCTATACTTTTCCTCATGGCTGGCACATCTCTTTCCCTTCCTTTCAATACTTACCTTGGCAAGTAAACCTCTCTCAACTTGATGGGAAAAGCAGTGGGCAACTGTAGGAAGCAGGAATGGTGTCATTTATCTCTGCACTCTCCCAGATCCTTGGCACAATAATAATAATAATTTTTAAATGTAGTATTTAAATGCTTATTAGGGGCCTAGCACTATACTTAGCACTGGGGTAGACATAGATAAGTGGATTGGAAACAGTCCCTGTCCCACATAGGACTCACAGTTTAAAGGGGAGGGGGAACAGGTATTTAATACCCTTTTACAGATGAAGAAACTGAGGCACAGAGAAGTTAAGTGACTTGCCCAAGCTCACATAGAAGGCACTCTACAATTATGGATTGGTTGATCTATTTCAGGCCCTATGGTTTTCTGGAAGCTATCGTGTAATGTGGAAACCTGAATCTCCTTTAAATTTTAGGCAACTGTTGATCCAAGACTGCTTCAGGAATTTAAAGCAGTGCTTCTAGAACAGGGAATTGGCATCAGGGCATCAGATCTGTTCTTCCTGATAATAATCCCTCTCTCAGCACTTATATATGTATCTATGATTTACTTTCTGTCACCCCACTCTAGACTGTAAGATTCTTACGGACAGGAAATGTGATTACTACAAGGATCTTCCCAGAATTAAGGAGTTTGGGGAGCATTGATTTTATAAAGATCTCCTCCCACTTACCAGGACAAAGCCTGGCGCACCAAGTTGGCTAAAAACCTGCTCCCTTCAGCTGGAAGACAATGAGCAGCCCCAGTGAGAGCACAGAGTTGGCTCAACAGCTTGAGGTGATGGCCCTAGTGCAGTGACCTGGAGGGAGGGGACATGTGACTACCAACGCTGTGGTGGTTTACTCTCCCAAGTGCTTAGTACAGTGCTCTACACACAGTAAGCACTCAATAGAGAAGCAGTGTGCCCTAGTGGATAGAACATGGGCCTGTGTTCTAATACCAGCTCTATCACTTATCTGCTCTGTGACCTTTGACAAGATACTTGACTCGTCTGTGCCTCAGTGACCTCATCTGTAAAATGTGGATTTAGACTGTGAGCCCCATGTGGGACATGAATTGCGTCCAATCTGATCAGCTTGTATCTACCCATGTGCTTAGTACAGAGCCTGGTACATAGTTAAGCCCTTAACAAATACCATAAAAATAAAATTGAGTGATTGTAAAGCACTTCAGATGCCCACTGGCTCCTTCTAAACTGAGAGGCTCATGTCCTGGGATGGGATGAGGAGGAGCTGATCAGGACCATCTTTGAATCTACAGTGTCATTATCAGGCCAGAGGTTGAGGTTGGCTCTTGACCTTACTCCAGTTTTAATCAGTTTTTTTTTTTCCCTAGGTGGGTCCCCAGTGAAAAGGAAGAAGGCAAGTGCAGGAAGAAGGCACCTCCTATTTGAGTGTTAATTTCAAATATTAGGTTTAAAGTAGTGGCCTAAAATAAGTTATGGTGGAGAGAGGAGTGGTCTGCTTGTATAGGAAGGAAGAAGGCAAGTGCAGGAAGGAGGCACCTCCTATTTGAGTGTTAATTTCAAACATTGGGTTCAAAGTAGTGACCTAATATAAGTTATGGTGGAGAGGGGAGTGGTCTGCTTGTAAGATAGATCCTTGCTGCTCTAATGGGCTTTTCCCCAGAAGTCCTGTTCAGATTGCCCAGGTGTTTCTTGGTGTCTTGATTTTTGAAAAACCTAGGGTTTCCTACGTTCAAGTTTGGTTTCCTCCAGACTTGTTGCAGTCCGTAACATGGTGCTGAAACTGCAAATCCTATGTACGTGCCCCGAGAGCACAGACATCTGCTAATAGCAGTTTCATGAACCAGTTTCTCCTAGACTTTTGATGATGCTCATAGCCTGTTGATCTGGAGGTGTTTTCCAAGAACGCTGACTCCAGCTTCCGGGTCTCTCATTGCACCCCTCAAACATGGCAGTGTAGAGTAGGATAACGATGACTGAGCCAGCACGCAACCCCATTTCGCTCTGCTAGTGAGGAGCAAAAGGACAGACAGGTCAGCTTCAATTCTAACTCAACCAGAGTATCATGGAGTAGTCTGAGAATCATGCTGAATTTCTTCCCTTTCCTTTTTCTCCCCTTTTACCCCCCAACTCACTTCATTCCTTCCTAGCTGTCTTCCTAATTGGGTCTTGCTCTTGAATCTCTTCTCTTCAGTCCACTTTCCATACCCTTAAATTTGCCTGGAATTCCTTCCCTGCTTAAAGTTGCTAAACCACATACATCCCTTCCCACTTCAAAGCCATCCTAAAAGACTACCTTTTTTCTGGTCACAACATTCCCTAAACCTCTCATAGCACATCTGTACACTTCAGTTCATGAATCCCATTTATTCATTTTTTTCCTTACTTTTGTTTTCTCCAGTTAAATCTGTTCCAATTATATGTTGAAAATGTGTGTATGCCTCTTTCCCTGTAAAATTGTAAGATTCTTGAAGGCAAAAACTGTCTTCTACTTTTATTGGGTTTTACCAAGCACGTGGTACAGTGTTGTGCATGTTGTAAGCACACTGTGGGCAGGAAACCTATCAACTCATTTTGTATTGTACTCTCCCAAGTGCTTCGTACAGTGCTCTATGCACAGTAAACACTCAAATGCCATTGACTGTAAGAGTTCAATAACTGATGAGGTAAATGCTGAGGAGGAGGGGAAGGAAAATGAGTTATTCCAATAAGTGGACAAAATTCACCCAAGATTCAATTTAGTATTTTTTTAATTAAAAAGTTCCTTACTTTCCCTGATCCAAATAAAACCTCTAAAGATTCCCCTTTAAAGCAACCATCAGCTTGACAACACAGTGTGAGAAAGTCAACAGCTGAATTTCTTTCCAGAAAAATAAGAAAATCAACATATGCTCTCTTGTAATTGGCCCACCCTATTTTCTCTCTTACAGGTACCCTCCACTGCTCTAGATAGATTTGCTTGATGCCAGCCAATTCTTGTTTAAATGGTGGATTTTTGTCGGGAATCTAGTTAGAAGTTGGACCAAAGAAATACTTAAATCTTTACTTTCCTCTGGGCAGCTGGCAGTACTCACCCATTCCATAAAGTGCATGCTTTCCATGGCAAACAAAAAAAAAACCCAACCCATAAGTTTTCTCTCAATCCTCTACTTCATCTCTGTTTCCAACTTCTTAAAGTGCTGCCTTAATCTCTCTCCCTCAGATGGGAAAAATTAACCAGGTCCCAGATCATTTCCTGGGGTCAATATGCCATCCGGAACATAGGGGTACCAGGGTATACTCCTCCACTACTTATCCTGGAAGTACCTACTTTCCACATGGCTTCTGGGGCCAGGGTCTCCATTCCAAAAAGGAGAAGATAACAATAATAATAATAATAATGATGATACTTGTGCCGAGCACTGTAATAAGCACCGGGATAGATACAAGACAATCAGGTTGGATATAGTCCCTGTCCACATAAGGCTCACAGGCTAAGTAGGATTTACTCCCCATTTTACAGGTGAGGAAACTGAAGCACAAAGTTAAGTGACTTGATCAAGGTCACTCAGCAGGCAAGTGGCAGAGTCGAGATTAGAATACAGGTCCTCTAATTCCCAGGTCCTTTCTCTTTCCACTAGCCCATACCACCAGTGTCACTGTCTCTCAGTCACCACTCTGATCTGGAGCTGGGCAGAGTCTAAGACACTTACCATCCCCCTTACACATTCTCCTACAACATTCTGTGCTTGTCTTTAAATTCTATTTCATCCCCTATCTGTAATTTATTTTAGCATCTGTCTCCCCCGCCGGCTCCTTGAGGTCAGGAATCATTTCTACTAACTCTCTTGTACTCTTCCACATGCTTAGTACAGTGTTCTACACTGAGTCAATGCTCACTAAATGCTATTGATTGATGAGGGAGGACCACGTTTCAGTTGGTTGAGATCTGTTTGCCAAAGAATAATCAGTGCTGCCCACACACTGGAAAACCCAGCTCTCTCTGTTCCAACTTCGGGGGCCATTTCCTCCAGCCCTAATTGCCCTGGTTGATTGGCAATGTACTCTCCACGTGGCTGCTGTCAGCTCAGGAAGCCTTTGCTAAGTTATGATCCCTTTTTTGTGTATTTAAGTATTTAATATGTGCCAGGTAACAGTTCATTCATTCATTCATTCAATCGTATTTATTGAGTGCTTACTGTGTGCAGAGCGCTTGGGAAGTACAAGTCGGCAACATATAGAGACAGTCCCTACCCAACAACGGGCTCACAGTCTAGAAGGGGGAGACGGATAACAAAACATGTAGACAGGTGTCAGAATCATCAGAACAAATAGAATTAAAGCTATATGTACATCATTAACAAAATAAAGAGAATAGTAAATATGTACAAGTAAAATAGAGTAATAAATCTGTACAAATACATATACAAGCGAGTTAAACCCAAGGACACACAGCAAACAAGTAGTGGAGGCAGAATTACAATGCAGGTCCCTTTTTTAACCTTCTTTATGGTATTTAAGTGCTTACTATATGCCAGGCACTGTTCTAAGCACTGGAGTAGATACAAGGTAATCAGGTTGGACACAGTCCATGTAACACATAGGGCTCACCTTCTTCATTCCCATTTTCTACAAATGAGGTAATTGAGGCCCAGATAAGTGAAGTGGGTTACCCAAGGACACACAGCAGACAAGTGGACGACCCGGGACTAGAACCCAAGTCCTTCCAACTCCCAGGCCCGTGGTCTATCCACTAGACCACACTGCTTCTCCATATGCTATGGTGCATGCTCCAGCTGGAAATGAGTCCTGTCCACAAGGAGCCTCTGTGTGCACTTCGCAATGTGCTGCATCCCTGCCCATCTATTCACCCATCACATCCTGGGTCCTAGCAGGAACGCGAATGTCATGCAAACCACCAGCGCTCTGAATCCATTTCACTGCTCAGCTTCCCGGTCCTGAAATCCCGGGACTTGGCCTCGTCGGTCATTCTCCATGAAAGGCTCCATCAAACCCCTCTCCATGTGGAGCTCAGTTGCCTCCTGGCTGCAGCAGTGCAACATCAAGTATGTGCATGGGGGCGGCGGGGGGCGGGGGGGATGACAACATCCAGATGCTCATCTTAATATACGTGAGGGGGGTGGAGGTGGACAGGGGAGGAGGCCAATCATCGGATTAATGGGATTCATTTAGTTGAAAGTTTGGATAATAATAATGGTATTTGTTAAGCGCTTACTATTTGCTATGCACTCTACTAAGTGCTGGGGTGGATAAGGAAGCTGCAAGGCCTAGGTGGTAGAGCATGGGCCTGGGAATCAGAAGGTCATGTGTTCTAATCCTGACTCTACCACTTGTCTGCTTTGTGAACTTGGGCAAGTCACTTCACTTCCTCTGTGCCTTAGTTCCCTCATGTGTAAAATGGGGATTAAGGCTGTGAGCCCTACATGGGACAGAGTCTGTGTCCAACTCGATTATCTTGTATCTACCCCAGTGCCTAGAACAGAGCCCAGCAAATACCCTAATAATTATTGTTGTTGTTATTATTACAAGCAAATCGGGTTAGACACAGCCCCTGTCCCTCATGGGGCGCTTGGTTCCTGGCTATACACGTCCTTTGGGATGGTACATGAACTTTGCCCTAATCTGCCCAGAAAATGCCCCTGAAAGATCATCTGGCCATCGTTCTGCCATCGGGCAGGTGAATGATTAAACCCCCAGTGCCCGTTTCTGGGGAAGGCCTCCCCTCATAGGCCAGCAGAGCACCCCCCCCCCCCCCCCCCCGGTGTGCCCCTGCCAGGGGGGTTAGGGATGGGCAGGAGGTGGGAAAGGAAAGGCCCGGGCCCAGCGGGAGGAGATAGACCGATCTAGGGTCATCCCAGGTCAGAGGCGTCGCCCTTTGGACTACTGCCATTCTGGTGACCCCTCGAGCTTGGCAAGTTGTGTGTGTGTGTGTGTGTGTCTCTGTGTGTGTGTCTGTGTGTGTGTGTGTGTGTTTTGAGATCGGGGAGAGTTCAGGGGTTGTGGAAAGGGAAGGAGTTGATGGAGAGGGCTCATGTGACCCTCCTCGGCAGAGGTCAGCCGCGATTCGAACCCTGGTGTCCTCTCCTCCCCGGACCCTTGGCCCGGCGGCCCAAACCCCGCCCTGGCTAAATACGATTGAATGAATGAATAATTCTTTTTATCTATTCTGATGGTACTGACACCTGTCTACTTGTTTTGTTGTCCGTCTTCCCCTCCTAGACTGTGAAGCCGTTGTTGCGTAGGGACCATCTCTATCCGCGGCCGAATTGTACTTTCCAAGCGCTTAGTACAGTGCTCTGCACACAGTAAGCGCTCAATAAATGCGATTGAATGAATGAACCCAGTTTGGTGGGTGGAAGTTGGGGGCGGAGAAGGGGCAAGGGATGGGCAGTCCCCCACCCAACGACGAGGCACCGGCGCCTTGGGGGAACTGTATTGCACTTCCCCAAGGGCTTAGTATAATAATAACAATAATAATGATGATGGTATTTGTTAAGCGCTATGTGCAAAGCACTGTTCTAAGCCCTGGGGAGGTTACAAGGTGATCAGGTTGTCCCACGGGGGGGTTCACAGTTTTAATCCCCATTTTACAGAGGAGGTAACTGAGGCCCAGAGAAGTTAAGTGACTTGCCCCTAAATCACACAGCTGACAGTTGGAGGAGCCGGGATTTGAACCCATGACCTCTGACTCCAAAGCCCGGGCTCTTTCCACTGAGCCACGCTGCTTCTCCAAGTATAAAGAAAGTGCTCGAAAATATTAGTGATCGGGCCGGGCCCTGGACCCCTGAGCCGGTCCGAGGGTCCCTTCGGGCCGGGGCTGGGCCTTCCCTGGAGGGGGGGGAGAGAGAGAGAGAGAGTGAGTGAGTGAGTGAGTGAGTGTGTGTGTGTGTGTGTGTGTGTGTGTGTGTGTGTGTGTGTGTGTGTTTCTCCCTTCCCTTTCTCTGCGGGGCCGGGGAGTCTGGGGCACGAGAAAACGTTGCCTCTGTCCATGGTCAAAGTAATTCAACTGTAATCCCCCTTTCTCTGCCTCTCCTGGAGTTCTATTCATATTCTAATCACAGCTTTCCCTGCCCTAAAACAGCCACTTTATCACAGGCCGCAGAGCCCAACTTCCCCTCACTTCCCCTTCCAGCGGGCAGACGACCCGCCCCCCCACCCCCTCCCCGCCCCAACCTCCGGCCCCCTGGGACCCCCAGGGACTCTCCCCGGACCCCCGGGCCCGACCCCCCGACCCCCAGCCTCCAGCCCCCAGGCTCCGGCCCCTTCTGGCCCCCCACCCCCAGCGCCTCCAGCCCGGCCCCCCGACCACGTTTGTCCCCCGCCGAAGTGGCCCCGGGGCGTGGGAGCGGGGGCTGGGGGCCACAAGTGACGGGGGAATCCGGCACAACTGCTCGGATTGCCTCCCCGCCAAAGGTAACGGTTTGTTTGGGGCTTCGCGCAAACTTATCCTCTTGCAATATTCTGCGCAGCCAGGAGAGAGACAGAGGAAACTCTTGAGGGCTGCAGAGGCCTCTGAGATCTGGAGGGCGGTGGGGGAGGACT